>NC_056660.1:88914084-89223066 GCF_018350195.1 Panthera tigris | reverse complement strand
GGAAGTGGAGAACCATCTATCACGCTAATGGACATCAAAAGAAAGCTAGGGTAACCATACTTATATCAGACAAACTAAATTTTTATTTTTTTAAGTTTATTTATTTTGAGGGAGAGAGAGAGAGACAGCAAGCAGGAGAGGGGCAGAGACAGAGGGAGAAAGAGAATCCCAAGCAGTCTCCTCACTGTGCAGAGCCTAACATAGGGTTCAAATTCACAAACATGAGACCATGACCTGAGCCGAGATCAAGAGTCAGACACTTACCTGATTGAGCCAACCAGGCACCCCTCAGACAAACTAGATTTTTACAACAAAGACTGTAGAGGACTCTGGGGGGCTCAGTCAGGTAAGTGTCCCACTCTTGGTTTCGGCTCAGGTCATGATTCTGGGGTCCTGGGATCAAGCCTCAAATTCTGCACTGAGCATGGAGCCTGCTTAGGATTCTCTCTCTTTCCCTCTGCCTCTCTCCCCTGAGTGTGCTCACTCTCTCTAAAAATACTACTAATAAAGTAAAACAAAGACTAACAGGAGATGAAGAAGGGCATTATATCATAATTAAGGGGTCTACCCATCAAGAGGATCTAACAATTGTAAATATATGCCCCCCCATTTGAAACACCCAAATATATGAAACAATTAGTAACAAACTAAAAAACCTCATTGATAATAATACAATAATAGTAGGGGACTTTAACACCCCACTTACAGCAATAGACAGATTGTCTAAGCAGAAAATCAACAAGGAAACAATGGCTTTGAAAGTCACAGTGGACTAGATGGACTGTTTCATCCTAAAGCAGCAGAATACACATTCTTCTTGAGTGCATATGGAACATTCTTCAGAATAGATCACATACCGGGTCACAAATCAGCCCTCAAAAAGTATAAAAATGTGGAAATCATACCATGCATATTTTCAGTTCACAATGCTATGAAACTTGATGTTAACCATAAGAAAAAACTTGGAAAGCCCTTAAGTACATGGTTAAAGAGCATCCTACTAAAGAATGAATGGGTTAGCTAGAGAATTAAATAAACAACAACAACAACAACAACAACACACATGGAAGCAAATAAAAATGAAAACATGGCAGTCCAAACTCTGTGGGATGCTGCAAAGGCAGATCTAAGAGAAAAGTATATTGCAATTCAGGCCTATCTCAAGAGGCAAGAAAGGCCCCAAATACATATTCCAACCTTACATCTAAAAGAGCTACAAAAGGACAAGAAAATAAAGCCTAAGCCCAGCAGAAGAAGGGAAATAATAAATATCAGAGCAGAAAGAAATGAAATAGAAGCAAAACAAAACAAAACAAAAAAACACCCACAGTAGAACAGATCAATAAAACTAAGAGCTGATTCTTTGAAAAAAAATTAAAATAAAATTGATAAACCCCTAGCTAGACTTATCAAAAAGAGAAAGGACCCAAATAGATAAAATAACAAATGAAAGGGAGGAGATCACAACCAACACGACAGAAATACAAACAATTATAAGAGAGTACTATGAAAATTATATGCCAACAAACTGGGCAACCTGGAAGAAATGGAAAAATTTCTAGAAACTTAGAAACAACCAAAACTGAAACAGGAAGCAACAGAAAATATTAACAGGCCCATAACCAGCAAAGCAATTGAATCAATAATCAAAAATCTCACAACAAACAAGAGTCCTGGGTCAGATGGCTCTCTGGGGTATTCTACTAGACATTTAAAGAAGAGTTAATACCTATTCTTCTCAAATTGTTTCCCAAAAAAATGGGAATGGAAGGAAACTTCCAAACTCATTCTTTGAGGCCAGTATTACCTTAAATCCAAAACCAGACAAAAACCCCACTAAAAAGGAAAATTACAGTCCAATATCCCTGATGAACCTGGATGCAAAAATTCTCAACAAGATACTAGCAAATCAAATTCAACATTACACTGAAATAATTATTCACCATGATTAAGTGGGATTTATTTGTGGGTTGCAGGGCTGGCTTAATATTCACAAATCAATGTGATACACCACATTAATAAAAGAAAGAATAAGAACCATATGATACTGTCAATAGATACAGAAGAAACATTTAACAAAATACAGCATCCATTCTCGATAAAAACCCTCGACAAAGTAGAGATAGATGGAACATACCTCAACATCATAAAGGCCATATTTGAAAGATCCTAAGCTAATATCATCCTCAATGGGGAAAAACTGAGAGCCTTTCCTCTATGGTTAGGAGTAAGACAGGGATACCCCACTCTTACCATTCAACATAGTACTAGAAGTCTTAGCCGCAGCACTCAGACAACAAAAAGATATAAAGGGCATACAAATCAGCAAGGAAGAAGTCAAACATTCAATATTTGTAGATGACATGATATTCTATGTAGAAAACCCAAAAGTCTCCACCAAAAAATTGCTAGAACTAATACATGAATTCAGCAAAGTCACAGGATATAAAATCAATGTGTAGAAATCTGTTTGCATTTCTATACACCCATACCAAAGCAGCAGAAAAAGTAATCAAGGGATCAGTCCCATTTATAATTGCACCAAAACCATTAAGATACCTAGGAATAAACCTAATGAAAGAGATAGCATACCTGTATTCTGAAAACTATAGAACACTTATGAAAGAAATTGAAAAGGACACAAAGAATTGGAAATGTATTCCATTCTCATGGATTGGAAGAACAAAGATTGTTAAAACATCTATACTACTCAAAGTAATCTACACATTTAATGAAATCCCAATCAAAATAGCTGCAGCATTCTTTGCATAGGTAGAACAAACAATCCTAAACTTTGTATCAAATGAAAAAGACCATAATAGCTAAAGCAATCTTGAAAAAGATAAACAAAATTTGATGCTTCATGATTCAAGATTTCAAGCTATATTACAAATCTGTAGTCATCAAAAGAATTTGGTTCTGGCACAAAAACAGACACACAGGTCACTGCAAAAGGATAAAAAACCAGAAATGGACCCACATCTTCAACAAAGTGGGAAGAATAGCCAATGATAAAAAGACAGTGTCTTCAACAAATGGTGATGGAAAAATTTCACGACGTCATGCAGAAGAATGAAAGTGGACCACTTTCTTAGATCATACACAAAAATAAATCCAAAATGGATGCAAGGCTTAAATGTGAGACAGGAAATCATGAAAATTCTAGAGTAGAACACAGAGAACAACCTCTTTGACTTCGGCTGGAACTTTTTTTTTTTAAATATAATTTATTGACAAATTGGTTTCCATACAACACCCAGTGCTCATCTCAACAAGTACCTGCCTCAATGCCAATCACCTACTTTTCTCTGTCTCCCACCCCCATCAACCCTCAGTTTGTTTTCAGTATTTAAGAGTCTCTTATGGTTTGCCTTTCTCCCTCTGTATAATTTTTTCCCCCTTCCCCTCCCCCATGGTCTTCTGTTAAATTTCTCAAGATCCACATATGAATGAAAACATATGGTATCTGTCTTTCACTGACTTATTTCACTTAGCTTAATAGCCTCCAGTTCCATCCATGTTGCTGCAAATGGCCAGATTTCATTTTTTCTCATGGCCAAGTAGTATTCTATTGTATATATAAATCACATCTTCTTTATCCATTCATCAGTTGATGGACATTTAGGCTCTTTTCATAATTTGGCTATTGTTGAAAGTGCTGCTATAAACATTGGGGTACATGTGCCCCTATGCATCAGCACTCCTGTATCCCTTGGGTAAATTCCTAGCATTGCTATTTCTGGGTCATACGGTAGCTCTACTTTTAACTTTTTGAGGAACCTCCACGCTGTTTTCCAGAGTGGCTGCACCAGCTTGCATTCCCACCAACAGTGCAAGAGGGTTCCTGTTTCTCTACATCCTTGCCAGCATCTATAGTCTCCTGATGTGTTCATTTTAGCCACTCTGACTGGTGTGAGGTGGTATCTCAGTGTGGTTTTGATTTGTATTTCACTGATGAGGAGTGATGTTGAGCATCTTTTCAAGTGTCTGTTGGCCATCTGGATGTCTTCTTTAGAAAAGTGTCTATTCATGTCTTCTGCCCATTCTTCACTGGATTATTTGTTTTTTGGGTGTGGAGTTTGGTGAGTACTTTATAGGTTTTGGATACTAGCCCTGTATCCAATATGCCATGTGCAAATATATTTTCCCATTCCGTCGGTTGCCTTTTAGTTTTATTGATTGTTTCCTTTGCATTGCAGAGGATTTTTTTTTATCTTGATGAGGTTCCAATAGTTCACTTTTGCTTTTAATTCCCTTGCCTTTGGAAATGTGTTGAGTAAGAAATTGCTGTGGCTGAGGTCAAAGAGGTTGTTGCTTGCTTTCTCCTCTAGGATTTTGATTTTTTCCTGTCTCACATTACGGTCCTTTATCCATTTTGAGTTTATTTTTGTGTATGATGTAAGAAAGTGGTCTAGTTTCATTCTTCTGCATGTTGTTGTCCAGTTGTCCCAGCACCATTTGTTAAAGAGACTGTCTGTTTTCCATTGATATTCTTTCTTGCTTTGTCAAAGATTAGTTGCCCATACATTTGTGGGTCCAATTCTGTGGTCTCTATTCTATTCCATTGGTCTATGTGTATGTTTTTGTGCCAATACCATACTGTCTTGATGATTACAGCTTTGTAGTGAGGATGAAGTCTGGGATTGTGATACCTCCCGCTTTGGTTTTCTTCTTCAATATTACTTTGGTTATTTGGGATCTTTTGTGGTTCCATATTAAAAAAATTATTCACCATGATCAAGAGGGATTCACTCCTGGGCTCAGGGCTGGTTAAATATTCACAAATAAATCATTGTGATACATCACATTAATAAAAGAAAAGATAGGAACCATATGATCCTGTCAATTGATGCAGAAAAAGCATTTGACAAACTACAGCATAGTTTCTTAATAAAAACCCTCAAGAAAGTCAGGATAGAAGGAACATACTTTAACATCATAAAAGCCATTTATGAAAAGCCCATAGCTAATATCATCCTCAATGGGGAAAAACTGAGAGCTTTCCCCTTGAGATCAGGAACACAACAGGGATGTCCACTCTTACCTCTGTTGTTTAACATAGTGTTGGAAGTGCTAGCATCAGCAATCAGACAACAAAAGGAAATCAAAGGCATCAAAATTGGCAAAAATGAAGTCGAGCTTTCACTTTTTGCAGATGACATGATATTATACACGGAAAACCCGATAGACTCCACCAATAGTCTGCTAGAACTGACACATGAATTCAGCAAAGTCGCAGGGTACAAAATCAATGTACAGAAATTGGTTGCATGTATACACTGATAATGAAGCAGCAGAAAGTGAAATAAAGAAATGGATGCCATTCATAATTGTACCAAGAACCATAAAATACCTAGGAATAAACTTAACCAAAGTTGTAAAAGATCTGTATGCTGAAAAGTATAGAAAGCTTATGAAGGAAATTGAAGAAGACATAATGAAATGGGAAAACAGTCCATGCTCATGGATTGGAAGAATAAATATTGTCAAAATGTCAATACTACCCAAAGCAATCTACACATTCAATGCAATCCCGATCAAAATTGCACCAGCATTCTTCTCAAAGCTAGAACAAACAATCCTAAATTTTTATGGAACCACAAAAGACCCCGAATAGCCAAAGTAATATTGAGGAAGAAAACCAACGCGGGAGGCATCACAATCCCAGAGTTTAGCCTCTACTGGAACAACTTCTTACTAGACACATTGCTTAATGCAAGGGAAACAAAAGCAAACATGAGCTATTGGGACTTCATCAAGATAAAAATCCTCTGCATAGCAAAGGAAACAATCAACAAATCTAAAAGGCAGCCTAAGGAATGGGGAGAATATATTTAAAAATAACATATTTGATAAAGGTTAGTGTCCAAAATGTATAAATAACTTATCAAACTCAACATCCTGAAAACAAACATCACAGTTAAGAAATGGGCAGAAGACATGAATAGACACTTTTCCACAGAAGACATCCAGATGGTTAACAGACACATGAAAAGATGGTCAATATCACTCTTTATCAGGGAGGTACAAATCAAAACCATGATGAGATACCACCTCACACCTGCCACAATGGTTAAAATTAACACACAAGAAACAATAGGAGTTGGTAAGGATGTGGAGAAAGGCAAACCCTCTTGTACTGTTGGTGGGAATGAAAACTGGTGCAGCCACTCTGAAGAACAGTATGGAGGTTCCTCAAGAAACTAAAAAAATAGAACTATGCTACCATCCAGCAATTGCACTATTAGGCGTTTACTCAAGGGATACAAAAATATATTTGAAGGGATACATGCTCCCCAATGTTTATGGCAGCATTATCAACAGTAGCCAAAGTATGGAGGGAGGGAGGCTAAATGTGCATCAACTGATGACTGGATAAAGACAAACTGGTATATATATATATATATATATATATATATATATATATATATATAACTCAGCCATCAAAAAGAATGAAATCTTGGCATTTGCAACAATGTGAATGGAGCTAGAATGTATTATGCCTTGTGAATTAAGTCAGTCAGAGAAAGACAAATACCATTATTTCACACCTAAGTGGAATTTAAGATACAAAACAGGTGAATATATAAGCATCAGCGGGAAAAGAGAAGAGAGGGAAACAAATTACAAAAGACTCAATAATAGAAAACAAACTTCGGTTGACAGAGAGAGGCTGGTGGGAGATGGGACAGATGGGTGATGGGTATTAAGGAGGGCAATTATGATGAGCACTGGGTGTTGTACGTAAGTGATGGATCACTGACACCAATATTGCACTGTGTGTTATCTAACTAAAATTTAAACAAATTTTAAAAAAGAAACAAAATTGTGTTGTTTTATGCTAAAAAATGTAGGATAAAAAGTATTATGTAAATGTGTCAGATGATTAATAAAACTGCTTTGTTTTTCTGGAAAAATATATTCTTAAATAAAGAAACACAAATAAAGGGAAAAGTATTTGTTGTTCACTGGGAGACTTGCTATTGTTAGGATGTCCATTCTCCCAAAGTGATCTACAGATTCATAGCAATCCCTATCAAATTCCCAAAGGCATTTTTTGTAGAACTAGAGAAATCTCTCCTGAATTTCATATGGAATCTCAAGGGCCTCTGAATAGCCAAAACAATCTTGAAAAAGAAAGACCAATTTGGGAGTCTTCATATTTCAAGATTTCAAAGCATATTCCAAAGCTATAGTAATCAAGAGAGTGTGGTATTAGTATAAATAATAATAATAAAAATAACAAAACATAAATAATAAATAATTATCCATTAGACCAATGGATTAGAATAGAAAGCCTAAAATTAAAACCTGCGAATATGGTCAAATGATTTTTGACAAGGGTACCAACACCACCCAATGGGGAAAGGCTACTGTCTTCAACAGATGATGTTGGGAAAACTGGACAACCACTGGCAAAATAATGAAAATTAGTCCTTAGGTCACATCATATACAAACATTAAGTCAAAATGGATTAAGGACTTAAACCTAAGACCATTAGAAAAGTCTTAGAAGTATATGTAGGGGAATAGCTTCATGACATTGAATTTCACAATGATTTCTTGGATATGACACCAAAACCATAGGTGACAAAAGCAAAAACTAGACAAATGGGACTACATCAAATTTTAAAAATTCTGCACATTAAAGGAAATAATCAAGAGTGAAAAGGTAACATAGGGAATGGGAGAAAATATTTGCAAAGCGTATATCTGAGAAGGGGTTAATATTCAGGATGTATAAAGAACTACAACTCAACAACAAACCAAATAACCATTTAAAAAATGGGCAAAGGATTCGAATAGATATATCATCAAAGAAGATATACAAGTGACCAACAAGGATGTGAAAAGGTGCTTAACATTAGTAATAATTAGAGAAATATAAATCAAACCTACAATGAGCTATTGTCTCACACTCATTGTATGAAAAGAAAAGAAAAAGAAAAAAACAACTGTTGTTAGGATGTGGAAAATTTGAACTGTTGTGCATTGTTGGTAGGATATAAAATGGTGCAGCTGCTATGGGAAACATTATGATAGGTCCTCAAAAAAGTTAGAAATGAATTACTGTGTGATCCAGCAATCCCACTGCTGTGTATATATCCAAAAGAATTGAAATCAGGATCTTGAAGAGAAATTTGCATTACATGTTTATTGCAGCCTTACAATTAGCTAAGAGGTGGAAGCTAACCAAATAGCCATCTTTGGATGAATGGATAAAGAAAATGTGGTATATACATACAATGCATGTATGTATACCTTGTATAAAGTCTCAACAAGGAAGGAAATCCTGTCACATTCTGCCTTGTGGATGAACCTTGGTAACATTATGCTAAATGAAAGAAACCAGTTACAAAAAGACAAATACTGTGTGATTTCACTTATATGAAGTAGCTAAAGTAGTCAAACTAATAGAAACAGGATGATTTCCAGGGTATAGTGGGAGGAGGAAATGGGGGAGTTTTTGTTCAATTGGCATAGAGTTTTAGTTTTGTGATATGAAAAAATTCTAGAGATCTGTTGCATTATTATGCATACTTATGAACATACTTAACTGTCTAGAACTGTTCATGTAACAGTAGGTAATATGGCGAATTTTATGTTATGTGTTTTTTTTAACCACAATTAAAAAAACAAAAAACAAAAAACAAAAACACTACTGAAGCTTGCTCAAGAAGGAATAGATAGCCCGAATAGCCATAAGAAATTAAAATCCCACACAGTAAACTCCAGGCACAGATGGGTTCATTAGTGAATCTTATTAAACATCTCGGGAAGAAATAACACCACCAGTTATGTTCCAACTTTTCCAAAAAAAAAAAAAAATTAAGGGAAAAGAGTACTTTGTAACTCATCTCATGAGGCTGGCATTATCTTTGTAAATTAGACAGACTTTAGAAGAAAACTCAGACCAATATCTCTCGTTAACATAGACGGAAAATTCTAAACACAATTTTAGCAAATCAAATCCAACAATATATTAGAAACATAACGCATCATGACGATGTGGGGCTTGTCCCACATTGATTAAGGGTTGGCAGGATTAAAAATCAATCAGGGTGCCTGGGTGGTTTAGTTGGTTAAGCCTCCAACTTCGTCTCAGGTCATGATCTCATAGTTTGTGAGCTTAAGCCCCCAGGTTGTGATCTGTGCTGGCAGCTCAGAGCCTGGAGCCTGCTTCAGATTCTGTGTCTCCCTCTCTCTCTGCCCCTCCCCCCACTCGCACTCCATCTCTCTCCCTCTCTCTCTCTCAAAAATAGACATTAAAAATTTGCTTAAAAGATTAAAATTCAATCAATATAATTCACATTAATCTTTTAAAAATTATTTCAGATGCAGAAAAATCACTTGTCATTATCCAACATCCAATCACAATAAAAAGTCTCAGCAAACCACAAATAGAAGGGAACTTCTTTAATCTGATAAAGGTCATCTGCGAAAAAATTTCAACAATATCATATGTAATGGTAAAAGATTAAATACCTTACCCCTAAGATTAGGGACAATACGTGGATGTCCACTTTCACCACTTCTCTCCAACATTCTTCTGGAAATTCAAATTAGTGTAATTAGGCAAAAAAAAAAAATCCATATTGGAAAGGAAGAAATAAACTATGTTCACAGGAAACATGATTATCTATGTAGAAAATCTAGTGGGTTCCACAAAATAGCTATTGAAACTGAGTTTGGGGAGAATAAAGAATGATATATAAAGTCAATTGTATTTCTATAAAATAGCAACAAACAATAAGAAATTAAAAACAAAAAATCAAAACCATTTACAAGAGTACCAAAAATATGAAATACTTAGGGATAAATGATAAAAGATAGAAAAGGTTTATATGCTAAAAAAATATAGAGAAATTAAATGTGGGGAATAAGTTTAGGAATCCCTTGGGATTTACACCAATGGGTTAACAAGGCATAAAGAAGTACAAAGCCATAGGATGCTCACACCCAAGTTTGGGTAAACAAGATTAGGCGAATAAGGATAGAGAAGGGGGGCTTAAGCCCCAGAATAGAGTAAAGGGGGGCTGGAGCCCCCAGAATAAAGTAGGGAGGGGCAAAGTCGCCCAAAATAGGGAGGGGCAAAGGCCCCAATATAGAACATAAGTATATGAAATAAACAAGATTAAGTATTCAGGGCGGAAGCACTCCCAATTTAGTACTATAGCAGAAAGCTGATTTCATAGGAAGGAAGGACCAAGATAGGTAAACAGGTAAATTGGGCTACAGACTGCCATTCTGCGCTGCAGGGTGAAGTTGCCCAGAGTGGAGATGATTAACAAAAGAAAGGTGCCTTGTTAAGTCTGAGGTCACATGTCCTACCTGTCTCATCCCCTAGACTAGCTAAGATAAACAGAGGTGGTGCCTCATGTCCGCTGTAAACAACCTTCTACTGGCTGCCTGGCACCAGGATTTTGTTTTTTATTAACCCAAACCACTAACCCCTAATATCTTCACGACCCCCTTTTCCTCACATCCTCAGTTAATGTTCACAGATTCATTGTCTCTTTGTTCACGTCCATCACCATGTTTGTAAGCCTTCTGATCCTAACAAAAATGGGGCAAGGACCCTTATTTGGGGCTCTTGTCTTTTCTCAGACATTAGCCATCTCTTGGCTTTTCATCCTGTGTCCCACTCTCTTGCTAGACAAGAGAGAACTTTAGACCCAGAGTCTATGACAATTAAAGATCTAAATAAATAGATTAACATATTTTGTTCATGGATCATTAGTTAAGATTATACTTTTCTGCAAATTGTTCTATAGTTTCAATGCAATTCACAAGAAATTTGAATTTTTTTTGGTAGAAATTGAGAAAATGACTTTAGAATTTATTTGGAAAGTATAGAAAGGCAAAGGCACTAGAATAGCCAAAACAGTTCTGAAAAAGTACAGTCAGAGAACTCACATTTCCAAATTTTAAGACTTAATAAGGTACAATAATAAAAATGGTGGGGGTATTGGTTAAAGAATGGGCACATAGATTGGTAGAACAGAAACTTGCACCACTGATGTTTCATAAAGACAATTCAGTTGAAGACAGATAGTTTTATCTGTTCACAAATTGTGCTAGAATACCTGGACACCTGTACTTAAAAAATGAACAATATGTACCTCACACTTTGCATAAAAATAACTCAAAATGAATCAGGCTTAATTATATACAATGACAAACACAATTATATTTACATAAAATTATAAAACTGCTAGAAGAAAATGTAAGAAAATTTTCATGACCTTGACTTTAGATATGAGTTTTTAGGTACAGTAAAAAAAAAAAAAGCACAATCCATGGAAGAAAAAATAATAATTGCACCTTATGAAAATTAAATCTTAAAGGGAAAAAAAGTCACCAAATGCCAGTGTGTGATCTCTCTCACTCCACCCCACCTACAGCCACCCAACCTCAGTGGTGAGCAAAGTCAGACTGAGAACAACTGAGGGGCAGAAGAGGGAGGCTGGTGAAGGCCCTAAGGTTAAATCTTAATGTCCAAGATACAAAACATCCATGAAATAAAAATATTCTTTAAATATCCCAATATTATATAAATTAATAAGAGAAAATTAAGTTTATCCAGAACTACTTCAGAAAACCAGGAGATAAGGTTTCACATGTATGAAGTGAAGATCCCTCTAACCTCTGAGAAAGTCTATTACAAATGTGCAACATAACCACACTGAAGGGGATCTGGAATAAAAAACAACAACACACACACCTAAGTAAATTTAGAAAATAGTTATTATTTTGACTGCACAATATAAGGCTAAAGACAAAAAGAACTGTATACAAATGCTGTACTTCTCACAGGAGTATGGTTTGGAAATACTATAATTACTTCAGGTGTATTCTAGGGTTGAATAAATAGAGGTGTGTATGTGTGCATGGATTCATAGATATACATTTTCTAGCTCTGTCTGCTGAGAGGGCCTAAGACCAACTCCAACAGCAGTGAGCACATCTACTGACCAGATCTTGGTTTCTATGTTGCATTACCCAGTAAAAGAAAATGGGGTTTGTTGGAGAAGTGGTTGATTCCAGGGCTGGGGCAGGGAATGTACAAAATGATCTTAAAATATCCTGTGGTGCCAGAAAATAAGTACTTGAAAAAGGATGGTAATTTTCAAAGAAACTGAAACTAAAGATTAATGGCTCCTAATTACCTATGAAACAATCTGAGTAACAAAATAAGAAATGATAGTATGGTATTATAACTCACAGAGTAAAATAAACATCACTGAGTCCATGTTGATATAAAAAATTGAATAAATAAATGGGAGAGAGCAGAAGTTTTCCTTACAGGGAAATTTAAATGATACATGTTGAAGAAATGAAAGGCCTACAAAATCATCACTAGACAAAGGCCACAAGATTAATTGTTTCAGGCAAGATCTGGTGATGAATGATGAAACCAGTGAGCAAAAGTTTTAGGAGAAACAGGTATTTTCATATTATCAAAGATATCCCATAATTACAAAGGAGAAGCTAAATTTACAGTGAAGAAACCCAGCAGAGGCCACCATAGCCAAGTGAAGGACATCACCCAAAAGGGACATATCATGTACCCCCAGATATGAGGTGCTGAGAATACATCACTTCTGTGGTACTCTTTAAAAAAATCCATAATCTCAGGGTGTCTGGGTGGCTCAGTCGATTAAGTGTTGGACCCTTGATTTTGGCTCAGGTCATGAGATCGAGACCCGAGTAGCGGTCTGTGTTTACAGTGTGGAGCCTGCTTGGGGTTCTCTCTCTCCCTCTCTCTCTGCCCCTCCCCTGGTGGTGTGCAACTCTATCTCAAAATAAATATATAAACTAAAAAAAAATTTAAAAATGCATAACCTCAGGAGAAAACAATTGATAAACTATAATTAAGAGGCACTCCACAAATAGCCAATCAACCAATACTCATCAAAAGCTTCAAGGTCATGAAAGACAAGCAAATACTTAGGAACTGTCATAGACTAGAGGGGATAAAGAAGCCATAATAATTAAATTCATTCTGGAATACTGGATTGGGTCCTGAAACAGAAAAAGAACATTAGGAAGAAAAACTGGTGAAATTTGAATAAGATTTGTGGCAGTAGTAGTGCACCAATATTAATGTCCTGGTTTTGATAATTTTACTATGGTTGTACAAATTTTAACATTAGAGGAAACTGAATGAAAGGCATACATGAACTCTTCACTATCTCTGCAAACTTTCTCTAAGATTGTTGTTAAATAAAAAGTTAAACAGCTGTAAAAAATTAAACCTTAAAAAGTACAGCTAAAAGAATAAAAGATAAGCCACAGACTAGGAGAAAAATTTAACAAATGTATTTAATAAAGGACTTCTGGAATACTAAAATAATGGAAGTCTTGTTTTAATTTAAATTTTAGTTGATTAACATACACTGCCATATTGGTTTCAGGAGTAGAAGTCAGTGATTCATTACTTACATACAAATAACTGAAGTCTTAACAATAATAAAATCTAATCTAAAAATGGGCAAGAGATCTGAACATTTACTACCAAAGTAGATCTATGAATGGCAAGTAAGAGTATAAGAAAATGCTCAATATCATTTGTTATTTTGGAAAATTCAAATTAAAACAACGAGACACCACGATCTACCTATTAGAATGGCTGAAATCCAAAAAAATGACAGTATCAAATGTTGGTGAGGGTGCAGAATAATAGGGACTTTCATTCATTACACCCAGAAGGTGGGAAATGCAGAATGGTACAATCACTTTGGAAGACAGTTTGACAGTTTCCTATGAAGGTAAACATAGGTTTATTACATGACCTGACAATCATGATCCTAGTATTTTTTTCCTTAATATATTTTATTTGAAAATTTGACATGTTACTTTTTATAAATTTAAGGTGTACAGTGTTTTACTTTGATATATTTATATATTTAATATGATTGCCATTGAAGCAATATTTATCACATTATGTTATTATATAACAATATTATGTCTATAATGCTTATACTATCCATTAGATCTCTATGAATTATTTACTACTTTTTATAAATTTGTGACCTTAAATACCATCAGTGTTATGCCCCCACCTCCCATTTCCTGGTAACCACCATTTTACTCTGCTTTTTTCTTTTTTCTTTTTTTATATGTTTAATTTTTCTAGATTCCACATATAAGTGATATCATACACTACTTCTCTTTGTCTGACTTATCTTGTTTAGCATAGATGCTCAAGGTCCACCCATGTTGTCACAAATGATGGGATATCCTTTTTCTCATGACTGAATAATATTCCATTGTGTATATATACCACATCTTTTTAATCTGGTTATCCATTGATAGGCATTTGCATTGTTTCCATATCTTGGCTAATGTGAATAAACACGTGATAAACATGGGTGTGCAGATATCTCATTTAAATTCTGTTTTCATTTCCTTTGGGTATATACCCAAAGTGGAATTGCTGGGTCATATGTTAGATCTATTTTTTAATTTTTTTGAGGAACATTAGGAGTTGAACCAATTACATTCCCATCAACATTGTATAAGTGTTGCCTTTCACCACATCATGGCCAGTGCCTTTTGTTTCTTGTCTTTGTGATGATAGACATTTTAACAGGAGTGAAGTGATATCTTACTGGGGTTTTGATTTGCATTGGTGATTAGTGGTGTTGAGCATCTTTTCATGTGCCTATTGAGCATTTTGATGTCTTTTTTAGAAAATGTCTATTCAGTTCTGCCCATTTTTGAATCATATTGTTTATTTTTTATACAGTTATGTTCTTTATATATATTGGATATTAGCCTTTATCTAATATATGGTTTGCAAAATTTTTCTCCCATTTGGTAGGCTGTTTCATTTTTTAATTGTTTCTCTTGCTATGCAGAAGCTTTTGAGTTTGATGTAGTCCCATTTATTGACTTTTGCTTTTGTTGTTTGGGCTTATGGTACCATGTCCCAAAACAAATTACCCAAACTAATATAAGTGAGCTTCTTTCCTATATTTTTGTCTAGGAGTGTTACAGTGTTAAGTCTTATGTTTAAGTCTTTGATCCATTTTGAGTTAATTTTTGTGAGTGGTGTGAGAAGTTCCAGTTTCATTGTTCTGCACATATTTCTCCAGTTTTCACAGCACTAGCTGTTGAAGAGAGTATGCTTTTCCCATTAGGTTCTTGGCTTTCTTGTTGAATATTAAGTGTAGATATGCTGGTATTTATTTCTTGTCTCTCTATTCTGTTCCACTCATCTATGTGTCTTATGGTATCAGTACCATATTGTTTTATTACTATGGCTTTGTAGAATAGTTTGATATCAGGAATTATGATAAGTCCAGCTTTGCTTTTTTTTTTTAAGTTTTTATTTAAATTACAGGTAGTTAACATACAGTGTAATATTAGTTTCAGGTGAGTAATTTAGTTATTTAACACTTATATAAAATGCCTGTGCTTACCACAACACATACAATCCTTAATCCCCATCACCTACCCAACCCATACCCACACCCTCCTTCCCTCTGGAAACCATTAGTTTGTTCTCTATAGTTAAGAATCTGTTTTTTGGTTTGCTTCTCTTTTTATCCTCCCATGATCATTTGTGTTGTTTCTTAAATTCCACATAGTGAAATCATATGATATTTGTCTTTCTCTGACTTATTTCACTTAGCATAATACTCCTTAGCTCCATCTATGTTATTACAAATAGCAAGATTTCATTCTTTTTATGACTCAGTAATATTCCATTGTATATATACACGAGATCTTTTTTTATCTATTCATCAATCAGTAGACACTTGGGTTTATTCCATAATTCAGCTATTGTAGATAATGCTGCTATAAACATCAGGGTGCATGTATTCCTTCGATTTAGTATTTTCATATTCTTTGGCTTAATACTTAGTAGTACAATTTTGCTGGATCATAAGGTAGCTCAATTTTTAACTTCTCCACTGTTCTCCAGAGTGGCTGCACCAGTTAGCATTTCCACCAACAGGGCAGAAGGGTTCCCTTTTCTCCACATCCTCACCAACACCTGTTGTTTCTTGTGTTGATTTTAGCCATTCTGACAGGTGTGAGGTGATATTTCATTATAATTTTGATTTGCATTTCCCAGATGATAAGTGATGTTGAGAATCTTTTAATGGGTCTGTTGGCCATCTGTATGTCTTCTTTGGAGAAATATCTATTCATATCCTCTACCTATTTTTAATTGGATTATTTGTTTTTGGGAGTTGAGTTTTAGAAGTTCTTTATATATTTTGGACACTAACCCTTTATTAGATATGTCATTTGCAAATATGTTCTCCCATTCTGAAGGTTGCCTTTTAGTTTTGTTGAGTGTTTGCTTTGCTGTGCAGAAGGTTTTTATTTTGATGAAGTCCCAGTAGTTTATTTTTGCCTTTGTTTCCATTGCCTCAGGAGACATATCTAGAAAGAAGTTGCTACGGCTGATGTCAAAGAGGTTATTGCCTGTGTTCTTTATTTAAGATTTTGATGATCTCCTGTCTCACATTTAGGTCTTTAATTCATTTTAAATTTGTTTTGTGTATGGTGTAAGAAAAATGGTCCTGTTTCATTCTTTTGCATGTTTCTCTTCAGTTTTCCCAGCACCATTTGTTGAAGACACAGTCTTTCTTCCATTGGGTCTTTTTTCTTGCTTTGTCAAAGATTAATTGCTCATATAGTTATGGGTTCATTTCTGTTTTTTCTATTCTGCTCCATTGATCTATGTGTCTGTTTTTATGCCAATATCTTAGGGCCTTGACCTCTACAGCTTTGTAATATTTGAGGTCCAGAATTCTGATGCCTCCAGCTTGTCTTTTCTTTTTCAAGATTGCTTTGGCTATTCAAGGTCTTTTGCTGTTCTAAAATACAAATTTTAGAATTGTTTATTCTAGCTCTACGAAAAATGCTGTTGGCATTTTGATAGGCATTGCATTAAATAGATTTCTTTGGATAGTATAGACATTATAACACCATTTGTTCTTCCAATCCATGAGCATGGAATATTTTTCCATTTCTTTGTGTCATCTTCAATTTCTTTCATCAGTGTTTTATAGTTTTCAGAGTACAGATCTTTCACCTCTTTGGTTAGGTTTATTCCTAGTTATCTTATGGTTTTGGTACAATTGTAAATGGGGGTTGATTCCTTAATTTCTCTTCTTTCTGTTTTATTGTTAGTGTATAGAAATGCAAGAGATTCTGTATATTGATTTTGTATCCTGAAACTTTACTGAATTCATTTATCAGTTCTAGCAATTTTTTTGGTGGAGTCTTTCAGGTTTTTATATATAGAGTATCATATCATCTGCAAATGGTGAAAGTTTTACTTCTTTCTTGCTGAGTTGGATGCCTTTTATTTCTTTTTGTTGTCTCATTGCTATGGCTAGAACTTCCAATACTATTTTAAATAACAGTGGTGAGAGTGGAGCTCCCTTTTGTGTTCCTGATCATAGAGGAAAAGCTCTGAGTTTTTCCCCATTAAGGATGATATTAACTGTGGGTTTTTTGGTATATGTCCTTCAGTATATTATGTATGTTTCCTTTAATCCCTATTTTGTTGGAAGTTTTTATCATGAATGAATGTTGTACTTTGTCAAAATCTTTTTCTGCACCTATTGAAGGGATCATAGAATTCTTATGCTTTCTTTTATTAATGTGATGTATCACATCACATTGATTTATTTGTGAATGTATCACATTGATTTATTTGTGAATTTTGAACCACCCTAGCAGCCCAGGAATAAATCTCACTTGACTATGGTGGATGATTCTCTTAGTGTACTGTTGGATTGGTTTTGCTAGCATTTTGTTTATTAATTAATTAATTAATTAATTCATTCATTCATTCATTCACTCATCTAGCTAGCTAGTATTTTATTGAGAAACTTTGCATCCATGTTCATCAGTCTATTGGCCAGTAGTTCTCCTTTTTAGTAAAGTTTTTATCTGGTTTTGGTATCAGGGTAATGCTGGCCTCATAGCATGAATTTGGAAGTTTTCCTCCCTTTTCTATTTTTGGAGTAGTTTAAGAAGTAGTTTGGTAAAATTCACCTGTGAAACTGTCTGGCCCTGGACTTTTGTTTGTTGGGAGATTTTTGATTACTGATTCAATTTCTGTGCTGATTATTGTTACACTCAAGTTTTCTGTCTTTCTGTTTCAGTTTTGGTAGTTTATATGTTTCTAGGAATTTATCATTTCTTTCAGGGTGTCCAATTTTTTGGTATATAGTTTTCATAATATTCTCTTATAGTTGTTTGTATTTCTGTGGTGTTGATTGTTACTTCTCCTCTCTCATTTGTGATTTTATTTATTTGCGTTTGTTCTCTTTTTGGTAAGTCTGACTAGGGGGTTATCAATTTTATTAAGTTTTTCAAAGAACCAGCTTCTGGCCCCATTGATCTGTTGTTTTTTGTTTTTGTTTCCATATTATTTATTTCTGCTGTTGTCTTTATTATTTCCCTTCTGTTGGATTTAGGTTTTGTTTATGTTCTTTTCCTGTCTCCTTTAGGTGTAAGGTTAGGTTGTTTATTTGAGATTTTTCTTGCTTCCTTAGGTATGCCTGTAATGCTAGTACTTCCTTCTTAACCATTTTTACTGCATCCCAACTGCTTTGGACCATTGTGTTTTCATTTTCATTTGTTTCCATGTATTTTTTTAAATTTCTTATTTGATTTCCTGGTGGACCCATTCATTGTTTAATAGCATGTTGTTTAACCTCCATGTATTTGTGGCCTTTCCAATTTTTTTCCTGTGGTTGATTTCAAGTCTCACAGCATTGTAGTCAGAAAATATGCATGGTATGATCTCACTCTGTACTTGTTGAGGCCTGATTTATGACCTAGTATGTGATCTATTTTGGAGGATGTCCCATGTGCACTTGAACATAATGTGTCTTCTGCTGCTTTAGTGTGGAACGTTCTGAATATATCTGTTAAGTCCATCTGGGCCAGTGTGTCATTTAAAGCCATTATTTTCTTGTTGGTTTTCTGCTTAGATGATCTAACCATTGTTGTAAGTGGGGTATTAATGTCCCCTGCTATTATTGTATTATTATCAATGAGTTCCTTTATGTTATTAATTATTTTATATATTTGGGTGTTTTCATGTTGAGTACATAAATATTTGTAATTGTTAAATCTTCTTATTGGGTTGTCCCCTTTATTATCGATTATTTATCTCTTGTTACATTCTTTATTTTAAAGTCTAATTTTTCTGATATAAGTATTGCTAATCTGGCTTTCCTTTGATGTCCACATGCATGATAAAAGTTTCTCCATCCCCTCTCTTTCAATCTGCAGTTGTATTTAGGTCTAGAATGAATCTCTTATAGGCAGCATAGAGATGAGTTTTGCTTTTTTATCCATTCTGACACCCCATGTCTTTTGATTGGAGCATTTAGTCCATTTACATTCAGAGTACTTATTGATAGATATGTACTTATTTTCATTTTGTTACTTGTTTTGTGGTTGTTTCTGGAGATTTTCTATGATCCTTTCTCATCTTTGTCACATTTGTTCTTTCCTTTCCACTCAAGGAGTTCCCTTTAATATTTTTTGCAGGGCTGGTTTGGTGGTCATGAGCTCCTTTAGTTTTGTTTGTGAAACTTTTTATCTCTTTTTCTATTCTGAATGCCAGCCTTGCTAGATAGAATATTCTTGGCTGCAGATTTTTCTCAGTCAGCACGTTGAATATATCACACTACTCCCTTCTTGTTTACTAAGTTTCTGCTGAGAGATATTCTACTAACTTTATTGGTCTTCCCTTATAAATTAAAGATGTCTTTTGTCTTGATGCTTTAAAGATTTTTTCGCTATCACTATAGTTTGCAAATTTCTTTATAATAAGTCTTTGTGTTGGCCTGCTTTTGTTGATTTTGTTGGGAGTTTTCTGTGTCTCCTGGACGTGGATGTATGTGTCTTTCCCCAGATTAAGGATGTTTTCAGCTGTGAGTTCCTCAAATAAATTTTCTGCCATCTTTTCTCCCTTCTTCTTCTTTTTCTTCTTCTTCTTCTTCTTCTTCTTCTTCTTCTTCTTCTTCTTCTTCTTCTCCTCCTCCTCCTCCTCCTCCTCCTCCTCCTTCTTTTTCCTCTTCTTCTCCTAGGATTCTTATAATTTGAATGTTATTATGTTTAAAGGAGTCACTGAGTTCCCTATGTCTATTCTCATGTTTCATATTTCTTTTTTCTCTCTTTCGTTCAGCTTTCCTATTTTCCATTATTTTATCTTCAATATCACTTATTCATTCCTCTGCTTCTTCCAGTTTTTTATTCATGCATCAAGGTTGTTTCCAGTCTCAGTTATTGCATTTTTCATTTCTGATTATTTTTTAACTTTTTAAATCTCTGTGGTAAGGGTCTCCCTGATGTCTTCCACTCTTCTCAAGCCCAGTGATTGTTGCTTTATGATTGTTGCTTTAAATTCTCCATTAGGCATATTAATGTCTGTTTTGATTAGATCTCTGGCTGTGTCCTTATCTTGTTCTTTCATTTGGGATGAATTCCTTTATCTTGGCATTTTGTCTAAATCTCTGCCTACTTCTATGTGTTAGAAAAGCCAGTTATATCTGCTGCTCCTGTAAGTGATGGCCTTATTAAGAGGAGGTCATGTAGTGTTCAGGGGTTGGCATTTAAGAAAGTGCCTCTGCTGTGTGCTGAGTGCACTCTACTGTTGTTTTTTGGCTGCTCTATCCTTCAGGCCAGTTGTCTGCAGAGGCTCTCCTTGCCCCCAGTGTGTAGTGGTTGGTCTTTGGCCAGAATTTGGTGAGTTTTAGCCACGTTGCTTTGGTTGGCTTGTTAAATGAGTCGTGATACTATTTCTGTTAGAATTGAAGCCCCGTAGAACTCTGTGATTAGGAGACTTGACATGGCAAGGTTTCAGCTTGTCTTCTGGGAAAGAGGCCTGTGGCAATGGGACTGTAGCAAGCTTGACTGAGAGGGGCAGTCCCACCAGAGTGCAGGGGGTGTAGGACTTGGTGTAAACAGATTAGGCATCCAGTGTTGACACTACACTGGTTACAGTAGGTAGCTCTGTGTTTGTGCTAGGGGCGGGGGAGGACAATGGGGTCTGAATGCTACGTCTCAGGGAAGCACTCTGAGAAGAGCCAATAATCTCCCTTCTATGTTTCCCAGGCATTTTTCAGATTGCTGTTTCCACACTGTATGTATCTGGGCTGTTTGCCTGTCCTCTCTTCCAGAGTAGCACAGTGGCCTCCAGGCTCTAATCCAGCCAAGTCTGCTGCTCTTAAAACAACAGGCTTTAGGGACATGGTGTGGACAAAAGCTTGTGCTGGTATTCTGGGGGAGAGGCCCACTGTGCTGGGACAGAGGCAAACTTGTCTGAGAAGGGCAGTCTTGCCAGAAAGGGGGGCTGGGCTTGGTGTAAGCAAGTTAGGCAGCCAATGTTGTGCTATGTTGTTTCCAGCAGGTGGCTCTGTGTTCATGCTGAGTGGTTGGGGAGGGAAATGGTGCCTGCTGGCTTTTTGTCCCCAGAGAGGCCTCTCTGTGAAAGCTGCCTCTCAGGGAGGCACTCCTAGAGGAGTGAATAATCTCCCCTCTGACCCAGGCATTCTTCAGAATGCTGTTTCCAGGCTTCCCCTGGTTGTCTGCCTTCTCTCCAGGAGCAGACTAGTACCCTTTGGACTCTACCCTAGCAAAACCTACTGACCTTTAAAGCTCCAGTGTTAAGTCCCTAGGTTGCAAGAACTCATGAAAATTATCCCCTCTCATTTCCCCAGCTAATGGCTCTGGGGAAATGTTCTTGTGCATTCTATTGTGTTCTTTTCTCTCCTTTCTCTGCCACCATGGCTCCTTCCCCTCTATACTCTCTCCTTTTTCTGAGACCATGGCTCCATCCCCTCTGCAGCACACAGGCTCCATTCAGTTTCTCTTGTAAACCGTGGTTCCACACTTCCTAACTTCTTTGATGTGGCTTCTTCTCTCCCTATTGCTGTGGTGTTTGTTCTGTTAGTCTTCTGGTTGATTTCTGGGGTATTTATTTAGAATTATTTGATAGTTATCTAGTAGTGTTCAAAGGAGGAGAGGAGCCTCGGATCCTCCTAATCTATCGCCATCTTAGCTCCCCTCACTATTATTTTCCTAGGATTGTTGTGGCTAATTGTAGTCTTTTGCAATATGTTCCACACATATTTTAGGATTTTTTCCAAAAACAAAAGGCCCCCGTCTACTTCTCTTCTTCTGGTAGGTATACCCATTATTTTTATGGTAGCTCTTCTTTTAAAAAATTTAAAAAAATGTTTATTTACTTTTGAGAGAGGGAGATAGAATCCAAAGCAGGCTCCAGGCTCTGAGCTGTTAGCACAGAGCCCAATGTGGGGCTCGAACCCATGAACTGTGAGATCATGACCTGAGCCAAAGTTGGACACTCAATCGACTGAGCCACCCAGGTGCTCCTTTATGGTAGCTCTTATAATGGAGTGTGATAGCTCTCATAGGTTTTCTCCACTTCTTTGAAATCTTACTTCTCTCTCTTCTTCTTCCTGAATCATTTCTAGATTCTTATCTTCCAGATTACTTTTTCTGTCTTCCATCTGATCTGCTCTATTCTGTGCTTTTGAATGTATTCTTCACCTCATGGATTGAATTATTCAGCTCCAGAATTTCTGTTTGGTTCTTTTTTTTTAATTATGTTTTCAATTTTAATTCCAGTGTAGTTAACATACAGTGTTATATTAGTTTCAGGTGTACTATATAGTGAGTCAACAGTTCTGTACATTACTCAGTGCTCATCATGATAATGTACTCTTTAATGTTTGGTTCTTCTTTAAAATTTCAGTCTCTTTGGTAAAGTACTCCTGTTCTTTATTTATTTATGAGTTCATTGACCTGCATTTCTGAGTTTTCTTGTAGCTCATTCAATTTCTTCATAGGAGCTATTTTTAAGAATTTATTTATTTATTTTGAGAGAAAGAGAGAGAGAGAGAGGTGAGAGAATGTGCACAAGCAGGGAAGGGACAGAGAGAGAGAGAGAGGGAGTGAGGGACAGAGAGAGAATCCCAAGCAGGTTCCCTGCTGTCAGTGAGGAGTCCCAGGAGGAATTCAGTCCCACAGACCACAAGATCATGACCTGAACCAAAACTAAGAATTGTATGTTTAATCAACTGAGTCATTCAGGCACCCCCAGAGCTATTTTTAATACTATATCAGATCCCAATATTCTGTGACTTTGAGTTTGATTGCTGGATAATTTTCTTTCCTTTTTTTTGTGGTACAGTATTATTATGATTTTTCATGGTGTTTGATGAGATAGAGGTGCCTCCACCAGTGCATTTGAAACAGTGAACAACTTTTTTACTTAGGTAAAGCTTTGTTTACTTTGATTCTAACAGTTCAACAGGTTGGCAATTGGAAGCCTTTCTTTAGTTTTCTAGCAGATGGCACTATAGCACAAGTTTTTGGTTTTTCCTTTCTGATTTGCCTTCTAGCTATATATTTGGGAGCCTGCACTTCCCACCCTCCTCTCTCTTGTGCAGAGGTGTCACTGGTGCTCTTGCAGTCACTGCTTGTGCCCTCAGAGTGGCAGGTGCTGTTGCTGCAGAGGTTGCTGGTTCAGGAAAGGGCAAGGGTCATGGGTGCCACTATTGCTGGAACCTACTGGAGTCATGGTGGCTTCTGTGGCTACTTCCCCAGTTATGTTGCCTTTATGAGATCCAATACACCCACTTTCTGATGTACAGGTGTATGGATATCTCCAAGATCCTGGTGTGTTATGCTGAAGAACCTTCATTGGGTTATGGATGACTTAGTAGTTGTAAATTGAAGAAGAGAGACATAGGAAGCAACTCACATTGCCATGATGCTGAGGTCACTCATCATCCTTGCGTTTACCCAAGTGATGGCCCAGAAGAGATGCTCAACATTCTGCTTAGAGCTCATTGGCCAAAATTAGTCACATGGCCAGGCTGGCTGCAGGGGAGTGCAGACGTGGCCGCCTGTTTTCCCAGGAAAAAGCCCGACAGAAACCAGTGAGTGGTAATTGGAGGTCTGTCCAGAAGACAGTGCTGAGGATTAATGCTGAGAGTTCTTATTGTTGATCTGGCTGGGGGAGGAAAGCCTTGATAGGCATATTTTCTTACATTCTGCCTTTCTCCAACATGGTTGGGCAAAGGCCAGAAATAGGCCTATAATCAAGATGTTACAGAAATATCTGGGCACCTGGGTGGCTCAGTCAGGTAAGTGTCTGGCTCTTGGTTTCAGTTCACGTCATGATCTCATGGTTTGTGAGATAGAGTCCCGTGTCGGGCTCTGCGCTGAAAACATGGAGCCTGCTTGGGATTCTCTCAGTCTCTCTCTCTCTCTCTCTCTCTCTCTCTGCCACTCCACCCCCTCTCTCAAAATAAATAAATATTAAAAAAAGATGTTATAGAAATATCATTTCAGGGATGGCAGATTTAAAATTTTTTCTCTGAAAGAGGTATTCAGTTGACACCAAGCCTGCAGGTCTGAGTTGGGATAAAGTGAGTTGCTGAGCCAATGCTGAGAGCATTGTCCACAAGGTGGGACCTTGGTCACAGGCCAAGGAGGTCAGGACACTGGGCACAGTGTTCAGGAGCCAAGGTCTCACAGAGTGGTAAGCAATTGGGAGATTAGCAGACACTATGCTGGAGTTAAATGTAGTTATAAGAAAAGATGGTGTAAAATAACGGGAAGATGCAGGCTGTGCCCAAAGCAGACTGATCAGACATAATGCTGTGTCTGGGGGATCAGTAGACCTTGTACTGGTGGCTAAATGTGGTGACAAGGCCTGGAGATATGAGCTAATCGTGAGTCAGCACTGGGAGACTAGCCTTGCCCCACTTTGAGCTCTGTCTTCAACCAGATAGATGCAGAGGCCAGGTTTGAAGTGATGAATCCTGGATTCAAAGAGCTCAGGTAAGATCTGTATGTCCTCTACCCCATGGGCCCTCATAAGTGCCTTCAGCTCCCTAGTTGACTCCATCTTTGGCCAATGCCACACTTTCCCATCATTGGAGTGTAGGTGGGATACTCCATCATGCTCAAGCTGGTATCAATGAACTGGGAGCTAAGCACCTGGGTTCCAGGTAGGGCTTCTCCCTCTGTGGGACTCAGTCTCCCCACCTGAGATAGAACCAGGGGATGGCAGATCCAAAGTTCTTCAGACACTATGTGATATTGCAAGGAGGACCTGGGTCTTCATGAGTTGTCTTTTTCAACCTATTTACCTCTCTGAATGTTAGCATTTTTATTTATAATATAAGAATAGTAATAACCCTTATGGTAAAGGGTTGTTAGGAGAATAAGATGGATAAAACACAAAAAGTACCATGTTACATGTCAATTATATTTCAATAAAAATAAATTTAAAAAATAAATGGGATAATAAAGTGAATAATATTCTGATAATGTAGATAAATTGAAGGAAATGTTTTATTTTAGTGTTTATTAATCATAAAATATTTCAGATTGACAAAAGTTATAAGGAGTAAACACCTGTGATGGTTAATTTTCTGTGTCAACCTGAGTGGGCTAAGGGATGTCCAGATATCTGGTTAAATATTATTTCCGGGTGTGTCTGAGAGGGTATCCCTGGAAGAGATTTGCATTTGAATTGGTTGGCTGAATAAAGCTGATGGCTCTCCTCAGTGTGGGTGGCTATCATCCCATACATTGAAGGATACATTTGTACTGGATAGAACAAAAAAGTGGTAGAAGGTTGAATTTGCTCTGCTTGAGTACTGAAATGGGACATCAATCTTCTGCACTTACTGCTCCTGATTCTTAATGCCTTCAGACTTGGACTGGGCATCTACATTATTGACTCTCTGTCTTCAAACTATGCCGCTGGTTTCCTGGGTCTCTAGCTTGCAGACAGTAGATCATGATACTTCTCAGCCTCCATAGTCATGTGGTATAATACCTTCTAATAAATCTTTTTTATACATAAATATACATATATACATACAAAGATAAATATCCTATTGGTTCTGTTTCTCTAGAGAACCCTGACTAATAAAATATCTATACATCATGATCTAACTTTTTTGTTAATGTGTATTTATTTTTGAGAGAAAGAGCGTGAGTAGGGGAAGGGCAGAGAGAGAGGGAGACCACAGAATCTGAAGCAGGCTCCAGGCTCTGAGCTGTCAGCACAGAGCTGGACATGAGGTCCGAAACCACGAACTGTGAACTCACGACCTGAGTCAAAGTTGGGTGCTTAACCGACTAAGCCACCCAGGTGCCCCATGATCTAACTTCTTAGAATGTAGAACATGAAGTTCCAGATAAAATCCCCCTTGTTATCCTTCCTGATCATATCCCCTTTCCACCTCAACTCTAAAGCCCACTCCCAAAAGTAACAACTCCTGAATTTTGTGTTTATCCTGCCCATATTTTTCTTTTTGTTTTTTAATTTTCTTTTTTTCCCAAGTTTTTATTTAAATTCCAGTTAGTTAACATACAGTGTAATATTAGTTTCTTAACATACAGTGTAGTATTAGTTTCATGTGTAGGATTTAGTGATTCATCACTTACATATAATACCCACTGCTCATCACAAGTGCACTCCTTAACACCCACCACCTATTTAATCCATCACCCACCTATCTCCCCTCCAGCAAGCCTCAGTTTGTTCTCTCTAGTTAAGAGTCTGTGTATATGGTTTGCCTTTTTCCCCTGCCCCCATGTTCATTGTTATGTTTCTTAAATTCCACATATGAGTGAAGTCATATGGCATCTGTCTTTCTTTGACTGACTTATTTTGCTAAGCATAATACTCTCTATCTCCATTCACGTTGTTGCAAATGGCAAGATTTCATTCTTTTTTATGTTTGGGTAATATTCCAGTGTGTGTGTGTGTGTGTGTGTGTGTGTGTGTGTGTGTGTGTGTGTATACATATATACCACATCTTCTTTATTCATTTATCAGTGGACGCTTGGGCTGCTTCCATAGTTTGGGTATTGTTGATAATGCTGCTATAAACATCAGGGAGCATTTATCCCTTTTAATCAGTATTTTTGTATCCTTTGTGTAAACACCTAGTAGTGCAATTTCTGGATCATAGAGTAGTTTTATTATATTATATTTATTTTCGTGATAGCTTATGTTTCCACATTAATTTTACAAAAGTATAATTCATACATTAAATTTTATAAATATGTTACACTGTAAGCATTCTTTTCAACTATTACTTTATGCCTAGAAAAAATATATAGAATACTTCTAAATTGATTCTCAGAATGTTATCTTAGTAAAATAGTGGTTGTAAATAAACTGAAAACATTTCCAAGAACTTTTCCTTTTTTTCCTAAATTATTACAAAGTCTCTTTAGTTGCAGCAGAAGGCTGTGGGATATCTATTACATCACTACTGTCCCTCTGAAAAGGGATTTCTCATCTTTGAATACGCATAGACCAATATGGAGATGGTACTTTCAGTTTTAATCAGCATCCAAGGGTGGATGGGTAGCAAGATGAGAGAAAACCAGTGATAATCTCTAGTCTCAGGCTTTTCTCATATATGTATCACCAGGAGTAGGATCATGTGAGTAACCTTGGTTTCAGGAGCACATACAGTCCTATTGTAGAGACTGGTCCTATTTGCATGCTGGATTGCCTTGTGCTGTCTGTAAAAGAGCATCATCATGTGGACACTGATCTAGGTCATGAAGAACATACATAGGAAATCTCATAGGAACATGGCATTTAGGAATGCCAATGCCTGGTAAGGTCCAAACTGCTTGGTTTTACAATAAGTACAGTGATACCAAGGACTAATATTAGTGGTGCTGCTATGGTTACTGTTGTTTTAATCATCTTAATATAGATTGGCATGTTGATGATCCATAAGAAAAGGAATAGGGCATCCATGTTAAAATTTTGAGCTTGAGATAGGGAATCCATGTTAAGATTTTGAGTTTGAGCTATGCCCACTTACAGTTACTAGGACTGATAGTAATGGTCTGAAAGGTATTTAGAAAATAAATTGTTCACACAGAAAGACCCCAGGAAACTAAAAGAATATCACAGCTTTACAACCAAAATTATTTTAAAAAATATGTCTAATTCTGAAGGCCAACATTCCATCTGTCATGATATTTGGCAAAGTACATGGGTGAGGTCGTGTCTGCAGACCTTTGAATGGCTGTCTTATGAAAGTTTATATGTATAACAAAAAAGCTCATTGAGTTTCCAAGTAACCCAAGGTCAATTTTAGAGATTGAGAAAATCTTCAAAATCATGTCCATTTAAAACATTGTCCTGGGACTCCTGGGTAGCTCAGTCGGTTGAACGTCTGACTTCGGCTCAGGTCATGATCTCACAGTCCGTGAGTTCGAGCCCCACATCAGGCTCTGTGCCGACAGCTCAGAGCCTGGAGCTTGCTTCAGTCTGTGTCTCCCTCTCTCTCTGCACCTTCCTTGCCCATACTTTGTCTCTCTGTCTCTCTCTCTCTAAAAACTAAACATTAAAAAAATAAAAAAAACAAAAAAAGCAAAAAAAACATTCTTCTCATGATTTTCTTATATCTTTAGAGTGCAGCCAGGACAACCTAAAAAGTAAGAAATATATTTTAAGATGAAAAATTAGACATAGCTAAGCCTTGAGAAATTAAAATCAGATTTGATGTTTCATTATTGGTGTATAGAAATGCAACAGATTTCTGTACATTGATTTTGTATTCATGATTTTACTCAATTAGTTCTAGCAGGTTTTTTTTTTTTTTTGGTGGAGTCTTTTGGGCTTTCTATATAGAATATTATATCATCTGCAAATAGTGAAGGTTTGACTTCTTTCTTGCTGATCTGGATGCCTTTTATTTCTTGGTGTTGTCTGATTGCTGAAGCTAAGACTTCCAGTACTATGTTAAATAGTGGACATCCCTGTCATATTCCTGACCATAGACAAAAAGTTCTCAGTTTTTCCCCATTGAGAATGACATTAGCTGTGGGTCTCTTGTATATGGCCTATATTAATTTGAGATGTGTTCCCTCTAAACTTACTTTATAATTTTTTTAATGTTTATTTATTTTTGAGAGACAGAGAGAGACAGAGCATGAGCAGGGGAGGGGCAGAGAGGGAGACACAGAATCCAAAGCAGGCTCCAGGCTCTGAGCTGTCAGCACAGAGCCCAATGTGGAGCTCAAACCCATGAATTGTGAGATCATGACCTAAGCTGAAGTCGGATGCTTAACTGACTGAGTCACTCAGGTGCCCCTTCTCTAAACCTACTTTGTTGAGGATGGATAGATGTTGTACTTTGTCTGATGTTTTTTCTGAATCTACTGAAATGATAATAAGGTTCTAATCTTTTATTTTTTAATTGTTATTCAAATTCTTGTTAGTTAACATGCAGTGTAATATTAGTTTCAGGTGTACAATTTAGTGATTCAACATTTTCATATATTAAACCGTGCTTATCACAAGTGACCTCCTTAATCCCTGTCAACTATTTAACCCATGCCCCTCTCTGGTAACCATCAGTTTGTTCTCTCTGTAATTAAGAGTCTGTTTCTTGGTTTGCCTTTCTCTCTTTCTTTGTTTCCTTTTTGTGAATTTGCTTTGTTTCTTACATTCCACATATGAGTAAAATAATATGGTGTTTGTCTTTCTCTGACTTATTTCCTTTAGCATAATTTGCTCTAGCTCCATCCACATCATTGCGAATGTCAAGATTTCATTCTTTTTTATAGCTGAATAAGATCTATATCTATATCTATATCTATATCTATATCTATATCTATATCTATCTATCTGTCTATCTATGCCACATCTTTATCCATCCATCAGTCAGCGGACACTTGTGCTGTTTCCATGGTTTAGCTATTGTAGATAATGGTGCTATAAACACTGGGGTGAATGTATCACTTTGAATTAGTATTTTTGTATCCTTTGGGTAAATAGCTAGTAGTACAATTGCTGGATGGTAAGTTAGTTCTATTTTTAAAGTTTTAAGGGACCTCCATACTGTTTTCCAGAGTGGCTGCATATGTTTGCATACTTGCCAACCATGTAAGAGCGTTCCTCTTTCTCCATATCCTTGCCAACACTTGTTATTTCTTGTGCTGTTGATTTGGAAAAATATCTCTTCATATCTTCTGCCTATTTATATTTATATTTATTTTACTTTTTAAAATGTTGATGTATTTTTGAGAGAGAGAGAGAGAGAGAGGATGAGCAGTGGAGGGGCAGAGGGAGAGAGGGAGACACAGAATCCAATTAAGCGGGGCTCGAACTTGTGAACTATGACATATGACCTGAGCCAAAGTCAGACACTTAAGTGACTGAGCCACACAGGTGCTTCATCTTCTGCCCATTTTTAAATTGGATTATTCATATGGGGGATTATTTGAGTTTTATAAGTTCTTTATATATTTTGGATAATAACCCTTTATTAGATATGTCATTTGTAAATATCTTCTCACATTCCATAGGTTGCCTTTTAGTTTTGTTGATCGTTTCTTTTACTGTGCAGAAGCTTTTTATTTTGATGAAGTCCCAATAGTTTATTTTTGCCTTTGTTTCCCTTGCCTCAGGAGACATATCTGGAAAGACGTTGCTATGACCGATGTCAAAGAAGTTACTGCTGATGTTCTCTTGTAGGATTTTTATGGTTTCAGCTCTCACATTTAGGTCTTTAATCCATTTTGAGTTTATTTTTGTGTATGATGTCAGAAAGTAGTCCAGTTTCATTTTTTGCATGTTGCTGTCCTGTTTTCCCAACACCATTTTTTTTGAAGAGACATTCCCTTTTCCATTGGATGTTCTTTCCTCCTTTGTAAAAGATTAATTGGCTGTATAGTATGGGTTCATTTCTGGGTTTTCTATTCTCTTCCGTTGATCTATGTGTCTATTTTTGTGCCGGTATGATACTGTTTTGATCACTACTGCTTTGTAATGTAACTTGAAGTCTGGAATTGTGATGCTTCCAGCTTTTCCTTTCATTTTCAATATTGCTTTTGCTATGTAGGATGTTTTGTGGTTTCATACAAATTTTAAGATTGTTTGTTCTAGTTCTGTGAAAAAGGTTGGTATTTTGATAGGGATTGTATTAAATGTGTAGATTGCTTTGGGTAGTATAGACATTTTAATAGATGCAGAAGAAGCATTTGACTAGGAAAACATCCATTCATGATAAAAGTCCTCAACAAAGTAGGGTTAAAGGGAACATACCTCAATATAATAAAAGCTATCTATAAAAAACCCATGCTAACATCATCCTCAATGGAGAAAAACTGAGAGCTTTTCCTTTATGGTCATGGACAAGACATGAATATCACTCTCACCATTTTTATTGAACACAGTACTGGGAATACTAGCCACAGCAGTCAGAGAGCACAAGGAAATAACGGACATTCAAAAATGGCAAGGAAGAAGTAAAATTTTCACTATTTTCAGCTGACATGGTACTGCACATAGAAAACCTGAAAGATTCCACCAAAAAATTAATACAAAAATTTAGTAAAGTCATAGGATACAAAGTCAGTATACAGAAATCTGTTATATTTCTATAAACCAATAATGAAGCGTAGAAAATAAGTTAAGGAATCAATCTCATTTACAATTGTACCAAAAACAATAGGATACCTAGGAATAAACCTAACCAAAGAAGTGAAAGATCTGTATTCTGGAAACTATAAAACACTGATGAGAGAAATTGAAGATGACACCAAAAAATGGAAAGATATTCCATGCTCATGAAGAACAAATACTGTTAAAATACCTATTCTACCCAAAGCAGTATTTACATTTAATATAATTTTTATCTTTTTAAAAAATAGGACACACTTTTTAATTTATATTTTATGAATAGGTTTTCCAAATAGGTGTTCTGTACCATTTTGTTTTAGTATGTAGTACAGTTAAAGGGCTTTCTAAGGCCAATTATTTTTAAGATGCTCTAAGTAAGGTAAAATCAGAGAAATTTATTCATTGAATCATTTGGGATAACTAAGTTGTTTAAGGTTATAGCAATCAAAATAAGATATTTTGCAAATGCACAGAATATGATTTATTTTATTTCCCAAAAATTAGTGTTAATTTTCTTTGACCATCATAGTTCAATATGCTTTGGGTAAGCTAGTTAATACCAGATGAACTGGGTTTTCCCATTCCTAGGTTTGAAACTAAGAGTTTGTAACAACATGGTTGGATCTAGGTAGAATAAGTGAAATAAGTGAGTCTTATGTGGAATTTAAGAAACAAAACAAATGTACAAATAAAAAAAGAGACAAAATACTAGACTCTTAAAGTAAGCCACTTCTCTTTAATAAATACTGAACTAAAAATTTGATTCCTGAGGTACCATAGAAATGGCAAACATTATTCTCAATCATTTGGCTACTTTCTACTTAGCTTCTTAGTCTCTTTCCTTAAACATTGCAAGAACTGACTGTGGCTCAGTCAGTTAAGTGTCCGACTTTGGCTCAGGTCATGATCTCGTGGTTCATGAGTCCGAGCCCTGAGTTGGGCTCTATGTTGACAGCTCAGAGCCTGGAAGCTGCTTCAGATTCTGTGTCTCCCTCTCTCTCTACCGCTCTCCCACTTGTGCATACTCTCTCTCTCTTTCTCTTTCTCAAAAACAAACATTAAGAAAAAAATAAAAAACAAAACAAAACAAAAAACATTGCAAGAACTGATTAATTCCTTAGGGTAAATATGAATTACTTTTCAGGGTCATCCTACGTTTTGGAATTCCTGTCACTCAAATCCTGGCTGTCTTAGGAGCTTGACCTCCAATTTTGTCTCTTTGGTCCTATGAGGTCACCAAAAGCTCTCCTGGCTTTTCTACTCATTAAAAGAGGTTTTCAATACATCCATAGTTTTTGTCTCATGTCAATGTTTAGAATAATTCCCATGGGGAAAAGTTTCTCATAAGTTATTAGACCATTATCATGCAGTTCTTTCTAGTCTATGATCTTGGTTTTTCAAATACTGGTCATTAACAGTTTTTTCAAAGATTTGTTTTGTTTTGCTCTATTATTAGCTTTACTGGGTTCCAGTATGGCTCTTCTAAAACTACTCTATCATGGCCAGGAGTAGAAGTTTGTATTAATTATCTCTGACAATTACTGATTCTATTTTAGGTATTTTGTTATTTCTTAGTTTTTTACTTCCTTTTTAACAATATCGCCAAGAAAATGATTTTAAGTGATGTGATATTCAGAATTTTTTCTATGCTACATAGTTTTGGTTTTGCGGTAACTCATTGATGCTTATGATCTATACTAATATCTTATTAATTCATGCTTAACAAAGAACTCCACAAATGGGATTATGTGGACCTTGGCTAATATGTTAAAAATTTTAGGAGAACCCAGAGCCAAAATATTCTTTTAGATTACAAAATATTCTGGATGATGGGTATAATATGTTTCCCAAGGGAAAAAAGAATTTTCTATTTGCCCAACATATTTACTGAATATATTCCAGGTCATTACCACCAGTCCCAGCAACTGCCACCTAGCAGAGATCAAATCAAAGCATCTGTTTTTATTTTTCCCTTGTTTCTCTTGTTTTGGGCTATCAATATGCTAACTAATATCCCAGACATACAAAAGAGTGTGGATATAAACATTTTTTGTTGGGTGTAGTTATCTAAGTATTATACATCAGCAGGTGAATATGGTTCTTGGTACAATTGTAAATGGTTTGATTTCTTGATTTCTCTTTGTGTTGCTTCATTATTGGTGTACAGAGATGCAACCAATTTCTGTACATTAATTTTGTGTCCTGAAACTTTGCTGAATTCATGTATCAGTTCTAGCAGACTTTTGGTGGAGTCTTTCAGGTTTTCCATGTAGAGTATCATGCCATCTGCAAAAAGTGAAAATTTCATTTCTTCTTTGCCAATTTTGATGTCTTTTATTTCATTTTATTGTTTGATTGCTGATACTAGGACTTTCAACACTGTGTTAAACAATAGTGGTGAGAGTGGACATGCCTGTTGTGTTCCTGATCTCAGGAGGAAAGCTCTCAGTTTTTCCCCATTGAGGATGATACTAGCTGTGGGCTTTTCATATATGGCTTTTATGATGTTTAGGTATGTTCTTACTGTCCCAACTTTCTTGAGGGTTTTTATTAAGAAAGAATGCTGTATTTTGTCAAATGTTTTTTCTGCATCTATTGGCAGGATCATATGGTTCTTATCCTTTCTTTTATTAATGTGATGTATCACACTGATTGATTTGCAAATATTGAACCCTGTATCCCAGGAATGAATGCCACTTGATCATGGTGAATAATTCTTTTTATGTGCTGTTGAATTCAATTTGCTAGTGTCTTGTTGAAAATTTTTGCATCCATGTTCATCAGGGATATTGGCCTGTAATTCTCCTTTTTTTGTAGGGTCTCTGTCTGGTTTGGGAATCAAGGTAATGCTGGCTTCATAGAATGAGTTCTGAAGCTTTCTTTCCATTTCTATTTTTTCAGAACAGCTAGAGAAGGATAGGTATTAACTCTGCTTTAAATATCTGGTAGAGATGAGGAGGAGCCAGGATGGTGGAACAGCATAGAAGTTTTTTGTGTGTCTCGCATCCATGAAATACAACCAGACCAACACTAAACCATCCTGCACACCTAGAAAACTGATTGGAGGATTAACACAACAATCTGCACAACCTGAACCACAGAATTCAGCAGGTATGCAGCATGGAGAGGTGAACTTGGGGAGCATGAACTTGGGGAGTGAGAAGCCACGGCAGGCAGGGAGGTGCATTTGCAGGTGGAGAGAGGACAGAGATGGGGGGGAGAAAATACTGGAAAAGCACCCCTCCCCAAAAACAGCTGGAGAGAAAGTGGAAAATTGGAAACAGCTGCAGGGACTAAACTAAAAAGGGAGAAAGGAGAAAGGAGAAAAGAAAGGGTTTAAATTCCATTAAGACTGTAAACAAGGGGAGCACAAAGGCTGCAACTCTGCAGCTTGATACCTGGCGGTGCTCTGGTGGGAAGGGTGAATCCCCAGGAGCAGAGTGGGGTCCGGGAGGTTATTGGGCCATACAGGGACAAGCGGTTCCACTGCTGGAAGGACATTTGGTAGAGACCGTTGAAGCCACCTGATCCCAGCAGATCCCAGAGAATGGCCACATTTGCTGGTGCTGGAGAAAGGTTGTTAAGGGTGAAGGCTGGTGCCAGATGTGTGTTGTGATTTTCCATAATCCCTGAAAGCTGCTGCTACACTATCTCACAAACTTTTTCTGGGGCAGGCTGGCACCTGGCTGTAGTCTCGGGCACTGGCAGCAACAGGGTCCAGCAAGCGTTCCTGGTTGCAGCTGACATTAGGCCATTGCTTGGTGAGACCCTCCCACAGAGGGGCAGGACGGGTCAAAGCCGCAGTCCTTCAGAAGTAAGGGGCCGGGGAACACAGCGCATCTGAGACAAAACTTGGGAGACAGGAACTACCTGGGGCTTTTTTTCACAAAACCCAGAAAGTGGATGAAAGCTGAAGACAAAGGAAGGGTGTGCAATTGCTGAGTGGGGAGAGCAGAGTTCCAATACTAGGGACTGGGTAGCTGGGTGGTGCCATTTTCACTGCTTCTGCGCATGTGCTTTCCCACCTACAAATGCCACAACACTCCACCCCAGTAGGCTAGCAGAGCCATCTAGTGGAGAAGGGAGCCGTTACACTGAGCCCTGCCCAAATGGGCCAATCTCGATCTTCAAGAACACAAGTCTCACCACTTGCTTAGTTTAAGGACTATAAAGTGCTTCATAGTCTGACTTCTAGGGAAAACAAAGTAATTTCAGTCCTATTTCAATCTGTTAGCAGGTCCATGTATTCAATTATTTCTTTTTTTTTCTTTTTCACTTGTTTTCTTTTTCTTGAATACAGAAAAAGAAAAATTTATTTTTATTTTCAATTTTTATTAAAAATATTTTTAACTTATTTACTATATTTTTTACTTTTGTGTAAATTTTTTCAAATTCTATTTTACTTCCATCATTTTATTTTAGTCTACTTCACTGTATTCAGTTTTTCAAATTTTCAAACGATTTCCTTTTTTTTTTTTACATTCTTTTTCTTTTTTTCTTTTTTTTCTTGAGGCAGAAAGAGAAAAACTTCATTTTTACTTTCAATTTCTATTAAAATATTTTTCTTTAATTTTTTACTATATTTTTTACTTTTATGTATAACTTTTCAAATTATATTTTACTTCCATCATTTTATTTTAGTCTACTACAGAGTACTCACTTTTTTAAATTTTCAAATGATTTCCTTTTTATTTTTTCTCTTTTTTCTTTTTCATTTCTTTTATTTTTCTTGAATACAGAAAGAGAAAAAATTCATTTTTTAAAATTTTTATTAAAAATATTTTTCTTTAATTTTTCTACTATATTCTTTACATTTGTGTAAATTTTTTCAAATTCTATTTTACTCCCATCATCTCATTTTAATCTACTTCAGTGTATTCATTTTTTCAAATTCTCAAACGATTTCCTTTTTTTCCTTTCCCCCTTTTTTTTCCTCTAATCTGTCAAACCACTTTCAACACCTAGACAAAAACACACCTAGGATCTAACATCATTTATTCAATTTTGTGTGTGTGTGTGTGTTTAATTTTAATATTTTTTTATTTTAATTTTTTTATTTCAATTTTTCTACCTCATTAATTCCTTTTCTCCCTTCAAAATGACAAAATGAAGGAATTCACCCCAAAAGAAAGAGCACAAAGGAACGACAGGCAGGGATTTAACCAACACAGATACAAGCAAGATATCTGAACCAGAATTTAGAATCATGATAATAAGAATACTAGCTGGAGTCGAAAATAGATTAGAATCCCTTTCTGCAGAGATAAATGAAGTAAAAACTAGTCAGAATGAAATAAAAAAATGCTATAACAGCTGCAATCACGGGTGGATGCTACAGCAGCAAGGATGGATGAGGCAGAACAAAGAATCAGTGAGATAGAAGACACAGAGAATAATGAAGCAGAAAAAAAGAGGGAGATTAAGGCAAAAGAGCACAATTTAAGAATTAGAGAAATCAGTGACTCATTAAAAAGGAACAACATCAGAATCATAAGGGTCCCAGAAGAGGAAGAGAGAGAAATGGGGGTAGAAGGGTCATGTGAGCAAAAAATAGTGGAACACTTTCCTAACCTGGGGAAAGACACAGACATCAAAATCCAGGAAGCTCAGAGGACCCCCTTTAGATTAAACAAAAACCGACTATCAACAAGGCTTATCATAGTCAAATTCACAAAATACTCAGGCAAGGAGAGAATCATGAAAGCAACAAGGGAAAAAAAAGTCCCTAACCTACAAGGGAAGACAGATCAGGTTTGTAGCAGAACTATCCACAGAAACTTAGGAGGCCAGAAATGAGTGGCAGGATATATTCAATGTGCTGAATCAGAAAAATATGCAGCCAAGAATGCTTTATTCAGCAAGGCTGTCATTCAAAATAGAAGGAGAGATAAAAAGTTTCCCAAACAAAAATTAAAGGAGTCTGTGATTACTAAAGCAGCCCTGCAAGAAATTTTAAGGGGGACTTTCTGAGGGGAGAAAAGATGAAAATATAAACAAACAAACAAATACCAAAAGAAACAAAGATTAGAAAGGGCCAGAGAACACCACCACAAACTCCAACTGTACAAGCATCATAATGGCAATAAATTCATATCTTTTAGTAGTCACTCTAAATGTCAATGGACTCAATGCTCCAATCAAAAGATATAGGGCAACAGAATGGATAAGAAAACAAGATCCATCTATATGCTGTTTACAAGAGAGCCACTTTAGACCTAAAGATTCAGATTGAAAATACGGGGATCCTTATCTACCATGCTAATGGTCAACAAAAGAAAGCCGGAGTAGCCATAGTTATAACAGACAATCTAGACTTTAAAGACTGTATCAATAGATGCAGAAGGGCATTATATCCTAATCAAGGGGTCTATCTACCAAGAAGACCTAACAATTGTAAACATTTATGTGTCAAATGTGACAGTACCCACATATATAAATCAATTAATCACAAACATAAAGAAACTCATTGATAGTAATACCATAATAGTAGGAGACTTCAATACCCCACTCACAGCAATGGACAGATCATCTAATCAAAAAATCAACAAGGAAACAATGCTTTGAATGTCACACTGGACCAGATGGACTTAACCAGATATATTCAGAACATTTTGACCTAAAGCAGCAGGATACACATTCTTCTCCAGTGCACATGGAACGTTCTCCAGAATAGACCATATCCTGGGACCCAAATCAGCCCTAAGTAAGTACAAAAAGATCGAGATCATACCGTGCATATTTTGAGACCACAATGCTATGAAACTCGAAATCAACCACAAGAAAAAATTTAGAAAGGTAACAAATACTTGGAGACTGAAGAACATCCTACTAAAGAATGAATGGGCTAACCAAGCAGTTAAAGAGGAAATTAAAAAGTATATGGAAGACAATGAAAATGATAACACCACAACCCAAAACCCCTGGGATGCAGCAAATGTGGTCATAAGAGGAAAGTATATAGCAATCCAGGCCTTCCTAAAGAAGGAAGAAAGATCTCAGATACACAACCTAACCTTACACCTTAAGGAGCTGGAAAAAGAACAGCGAATAAAACCCGAAACCAGCAGAAGACAGGAAATAGTAAAGACTAGAGCAGAAATTAATGCTACCAAAACAAACAAAAAAAACCCCAGTAGAACAGATCAATGAAACCAGAAGCTGGTTCTTTAAAAGAATTAACAACATTGATAAACACCTATCTAGTCTGATCAAAAAGAAAAAGGAAAGGATGCAAATACATAAAATCAAAAATGAAAGAGGAGAGATCACAACCAACACAGCAGAAATAAAAACAATAATAAGAGGATATTATGAGCAATTATATGCCAATAAAATGGGCAATGTGGGAGAAATGGACAAATTCCTAGAAACATATACACTACCAAAACTGCAACAGGAAGAAATAGAAAATTTTGAACAGATCCACAACCAGTAAGGAAATTGAATTAGTAATCAAAAGTCTGCCAAAAAAACAAGAGTCGAAGGGCCAGATGGCTTTCCGGGGGAATTCTACCAAACATTTAAGGAAGAGTTAAACCTATTCTCTTGAAACTGTTCCAAAAAATAGAAATGGAAGGAAAACTTCCAAACTCTATGAAGCCAGCATTACCTTGATTCCAAAACCAGAGACCCCACTAAAAAGGAGAACAATAGATCAATTTTTCTGATGAACATGGATGCAAAAATCCTCAACAAGATATTAGCCAACCGGCTCCAATACTACATTTCAAAAATTATTCACCACGACCAAGTGGGATTTATACCTGGGATGCAGGGCTGGTTCAGTACCCAGAAAGCAATCAATGTGATTCATCACATCAGTAAAAGAAAGGACAAGAACCATATAATCCTCTCAAGAGATGCAGAGAAAGCATTTCACAAAATACAGCATCCTTTCTTGATAAAAACCCTCAAGAAAGTAGGGATAGAAGGAGCATACCTGGAGATCATAAAAGCTATATATGGACGACCCAACGCTAATATCATCCTCAATGGGGAAAAACTGAGAGCTTTCCCCCTAAGGTCAGGAACAAGACAGGGATGTCCACTCTCGCCACTGTTATTCAACATAGTATTGGAAGTCTTAGCCTCTGCAGTCAGACAACACAAAGAAATAAAAGGCATCCAAAACAGCCAGGAGGAGGTCAAACTTCACTCTTCTCAGATAACATGATACTCTATATGGAATACCCAAAAGATTCCACCAAAAAACTTCTAGAACTGATTCATGAATTCAGCAAGGTTGCAGGATATAAAATCAACACACAGAAATCAGTTGCATTCCTATACACCAACAATGAAGCAACAGAAACAAATCAAGGAATTGATCCCACTTACAGTTGCACCAAAAACTATAAAATACCTAGGAATAAATCTAACCAAAGAGGTGAAAAATCTATACACTGAAAACTATAGAAAGGTTATGAAGGAAATTGAAGAAGACACAAAAAAATGGAAAAAGATTCCATGCTCCTGGATAGGAAGAACAAATATTGTTAAAATGTCGATACTACCCAAAGCAATCTACATATTCAATGCAATCCCTATCAAAGTAACACCAGCATTCTTCACAGAGCTAGGACAAACAATCCTAAAATTTGTATGGAACCAGAAAAGACCCAGAATAGACAAAGAAATCTTGAAAAAGAAAACCAAAGCAGGAGACATCATAATCCCGGACTTCAAACTGTATTACAAAGCCGTAATCATCAAGACAGTATGGTACTGGCACAAGAACAGACAGATCAATGGAACAGAATAGATAACCCAGAAATGGACCCACAAATGTATGGCCAACTAATCTTCGACAAAGCAGGAACGAATATCCAATGGAATAAAGACAGTGTTTTCAGCAAGTGGTGCTGGGAAAACTGGACAGCGACATGCAGAAGAATGAACCTGGACCACTTTCTTACACCATACACAAAAATAAACTCAAAATGGATGAAAGACATCAGTGTAAGACAGGAAGCCATCAAAATCCTTGAGGAAAAATCAGGCAAAAACCTCTTTGACCTTGGCCACAGCAACTTCTTAACACGTCTCCGGAGGCAAGGGAGACCAAAGCAAAAATGAACTATTGGGACCTCATCAAAATAAAAAGCTTCTGCACAGCAAAGGAAACAATCAGCAAAACTAAAAGGCAACTGACAGAATGGGAGAAGATATTTGCAAAGACATATCAGATGAAGGGTTAGTATCCAAAATCCAAAAAGAACTTACCAAACTGAACACCCAAAAAACAAATAATCCAGTGAAGAAATGGGCAAAAGACATGAATAGACACTTCTCCAAAGAAGACATCCAGATGGCCAACTGACACATGAAAAAATGCTCAACATCACTCATCATCAGGGAAATACAATTTAAAACCACACTGAGATACCACTTTACACCTGTCAGAATGACTAACATTAACACCTCAGGCAACAACAGATGTTGGTGAGGATGAGGAGAAAGAGGATCTCTTTTGCATTGTTAGTGGCAATGCAAGCTGGTGCAGCCGCTCTGGAAAACAGTATGGAGGTTCCTCAAAAAACTAAAAATAGAACCTACCCTACAACCCAGCAATTGCACTAGTAGGCATTTATCCATGGGATATAGGTGTGCTGTTTCGAAGGTACACATGCACCCCAATGTTTATAGCAGCACTATAAAGAATAGCCAAAGTATGGAAAGAGCCCAAATGTCCATCAATGGATGAATGGATAAAGAAGAAGTGGTATATATATACAATGGAGTATTTGGCAATCAAAAAGAATGAAGTCTTGCCATTTGCAACTATGTGGATGGAACTGGAGGGTATTATGCTAAGCGAAATTAGTCAGTCAGAGAAAGACAAATATCACATTACTTCACTCATATGAGGACTTTAAGGGACAAAACAGATGAACATAAGGAAAAGGAAAGAAAAATAATATGAAAACAGGGAGGGGCACAAAACATAAGAGACTCAAAAATATGGAGAAGAAACTGAGGGTTCCTGGAGGGTTTTTGGGAGGCTGGACGGGGTAAAAGGGATAAGTGGCACTAAGGAATCTACTCTGAAATCATTGTTCACTATATGCTACCTAATTTGGATGTAAATTTAAAAATAAGTAAGTAAGTAAATAAATAAATAAATATCTGGTAGAATTCCCCTGGGAATCCATCTGGACCAGGACTCTTATTTGTTGGGAGATTTTTGATAACTGATTCAATTTCTTCACTAGTTATGGGTCTGTTCAAATTTTCTATTTCTTTCTGTTTGAGTTTTGGTTGTGTGTGTGTGTGTGTGTGTGTGTGTGTGTGTGTGTGTGTGTCTAGGAATTTGTCCATTTCTTATGGTTTGTCCATTTGCCAGTTTGTTGGCATATAATTTTTCATAATATTCTCTGATAATTGTTTGTATTTCTGATGGGTTGGTTGTGATATGTCCAATATCATTTGTGATTTTATCTATTTAGGTTCTCTCTCTTTTTGAGAAGTCTGGCTAGGGGTTTATCAATTTGGTTTATTTTTTCAAAAAAACAGCTCTTAGTTTCACTGAACTGCTCTACTGTTGTTTTGGATTCTATATTGTTTACTTCTGCTCTGCTCTTTATTATTTCTCTTCTTCTGCTGGCCTTGGGGTTTCTTTCCTATTCTGCTCATAGGCCCTTTAGGTGTGCTGTTAGATTTTGTATTTGGGATTTTTATTGTTTCTTGAGATAGGCCTGGACTGCAATGTATTTTCCTCTTAGTACTGATTTGCTGCATCCCAAAGGGTTTCGACTGTTGTGTTTTCATTTTCATTTGCTTCCATATATTTTAAAATTTCTTCTTTGACTGGTTGACCCATTCATTCTTTAGTAGGATTTTCTTTAACCTCCAGGGATTTGAGGCTTTCCAACCTTTTTCCTGTGGTTGATTTCCAGTTTCATATCATTGTGATCTGGAAATTTGCATGGTATGATCTCAATTCTTTTATATTTATTCAGGGCTGTTTTGTGACTCAGTATGTGATCTATCTTGGAGAATGTTCCATGTGCACTTGAGAAGAATGTGTATTCTGCTTCTTTAGGATGAGAAGTTCTGAATATATCTGTCAAGTCCATCTGGTCCAGTGTATCATTCACGGCCATTGTTTCTTTATTGATTTTCTGCCTCAATGATCTGTCCGTTGTTGTAAGTGGAGTATTAAAATCACCTGCAATTACTATATTCTTATCAATAAGATTGCTTATATTCATGATTAATTGATGTATATATTTGGGTGCTTGCAAATTGTGTGCATAAACATTTATCACTGTTACCTCTTCTTGATGGATAGACTCTAATTATTATATAATACCCTTCTTCATCTCTTGTTACAGTTTTTAGTTTAAAATCTAGTTTGTCTGATATAAATATGGCTACTCCAGCTTTCTTTTGACTGCCAGTAGCACGATAGATGGTTATCCATCCCCTCACTTTCAATCTGAAGGTGGCTTCAGGCCTAAAATGGGTCTCTTGTAGACAGCATATAGATGGGCTTTGTTTTTTATCCATTTTGATACGTGTTTTTGGAGCATTTAGTCCATTTACATTTAGCGTTTTATTGAAAAATATGGATTTAGTGTCATTGTGTTATCTGTAGGTTTCATGCTTGTGGTGTGTCTCTGGTCCTTTGTAGTCTTTGCAACATTCCACTCACAGAGTCCACCTTAGGATCTCTTGTAGGGCTTGTTTAGTGGTTGATGAACTCCTTCAGTTTTTGTTTGTGTAGGAAAACCTTTATCTCTCCTTATATTCTGAATGACGGCCTTGCTGGATAAATGATCCTTGGCTGCATATTTTTCCTATTCAGAACCTTCAGTATTTCCTGCCACTCCCTTCTGGCCTGCCAAATTCAGTTGACGGGTCTGCTACTACCCTTATGTGTTTACCCTTGTAAGTTAAGGCCCGTTTGTCCCTAACTGCTTTCAGAATTCTCTCTTTATCTTTGTATTTTGCCAGTTTCACTATGATATGTCATGGAGAAGATTGGTTCCTGTTATATCTGAAGGGAGTTCTCTGTGCCTCCTGGATTTCAATGTCTTCTTTCCTCAGATTGGGGAAGTTCTCAGCTATGATTTGTTAAAGTATACTTTCTGTCCCTTTCTGTCTCTTCTTCTTCTTCCGAAACTCCTAGGATATGGATATTATTATCTCTGATTCTCCCTTGTGGTCTACTAGTTTTTTATTTCTCTTTTTCCCTGCTTCATAATTTTCGATAATTTATCTTCTGTTTCCCTTAATCTTTCTCTTCTGGAACTCCTATGATATGGATATTATTATGTTTCATTAAATCACTTAGTTCTCTAATTCTCCTCTTGTGGTCTAGAATTTTTTAAGTCTTTCTTTATTTCAGCTTCATCTTTTTCCATAATTTTATCTTCTATTTCACTTTTCTCCCCTCTGCCTCTTCAATCCTTGCTGTGAACACATTTAGTTTATTTTGCACCTCACTTCAACATTTATTTATTCGTCATGACTATATTTTAGTTCCTTGTTCTCTACAGCAATAGATTCTCTTCTGTCTTCTATCCTTTTTCAAGCCCAGCTATTAATCTTATGACTATTAATCTAAATTCTTGCTCAGTTATATTGGTTATATCTGTTTTGAGCAATTTTTAGCTGTCATTTCTTCCTGGAATTTTTTTGAGGAGAATTCTTTCATTTCATCATTTTGGCCTGTTTTCTGTCCCTTATGTGTTTTAAAAACTTGTTATGTGTCCTGCACCTGTGAACACTACTATATTAAAGAGGCATCATAAACTGTCCAGGGCCTGGCCCTTCAGGAGGTGTTTTTTGGAGTGTGTTACTTGCTCTGTGTTGTCGTGACTCTGGTTGCTTTATCTCCCTACTCGTAGTGATTGTTTGGACCCTACACCAGGTGTTTTTTGATTTGTTCATTGAAGTAACCCTAGGGAAAAAAAATTAAAAAATGAGGGGTGGTGGTGGTGGAAAAGGCCTTATCCCATAAAAAGAGAGAAATGACAGGGGCTGGAAAAAAGAAAAGAAAAGAAAAGAAAATTGACCAGGCAGAGAAACTATATGGCTTAATCCAGAGAGAGAGAGGAAAATAAAGGAGAACAGGTGTAAAAAGAATAGATTAAATATGTCTGCTTAAACAAACAAATAGCCAGAATAACCAGACAAGAGAAAGGGAGAAATAAGAAGGAGAAAGGGAGAAAATATATAGTAAGAATTGTCCAAGAATCAGAAAATGCAAAACCTCTGGGTTTCTTGGAACCAGTGGCAGTGCTGGTCTGGAGGAGGGGCTGTCTGCTTGGTCAGCGTGAAGCCGGCTCTGGTAGATACACAGTTACCAGCTGTGGAGGGGCGTGGTCTTGTGTAGGCGGGTCCCGCCTACACTGTGCCCCCTTGTTTGTTCCCTGAAGCCCCACCTTGTTGGTGATGGCGAGAAAAATGGCAACACCCCAGTCTCTTCTCCCCAGACTGGGTGTCCCAAACCCTGTTCAGGCCATCCTCACAGTGCTGCACAGGTGCAAGTGGGCCGTGTTTTTTGTTTTGTTTTGTTTTGTTTTGTTTTGTTTTTTGTTTTTTTTGCTCCAGTCTCCATTGTCTCCCTGGCAATCCTCTGGGATTCAAACCCCGATGTCTTAAAGGATCCTGCTCCATGCACTCCGGTTCCTGGGAAGTGCCACTCCCCCAATGATGAAGGGCCTTTGGCTCCTCACAGTGCCTGGCATGCACAAAGGAGGTGGTTTGTCCCATTCTGTCGACTCCCATGCCTCCCTAGTGCTTGGCTGGGATTCAAATCCTGATGTCTTAAGGGATCCCCCTCCACGTTTCTTGGTTCAGGAAAGTGCTGCTCCACCCCACCAATAAAGGGCCTCTGGCTGGCGGGCACAGACAGTCTTTGTCCTTTGAATGGTTATTTACCTTCTTCCCACAGCCCTGGAGGGAGGGGATTGCTTTCCCACACTGTGGACTGCATTTATGAGCTAGTTACCTAGCCCAGGGCTGGCTCCCCTCCTCCCCAGGTGCACAAACAAGGCAGCTGGCCCCGTCTGGAGAAAGCCCTGCAATTAGACATTGTATCTTTCTCCATTTTTTTTCCAATTCCTGGTCCACGGTTTTTCTCTTATCCAAATACAATCCTACACTTCCACAGCCTCTCTTTCTCTTCCTTTTGTCTCTCCACAAAAGGGGATCCCTCCCCTCCACGCCTATGCTGCCCATTTTATCTTTCCCAGTTGGCAATCACGCATCATGCACCTACAGCTGACCAGGTTGTTCCCGTGGGCCTCTGGAGATGTCTCTGTCACTCTGCAGCTCCGACTCTTGGAATTCCAAGTCCTCTGTCCTCAACACTGCTGTGTTTGAAAGGAGAGGGAACTTTGGGTCTCCCTACTTCTCCTCCACGTTGGATCTCTCCAGCCGCTAGCCTCAGTAACCTTGCGGGAACCACAGGCTTAGAAGAAGTGCCCCCCCCCGCCCCGCCCGCCCACCATCAACAGAGAATAATGTTCAATTTATGAGAAGTGAAGAAAGCCTCACAAACTATCCTCTGTCTTGGGGCGTGTTCTGTTTTTATTTCTTCAGGCAATTCTTTCTTCATTATACTCTTGGTATTTACACGAGAATTTTACTTGACAGGGCATCAGGGTCTTTTTCTCTGCAGTTACCCAACCCTCTGCTCTTTGATGCTGATCAACAGTAACAGCAGAACTCCCAAACTGTGAGATGCTCTTACTAGGATTAAAACCTCTCCACTTATAAAGTAGTCATGGATGTCACACCCAGACTTTTTGATGCATCTGAAGATTCTATGAGAAGACTCCCATTTCAAGGTGAGAGCCTGCTTGGAGAATTTAATGAAGACTGGCTTCTTTCACTTAGCAATATTAACTTAAGCTTCATCCATTTTTTTGTTTGGCTTGATGGTCTTAAAAAAAATTGCTAAATATGGATGTACCAGTTTACTTATTATTTACCTATTGAAGGACATGTTGCTTACTTCTAGTTTTGGGTGATTAACAATAAAAGCTGGTATCAACAATCACATGCAGGTTTTTTGCGTGGGTGTAAGGTTTGAAATCAGGTAAATATCTAGTAATGCGATTGCTGGGTCACATTATAAGGTGATGTTTAGCTGGGCCTTTTACTTTTTAAACTGAAAATACTAATTGACTGGATACAACTGATTTTTTGAAAACAAGATGTCTGCATAGTGAGTAAATAGCCTCAATACAGAGGAAATTACTGTATTATTGAAGATCATGATAGTTTTTATTGGGTAAATTGAATAATGTAACAGAAAACATTTTGCAAACTAGCTTTATTTTATTGTTACTCCTCCAAACTATCTTATTTGTGTAAATGCAACCAAAAAATCACTGCTATAAATACCATAGTTAGTAGTAGTAAAATGACACACTATTACAAATAAGGAATCTGCCTCATTTGATTTTTGGCTTTTCCTTTTCTTTTGTTCCCCAACAGTGTCTGCTTTATTCTTCATATTCAAACTAATAAAATTCTGGTGACTGCATAAATGCACCTAAGCATTTAATAACATGTTTCTTAATATAGGCATTTTTAAACTTCAGTGGAGATGTGGAGAAATAGGCTTTAGTGCCTCAGTAACTCCATCCCCCTATGCTACTTTTACCTTATTCCTAAGCCCCTCACTATCTTACAATAATTGATCACTTTGGGGCTCTTCCTCCAGAGATGTTTCTGCAGAGTAAACAAGTGAAGTTTGCAGTGGCTTTTAAACGTGGGGACATCACATTTCTCAAAGCTCCCTAGGCACTTACTATAGAAGCTGCCTGCAACTACAAACTAAGTCTTTTGGACAGGCAGAAAGAACTCCCAGCCACCAGGTCAAATCAATGTCTTCTGGGTCTTTGGGCACAATGGACAGGCTTTCAGCTGAGAGGTGCCAGAAACCGATTTAGCTAATAGAAACCCTAACCATACTAGATATACATTACCCTTGGTCCATTACAGAACCCCTTTTTTAAAAAAATGTTTATTTAAGCATAAGAGACTGTTAAAAACTGAGAACAAACTGAGGGTTGATGGGGGGTGGGAGGGAGGGCAGGGTGGGTGATGGGGTGGGTGATGGGTATTGAGGAGGGCACCTTTTGGGATGAGCACTGGGTGTTGTATGGAAACCAATTTGACAGTAAATTTCATATATTAAAAAATAAAAATAAAATAAAATAAAATAAAATAAAATAAAATAAATAAAAATAAAAATAAAAAAATGTTTATTTATTTTTGAGAGAAGAAGACAGAGGATCTGAAGCAGGCTCCGTGCTGACAGCAAGGAGCCCAGTGTGGGGGTCGACTCACAAACCTTGAGATAATCTGAGCCAAACTCGGATGCTTAAGCAGCTGAGCTGCACAGATGTCCCTTCCTTTTCTTTTTTAAAGACTCAAGATAATTTATTGGCTCCCCCCACCCCCCAGTAAGGAAATGAAAAGAGGATAAGTACATGATTTGGGTGCATATAAGCATTTCTGAAAACAGGACAAAACCAAGTAGTTTGTGGGCTAGAGCAGAAAACAGTAATAGTAAGAGAAGCAAAGGAAGGTGCTGGCAGTTTTTGCCAAATCCCACTTTGCATCTTTGGTCCTAACTTGCTGTGTGGCAGATACATTTTACTCCATCTGAAGGTTTGATAGTCTTGGCAAGGAGAAAACTCTGTTCTGCATCTTTCTGCTTTGGCAGTGATTTTGTTTATAGCAGGGAAAAGGGACCTGTGTGTCTGAGACAGCCCTAACATAGCTTCCCTTCTCCTCTCCCCAAGAATTCAGATCTCACACCCACACTAGGACTTTGGATGATAAAGAGCATGACAAGAACATGACTTTTAACACACCAGACTGAAAACTGTGTGTGGAGGTGAGTATTGTTTGCTTTCAATTGCTCTGAATGACAGGTTGTAGCTAGTAAGGACTGAAAAGCCAAGACTGTTCTTGTGAGCACCAAAATCAGACTTTCTACATTGGCATAAAACTAGGTTATTAATGCTTTTAAGGTTCTAGGAAGTTTTTTTTCTTAATTAAAAGGACACTTCAGTTTATAAAGATGACCCCTGGGGATGAACCCTCAATCTTTCCTCCCCTCTTTCTATCATTCTGACTGATCAGGATTGGCAGTGGTTTTGTTGAATAACTGGTAGCTCCCCCTTTTCTCTTCACTCAGTAAACATTTAGTGAGTGCCCGGTATGTGCCAGGCATTGGGAGTGATAACTACAAAGGGATTATATGCATAGCTACTTACAATAATACAGGCAGTGTTGTATGATAGTTTAGTGATCATGAACTTTGGAACCAGTGAGTTCTGATTTCAAGTCCTAGTTCTACCATGTATTGGGGATGTGGACTTGGCCTTAGGATTAAGTCATCATAGGCTTTAGTTTTCTACTCTGCAAAATGGGGCAGTGATATTAACGACCTCAGAGATTATATATGAATATAAAATAAGGCAATGCACATAAAGCACTTCATACATTGCAAGCTTGAGAAATGTTACCATTATTCCTATTATTCCATGTTACTATTATTAATTATCTATGGGATAACAGTTTAACTTTTGTATGTATAATCTTTTGTAGTTTTCAAGATAACCCTATGAAAAGAATATTATGATATTGTTATTTTCATATTACAGATGAGTAAACCAAGAGCCATAAAGGTTAAAGACCTTCTCAAGTTTATACATGTAGTAAGTGGTTGATCCACGATTCAGACAGAGTCCTTGATTTCATGTTCAAGTTCCCTGAGTTGATTCAAACAAGAATCACTTAGTGAGTTAATCTATCATCAATTATGATGAATTTAACATCATCATTGGTTCTTTCCTTTATCAATTAAAAAATGCTTATTTATTTTGAGAGAGGGAGACAGAGAGAGAGAGAGAGAGAGAGAGAGAGAGAGAGAATGACCAGGGGAGAGGCAGAGAGAGAGAGAGGGAATCCCAAGCAGGCTCTGCACTGTCAGCACAGAGCCAGATGTGGAGGCTCTTTCCTACAAACTGAGAGATTATGACCTGAGTTGAAATCAAGAGTTGGACTCTTAATTGATTAAGGCACCCTGGAGCCCCATCCTTTATCAAATTTTAGCAAACCTCTCCAACTCCCTGATGAAGTTGTTCCTCTTACTGCAATTAATTCCTTTCTCTTCACCATTACTGCTTTTCTCTTGTCTCCTTAATTCTCCCAGTGGAGAATTTTAACAGTTTTCTATAATAAAGACACTGAATGGTAGTTTTTAGTTTGATTATCATGATATCAAAAAATAAAAAGCGACTGTCAGATCATTTTTATTACAGCTGACTCTTGTAATATTTAAAGACTTCAAAACAGTCAAAAGAAAGGAAGAATTGAGTTTTCTCCACCTGTATATGGGTTTTTGTTCCAGGTCTCTGTTTGCCAAGTTAATATTACTCAGATTTATAAGATATGTCAGGCCTGCTTCCAGGAAGAACATGAAATTATTTGCAATTAAAAGCATAACAACTTGCAAAGTCTTCGTGGGCCCTGGAGCTGATTGAGACACAGAATCTCATGATGGCAAGATGCTGGTTTAGACAACAGATGTATGGAATTCAGGCTCAAATGGCTACAGATAGAAGATGGGGTAAACCTGGGTGTGTGAGGCAGATGGGATGCAGTGAAGACTGGGAACTGGAGACAAATGTCTGCTTAAAATTTATCTCCAGTAAATTATCATCTTAGATGAATATTGGCTTGGTGCTACTAGTCACAAACTTTTAAATGAGGTACTAGAAATTATAGTTTAACAAAATCCCCTAATTTAAAAAGTTTTATCTGAGTCAAACAAAATAGGAGTTTCCAGCTTTGGTTCAAAGGTCACACACTTGAGATCTCTGGACAAATATTAACTGACTATACACTTATCACTTGCCAGGCACTTGACAATTGATGGAGATTTAATGATGAACAAAATAAAAGTTCCTGTTTCCTCCCTGTTGCATCTCTGAGCTCCATCCCCAGGGTGTCTGGGAACCCAATCTTTCACTTATAAATTGGCTCTCCCATTACATCCCTTGTGTACCCCCTCTTGCTTCTGTGTAATCCCAAATTACTCCCACTTAATTTTACTTCCCCTATCTCCTCTCTCTTGTTCTAATTTTCATTATGGATTTTTAAATTTAAGTATCAATTGGTAAAAAATTATTCACCCTTACAGTATGTAAAACATTCCCTGTCAAATTTGTGTAACCAGTAATTCTAATGAAGCAAGATGACTGTGGACAAGGACACTAAGGGCTTTGTATATACATCAGGGCCCGGCCCTTACCATCTCAATATGCTCTGTGCAAAGACATGAATAAGAGTGTAGCTAATGATCTGTATACCAATGGAGAGATGAGATACTGTTGCAAGGAGGAAGGCTAGTATCATTAAGAACAAGTCTTTCTGAACACAATGTGATTAGTAGAGGAGAAAATAAAATTTGAAAGACCTGGATATCTCAAAGCTTCTTGAAGTCAGTGGCAATCTATCTCGAAGGTAATCCTATGATATATTTCTATTTAACAGAAGAGGGACAACTGGAGAAATCACAGAAAGAATCAACATGGAAATTATTCGTGACATGTATGGAAATAACCTTTTGCCTATTTGATTTTTCCTTCAACTTCTATTCAAGTGGAGTGAATTTGTTATCTAATTTTGATTTATTTCTTGGTACCTTTATTTATAACTACTATTTAAGATAAGTGCTTAAATTAATTTACCCTCTTGCTCATTTATTTGAGATTTGTTGCCTTATTATCACTTGACTTTCCTGAAAGGTATGGACAGAAGCTACCCCCAAAAAGTGGATGTCCCACAAAATTTTGTCCCACGAAACTGAGTGTCCCACTGCCTCTAGTACATAAGGACCAGTATTTTAAAATGAATCTTTCTGCCTTATATCTGACTCAAATGTTATAGAGGGTGGGAAAGATTCAATCATATGTAGTATTTATAAGAAAATGATTTTTTAAATGGTTGTATGATTCTTGGAGTATTCATCCAGAATAGTTTCATCCACATGAAAAATTAAACAGGTCAGGAGAGTAAAGAGGAGGGGAGAGAATTTGCAAATATTCATTTGAAATAAGCAGTAGTCTGAGTCTGAAACCATCCCCTTCCAACAGGAAAGGGTGTTTTAAAGTACCTGCCCCATCACATTAATAGGTGTGCAGATGGGAGACTTCAACAGAGCTACTTGGAGATTTCACTAATTGCATATTTTAGTTGGGAGTGCAGAGAGTGAACCAGGGGCAGAAAAACCAGGAAATTCTGGGGGATGAGAAAAGTGCCAATAGCTTCTACAGTGGTAGATTCAAGAAAGTCTTGGCTGCTGCAATGTTTTTGAGACAAATGATGGAAGAGACTTTCCTGTGTGTTGGAGGAGGGTGGTGGTGAAGGGAGAGTTAGTGCAGGGTTGTCCTGAGTCTAATCCATTGGAACCACCAGAGGGACAAAGGGAAAAAGTAGCACGATGCTGGGAGAGAATGCTGGATCTCCAGAAGCTGCAAAAGGTGATGTAAGCTTCATGGGAGATGCACCAGTCCAGGCTGGGGACCCACAGGCCCATTGTCCCAGTAAGAAGGCTTATAAGAACCCACCACTTTTCCCATGAGAGAAGAGTCAGCTCTTCAAACACCTCCCAGGCTCAGATTGGAAGAGTAAGAACTTTTTTGTGACTCTTTTCCTTCCCCTTTGCATGGCCCAAACAGGAAGACCCTATGGCCCTACTGTCATGCTGGCAGAGAAAGGGTGGGGAGAGAGAGAAGCTGCCCACAGCCCATCCCTCAAGCACAAGGGGTTACCTGGAAGGAGTGATAGCTGGTGGAGGACAAGACTGAATGCTAAGTGAGGCTTTCAGTTGTTGGTATTCATGGGATTGAGTTTTCAAATTAGTGGATTTAGATTCTGTTTGTAACTGAAATTGGTTGTGATACATTTATTACTGTGGAGGTCATGTATCTGCTGGAGTTTTCATCCAGTTGCAGGGGGAAATAGATGGAAAGGACAAGAGAAAACAAAAATGTAGAATTTAGGTCACATCTAAGGACCCATGCTTGTCCTTTAAATCCATTATGTGTATTAATTACCCACTTATTATTCTTAAATCCCACAACAGAGGGTGTGGGATCTCCTGAAGTGATAGGGCTGAAGAGGAGATGGAAACAGCTAATGAGAGCACAGGTGGGGATTTCATCTTAGTGGGCTTCTCTGAGCGGCCCAAGTTAGAGCTGATCCTCTCTCTCTTTGTCCTGATGTTCTACACTATAACTCTTGTGGGCAACGTGACCATAATCCTACTCTCTATCCTGGACGCTGGACTTCATACACCCATGTACTTCTTCCTCAGAAACCTCTCTGTGCTTGACCTCTGCTTCACCACCAGCATTGTGCCCCAGATGCTGGTGAACATGTGGGGAGGTAACAAAAAGATCAGCTATGCTGGCTGCATGGTCCAGTACTGGGTGGCCTTGGCACTTGGCTCCACAGAGTGTGTGCTCCTTGCGGTGATGGCAGTTGATCGCTATGTTGCAGTTTGCTGGCCTCTACACTATACCTCCATCATGCACCCCAGGCTGTGTCACCTCCTGGCAGCAGCTTCCTGGTCCTCTGGTTTTGCTAACTCCTTTCTCCAGTCCTCAATGGCCATGGTGCTGCCTCGATGTGGAAACCGGCGTGTGGACCATTTCTTCTGTGAACTATTGATCATTGTTAAACTCTCCTGCGTTGATACTGGCCCGACAGAATCTAAAATGTTTATTGCCCGGCTAATCATCCTAGGCATGCCTATCTCCATCATCCTGACCACTTACCTGTGCATCGCCAGGGCAGTAGTAAAAATGCGCTCAGCAGAGGGAAGGAAAAAGGCCTTTAGGACCTGTGCCTCCCACCTAATGGTAGTCTCACTCTTCTATGGGACCATTATGTTTTTGTATCTGCAGCCCAAGGACAACTACTCCCAGGACCAGAGCAAAGCACTGGCAGTGCTTTACATGATTCTTGCACCCACACTCAACCCTCTGGTCTACACACTGAGGAATAAGGATGTGAAGAAAGCAGTCAGGAGTTTGATGGGGATGGAGCAGGTATAGGGAGATCAAGAGTGGGAAGAAAGGTGAGGCAACCACTGGCGACACAACTTGTGGTGTACTTGCTTTAACTGCGCTTGTTTTATGTTTCTGTGAGGGGGTTGGAAAATCTGCTGTGTGCTCTTCTCTAGCTATTCCTGGGATCTTTAGAGGGTGGGGACTCACCAGAAGGAAACCTAACCATCCCTTAAAGGAACCTCTGGCCAAGGCAATCTCCCCTGGCAAGTAATTCTGTGTCCCACTGTTAATGTTTTTCTATTTTCAATGCATGGTTACTAGCTTATTCAAATGCCACCAAACATACTCCTAGATGTTACAATAGCACCGATGATCACTCTGCTACATTTATTAAGCAGCTACACGGCCATAGAAGTTTCTTCATTTTCTCCATCACCACTTTCACTATACCATCATCAAAACAGGAAAATGGAGGATTTAGTCAGTAACATACAATGCAATACTTGTCCATCATGAATAAATATATGTGGAACAAGAAAAAAGAATAAGAATCAAGTAGACAGAGACTACACAGTATACCAAGGATCCTGTTTCTTAGAATTGAAAGGAGTACCATGACTTCAAGGCAAGGCTTTAGGACATGTCAAATTTTATCTTATTTAGTGTTTGAATAATAAGAATAAACATGTTCGCTTGCTGGAGCTATAAGACAGTTTGTAAATTTTAAAATCACACACAAAAAAAACTGAATAAAGAGAACTGTGAGTTAAGTAGAGACAAGGCAACTGATGTCAATGAGATTCTAAACAGAATTCTCTGCTTACTTTCATAGGAGAGAAGTGCAGAATTAAAAAGGACTATTTGAGTACAGAAGTGAAAGCAAAAGGAGTCAGGGGGCTTGATTTGCACTGCTACATCCAATGGTTTTCACACAACAATGATCCGTGGTTCCAAATCCACATTGGCATTAACAAGTTGCTCAGTAATTTTGTGGCCTAATATGGGACCCAAGTGCATCCTAATTTTCTGAAGTTTGTCTCAGCGTATAATGACATATCCTTGTAAGAGGAAGTCTGCATTAATTAAAACAAGACTTGAGAAAAACACCCTCTCATTTTCAGAAGAGCACAGTCTTTTCTTATGTGGTTCTGGATGTCATGCTATTATGCCCAGCTACGATAGACTGGAGGCATTACTTTCTTAAATTGCTCATCCATGTGCTTAGAAAGGAGCCTAACACTCTGTAAATAATTAATAGGCTGAATGAATGAATGGACTGAATGAATGCATGGATATGGGAAGATGTCAAAGTTTAGAATGCTATATGCAACATTTCATTCTATAGGATGAGCATTTTGTATTGGCAAGTGACTAAAGGTGCAGATTGAAAATAAAATTATCATATATATGACCAGCTGCAGCCATGTCTACTGAACTCCACTGTAATAACCACACTAAATCACAATAGGCAGGGATTAGTCCAAATAAAAATCATTACTTCAAAGCGAGAAAAAAAACTGTAGTGTTTTAACAGCTTTTCAATTAGAGCAGTGGTTCTCAACAAGAGGCAGTTTTGCCCCACTCCCACCCTTGCAGGGGATGCTTGCAATGTCTAGAGACATTTTTGGTGATCACAACCTAGGAGGGAGGTATTACTGGCATCTCGTAAGTAGAAACCAGGGATGCTGCTAAATATTGTACAATGCACAGGATAGTCTTCTACAACAAAGAACTATCCAGTCCCAAATGTCAACAGCGCTGAGGTTGAGAAGCCCTAAATTAGAGAAATAAATATTATGGATGTTCTGATCAAAGACATAACACTTATGAAGGCCACATATTCATGACAGTAGGTAAATTGATATCATTTGAGTTTTTATGAAGTCAGTGATCACTTGGTGTCAGAAAGGGTCTAACTAGGAAAATAGAAACAACTTTAAATATTTACAATGGAGGCCATTTAATGCAGAGCATTGGTGACACAAGTGATAAAAGAACTGCAAATCCAAACAGGAGATACTGAGGAAACCCTGAGATTAGTAACAGTATGAAGTTGCTAACATCCCTAGACTTAAGATAGAAGGAGAGTTGGTATTAGAAGAACCCAAGGGGCAGGGTCATCTGGAAGAAACCGCAACCAACATGGCAGGCCACTCTTGCAGGAACAGGAGCAGCCTTCCTCTACTACTGCCTGAGGTGCCACCTGAAGTGGACTTGGAGGGGGTACTAGCTCACCTTATCCCTTTATTCTCTCCCCAGATATTCTATGGATATGGGAACCAAGGAAATACAGCCTGCAGGGTCATTAGCACCTCATCCCATCCCCACTCTACCCCACCACAAACTAAATAGATCAAGGAAGGGCAATACTGTATCTGGAGACCAATACGCTTAGGGTTGTTACCATTAATCTTTATTACATTCTGCATCCATTCTTACCTTCTATGAATATTTCCTCTCATAGAAAATTCAGGCCCTTACCTTCATAGGCAACTCCCCACCTCTCTCCAGCAAGGGGGCCACATGTCCTGCAAGTTTTGTGTCCATCTCAAGCCCGTTATTTCAGGACTGTCCACTGTACTTTTCATCTCATCTGAGTAACTTCTCAGGGTTGATGGTCTATAAATAGAATAGAAAATAATTGGCTAATATAGACATAAAAATATCTATAACAGCCACAGTCTTCATTCCTGTAATGAGTCATGAGACCACTGCTGGTATTGATTTCAATCACATGATTTTATGATCCAGTTCATGTTATTTTTGCTTTCAAACACTACCTGGTCTACCAACCTTTTGTTTCTGGAAACTATGAGCCTTTGTTGGACTCTCATAGTTTTTGAATGACGCTATCAAACATGGCAGTACTAAGACTTACCCAGAGAATTCCATGGGTTCTAAACATAGTGTTTCTTATCCTCATTGTATAGGATGCAACCCATCCTATACATGGGTTGCATACATGCAACCCATATAAAAAACCAATACCCTTAACTAATTGTCAGTTCAATGGAGTCATGGCGTGAGGGCCCACCACACCAGGTGAAGTCATAACCATTGTGTCCTCTTGTTAACACACTTATCTTTTGAGAACTAAGCCCTCAAGAGCAGCACAGTTTAAGGTTGTGGGGATGGAAAGAAAAACTTAAGTGGGATATTAGGTGATGAAAGTATTCACACTCATTTCTGCTCCTTGATTCCCAGACCCATGTATTCTGTCTCTGGGGAAAAAGTATACCAGATATACAAAGCATATAATGCATGATATATATACCCATAGGATGTTACATCAAAGCTGATGAGATAACATTTTTTTCAGTAGGTCATCCAAATTGTCTATCAGGGTACTTACTTCTAGATATTGTGGTACACGGAAAGAACAATACCTTTTATGGACATGAAGTCATTGTTACATTTTTGTTATGTTGAGATGAGCTTGGAAGGGTGCTATGTGGAATACCATGATGATGAATGAGGCATTCCTTAAGTCCACAGATAATGATGCAGAAGCATAGCAGAGAAGGAAGGCAAATCCATATGTAGAATATGTCCTGTTACAGTGATGAAAATTTTTATGTTGGAATAAACCTGCCCTTAGAAAGATAGCTTGAGGATTCAGGGAATGACAGACAGTTAGGGCTCCATGTAAAACTTTAGTTTTTGCAGTGAATGCCCTCACATCTAGTGGTAGGCAGATCAACATAGTAAGGAAAAATCTATGCCACTGAGCCTGTGCATAGCTTCCATTCCCAGCGCCCCTGCCAATTTATACACAACCCACTGAGTAACTATTGGAGTGGCTGAAGAAAGAGGCTGACTGATATCCACCCACATACTCAGAAATATTCTCACCTCCTGTGCCTCTTCTTAGAAGCTTCTCTATATATACCTTCCTCAGGGCCCATTAACAATCTGGGATTTGTTTCTCGAAAAGAAAATGTCAGAAGAGGATATGACTTTGCACTAAAACCCTAAGACTTTTTGTGTCATTTACCTATTGGGCTTTTTCAGAGGATCTACCCAGAATCCCTATTTGCCCTAACTTATGAAACATTGGAGTTGGATCTATTAGTCCTTAAAACCCACGTGGAAGACTGGCTTTTACTGTAGCCTATGTTTGCCGTACAGTATTGAGACAGTCATGTGGACTAATCGGGGGCGGTGGGGGGGAGGGGGGAAGCCTGGAGCAACGTAACCAAATGTGGCATATCTTGCATTCCAAATCCAAAGTGGCTCAGCCACTGCTGTGACTCTTTCTTACAGGTAACTGTTCAAGTGTAGCACCTTTTTTTTTTTTCACTTTAGAGGAGATTTAGGGGATATCTATTCATGCTCTACATGAATGAATGTTGCATTTCTTCCTTGAAATGATAGGCTCATGGGGCCTATCTCCTACCTGTTGTCATGCATGTATTTTATGAAGGCATAAGATACTCACAATTCAATGCACATCAGATCCATCTGGCCTGATGTCTAGTGGACAGCACAATGTACTGTGAGATTTTATTTGATCAGGGTTTCTATGGACTATATTTTGACAGAAGACAGAAGAGTTGAGATACCTCTGAGGGAACATGATAAAAATATACTGCTGTCCATTTCAAGTGAAATTGTACTGTTTTTGACAATCCTTGCTGATTTATATGGAGAAATTCTTATTTTCCACACAAGGAGCTGTGTTGATTTGCTCTAGCAAAGATGCCAAATATTCCACAGAAGCTACAATTTTTGTAACTTCCCGATTAACTTTAGGTAATCTATATTTGTTCCACAAGACCCAGTGGCCTTGGCATTAGGTAAACAAGCAAGTTAAATGGAAACAGGATGGTGATGATCCCTCTCGTATATTTAATGATGGTTGTAATCCCTGCGATTTTTACCAGAGTTGCAATATTGGTTTTCTCTATGATTTTACTATAGAGAAATACTTCTAGGGGCTTCAACTTGGTTTCCTTGCCAAATTAGCTCTCCTTCCATATGCATTTATGTGAAAGAATATTTCCTCCAACTATGTATTCAAGACCAGGAGAAATAAACACAGAATTAATCTATGGATGCACTAGACAAACTTTGACATGGATTTGGCCCAAACTCTATTTATCACATGACTTCTAGAAGTTCCCAGACTGGCCCTTCAAATTTGCATATTTTCCTTTGTCTAATGCAGAGTCACTGGTAAGTAATTGCAGATCCCTTTAAGGAAAGGTAAGAGACCTCTATGCTTCATTGCCTTAATCTATAAAATGATAATGCCAATGTTTCACGTTTTTTTAATAGTCTTGAGGTATTTTTTTTAAACACTTACCATGTCATGAATTCATAGGAAGTGGGTTCCAGCAGCTCAGCCTCCTTTAGTTTTCACAAAGTATTCTTCTCTGGATGGAGTAGGCTTGCCCTTCAGTTGAACCCAAGTACCTTTCTCTTTGGCTTCTTCCGATTTCTGATCATTTTCCTTCACATATTTCGGGTAGCTATCTCAGCTCTTTGAGTGTTTAATATGCTCAATATGTACATTAATTTTCTTGGCAAGAATCTTGCCCTTAACTTGTTTGTTTACATCAATGCCAACAGCATCTGGGTGACACTGTAGACTCTTCTAGTTTTGCCATGTTAATATTTGTGAGGCACTCCTTTTTGAACAGTGCCCATTCCCTTGTGTCTACAATATCACTTTTCTTGTAGATTCACATATATGTGGACAAAGGAACAACTCCAACTCCTTTTTCTAAAAGGCCTAGAGAATATAGTGGGTGCCTCCCCTCTTTCCCTTTGTGTTGGTCATTTTGGCGAATTATTGGAAGATGGTGGTCTGGCCAAAAGGCAATAACAATTTATTTTTTTAATTTTTAATTTTTTTGTCTTTAGCATATTCCTATTACAACATTTTAGTAATTATTGCTATAAGTAGTTGTGTTTTTAAATTAAGTTTTTATTTTAATTCCAGTTAGTTAATATTCAGTGTAATATTAGTTTCAGGTGTAAATATAGTGATTCAACACTTCCATACAACACCATGTGCTCATCACAAGTGCACTCCTTAATTCCCATAAACTGTTTAACCTATCCTCCCACCTGCCTCACCTCTGGTAATCATCAGTTTGTTCTTTATAGTAAAGAGTCAGTGTTCTAGGGGTGCCTGGGTGGCTCAGTCGGTTAAGCGTCTGACTTCAGCTCAGGTCATGACCTTGTGGTCCATGAGTTTGAGGCCCGCATTGGGCTCTGTGCTGACAGCTCAGAGCCAGGAGCCTGCTTTGGATTCTGTGTCCTCCCCTCTCTCTGCCCTTCCCCCTCTTGCACTCTGTCTCTCTCTCTCAAAGATGAATAAACATTAAAAAAATCAGTGTTCTATAGTTTTCAGAGTACAGATCTTTCACCTATTTGGTTAGGTTTATTACTAGGAATCTTATGGTTTTGGTGCAATTGTAAATGGGGGTTGATTCCTTAATTTTTTCTTTCTTCTGTTTCATTAGTGGTGTATAGAAATGCAACAGAAATGCATCTGTACATTGATTTTATATCTTGTTATTTTACCTGAAATCACTTACCAGTTCTAGCAGTTTTTTGTGGAGGCTTTCAGGTTTTCTACATAGAATATCATATCATCTGCAAATAGTGAAAGTTTTACTTCTTCCTTGCTGACTTGGATGCCTTTTATTTCTTTTTTTTGTCTCATTGCTGTGGCTAGGATTTCCAATACTATGTTCGATAACAGTGGTGACAGTGTTCCTGACCACAGAGGAAAAGTTCTGAGTTTTTCCCCATTGAGGATGATGTTACCTGTGGTTTTTCATAAATGGCCTTTATGATCTTGAGGTGTGTTCCCTCTAACCCTACTTTATTAAGGGTTTTTATGATGAATGGATGTTGGACTTTGTCAAATGCTTTTTCTGCATGTATTAAAATGGTCATATGGTTCTTATCCTTTCTCTTATTGATTTGATGTATCATGCTGATTGATTTGCAAATATCGAACAACCTTGCAACCCATTGATCATCTTAAATGATTTTTTTAATGTACTGTTGGATTGAATTTGCTAGTATTTTGTGAATTTTTGCATCCATGTTCATTAGAGATATTGGCCTGTAGGTCTCTTTTTTTTTTTTTTTTTTGTAGTGTCTTTATCTGGTTTTGGTATTAGGGTAATGCTGATCTCGTAGATTGAATCTGGAAGTTTTTCTTCCATTTCTTTTTCTTTTTTTTTTTTTGGAATAGTTTGAGAACATACATTAACTATTCTTTTTTTTAATATATGAAATTTATTGTCAAATTGGTTTCCATACAACACCCAGTGCTCATCCCAAAAGATGCCCTCTTCAATGCCCATCACTTACCCTCTCCTTCCTCCCACCCCCCATCAACCCTCAGTTTGTTCTCAGTTTTTAAGAGTCTCTTATGCTTTGGCTCTCTCCCACTCTAACCTCTTTTTATTTCCTTCCCCTCCCCCATGGGTTTCTGTTAAGTTTCTCAGGATCCACACAAGAGTGAAAACATGGTATCTGTCTTTCTCTGTTTCACTTAGCATCACACTCTCCAGTTCCATCCACGTTGCTACAAAGGACCATATTTCATTCTTTCTCATTGCCACATAGTACTCCATTGTGTATATAAACCACAATTTCTTTATCCATTCATCAGTTGATGGACATTTAGGCTTTTTCCACAATTTGGCTATTGTTGAAAGTGCTGCTGTAGACATTGGGGTACAAGTGCCCCTATGCATCAGCACTCCTGTATCCCTTGGGTGAATTCCTAGCAGTGCTATTGCTGTCTCTTGCTCACTTTTAAATCAGATTTATGTTTTTGTGGTAAGTTGCATAAGTTTTTTGTATATTTTGGATATTAACCCCTTATCTGATATTTCATTTGCAAGTACCTTCTCCCATCCAGAAGGTTGCCTTTCTGTTTTGATGATGGTTGCCTTCACTGTGCAAAAGCTTTTATCTTGATGTAAGCCCAATAGTTTATTTTTACTTTTCTTTCTCTTTCCTGAAAAGACATATCCATAAATATGTTGTTAAGGCTGATGTCTGCAGGAATTTTGTGGTTTCACATATCACATTTAGGCTTTAATTCAATCAGTTTTGTGTATGGCTTGAGAAAGTGCTCCAATTTCATTACTTTACATGCAGCTGTCTAGTTTTTCCAAAACCATTTATTGGAAGGATTATCTTTTCCTCATCATATAGTCTTGCCTCCTTAATTGACCATATAGTTCAGGCTTATTTCTGGGCACTCTATTCTGTTCCATTCATCTCTCTATTTTTCTGCCAGTAGCATGCTGCTTTAATTACTGTAACTTTGTAGTATGTCTTAAAATCTAGAATTGTGTGCTGCCCAGCTTAGTTCTTTCTCAATATTCCTTTAGTTATTCAAGGTGTTTTGTGGTTTTGATAAAATTTTAGTATTACTTGTTCTAGTTCCATGAAAAGTGCTATTAGAATTTCGACAAAGATTGCATTGACTCTATAGATTGCTTTGAGTAGTCTCATCATTTTATTTATTTAATTTTCAAAACTTATTTATTTATTTTGAGAGAGAGAGAGAGAGAGAGAGAGAAAGAGAGAGAGAGAGAATGAATCAATGAATGAATGAGTGGGTCAGAGGACCAGAGGGAGAGAGGAAAAGAATCCCAGGCAGGCTCCATGTTCAGCATGAAGACTGATTCTGGGCTTGATCCCTCCAACTGTGAGATCATGACCTGAGCTGAGACCAAGAGTTGGAAGCTCAACTGACTGAACCACCTACGTGTCCCAGTATGGACATTTTAACCATATTAATTCTTCTGGGCGCCTGGGTGGTCAGTTGACTGAGCGTCCTGCTTCGGCTCAGGTCATGATCTCACAGCTCGTGAGTTCGAGCCCCGCATCAGGCTCTGTGTTCGCAGCTCAGAGCTTGGAGCCTGCTTCGGATTCTGTGTCTCCCTCTCTCTTTGCTCCATCCCCACTAATGCTCTGTCTCTCTCTGGCTTAAAAATAAATAAAACATAAAATAAATAAATTAAAAAAACATATTAATTCTTCCAATCTATTAGCATGGTGTGTGTGTGTGTGTGTGTGTGTAATTTTTTTGAAAAATACACTTATGTTCTCACATTTCTGGAGGTTGAAGGTCCAAGAGCAAGGTACCTGTAGGGTTGATTTCTTTTGAGACCTATCTCTTTGACTTGAAGGTGATCACCCTCTTGCTGCTTCTTCAGATAATTGTCTCACTGTGCATATGTGCCCCTGGAATCTCTTGGACTGTATGTACTAATCAACTCTTTTTAAAAACTTTTTATTTAAATTCCAGTTAACATACAGTGTAATATTACTTTCAGGTTTACTGAAACACTTCCTGCATCACCCAGTGCTCATCACAAGTGTACTCCTTAATCCCTATACACTATTTCGCCCAATCCCAACACCCACCTCCCCTCTAGTAACCATCAGTTTGTTCTCTATAGTTAAGAGTCTGTTTCTTGGTTTGCCTCTCTCTATTTTTTTTAATTGTAGCATTATCTAAAATAGCTCAGTGTTGGAAACAGCTCAAGTGTTCATCAACTGAGAAATGCATAAAGAAGATGTGGTTATATATACACAATGGAATATTACCAGCCATAAAATGGAATATGTATACATAATGGAATATTGTATATATACAATGGAATATTACCAGCCATAATGAAATCTTGCCATTTACAATGAGTGGATTGAGCTAGAGAGTATTATGCTAAGTGAAACAAGTCAGTGAAAGACAAATACCATATGATTTCACTCATATGTGCAATTTATGTAGCATGGTATATCTTTCCATTCAACTATGTCATGTTCAATTTCTTTCAGCATATTATAGTTTTCAGAGTATAGATCCAGACTTCTGGTTGTTAAAAGTTATTTTTATTATTAACTCAATTTCATGAGTAATAATCAGTCTGTTGAAAATTTCTATTTCTTCTTGGTTCATATTGGAAATGTGTGTGTGTGTGTGTGTGTGTGTGTGTATTTACATTTATCCATTCTTTCTAGATTGAAAAGTTTGTTGACATATAATATTTTCTTACAATCCTTTGTGTTTCTGTGTGTCAGTTATTTTTTCTGCCTCATTTCTGATTTTATTTATTTGACTCCTCTGTCTTTTTTTATTGATGAGTCTGGCTTGAGATTTGTCAATTTTGTTGTATTTTGAAAGAATCAGCTCTTGGTTTTATTGAAATTTTCTATTTCTATTTCAGTCCCTATTTCATTTATTTCTGCTTGAATCTTTATTATTTCCACTTTCTACTAGATTTGGGCACTATTTGTTCTTCATTTTCTACTTTCTTTAAGTGTAAAGTTAGGTTGTTTATTTGAGATTTTTCTTGTTTCTAGAGAAGGCCTGTATTGCTATAAACTTCCCTTTTAGAACTGCTTTTGCAAGGATTTTTGATCATTGAGTTTTCATTTTCATTTGTCTCCACATATTTTTTGGTTTTCTCTTTGATTTCTTTGTTGATCCAGTTATTGTGTAGTAGCATGTTGCATAGTCTTCACATCTTTTTTCCCCCAGTTTTTTTCTTGTAGTTTATGTCTCATTTTATACTGTTATCATCAGAAAAGGTGCTCAACATGATTTTAATCTTCTTAAGTTTATAGGGCCACTGCTTTTGTGGCTTAATATGTGATCTACTCTGGAAAATGTTTCTTGTACACTTGAAAAGAATGTGCATTCTGTTGTTTTTGAATGAAATGTTCTGCATATCTCTGCTATGTCCATCTGGTCTGGTGTTCCATTTATAACCACTGTTTCCTTGTTGACTTTCTGCCTGGAGGATCTATCTGTAGATATAAGTGGGGTGTTGAAGTCTTCTATTATTATTTATTACTGTCAATTTTTCCCTATAAGTCTTTAAATGTTGCATTATGTATTTAGGTTCTTCTATGTTGGGTGCATAGATATTTACAATTGTTATAAACTCTTGTATTGATGCCTTCATCACTATGGAGTGTCCTTCTTTGTCTCTTGCTATAGTCTTTGTTTTAAAGTTTATTTTGTCTGATAAGAATATTGCTAACCTGCCTTGTTCCTTTTTTTTAACTTCCATTTGAATGGAATATGTTTTTCCAGCTCCTCATTTTCAACCTTGATGGTTCTTTAGGTCCAAAATGAGTCTCTTATAGGCAACACATCGATGGGTGTTTTAAAAAATTCATTTAGTCACCTTGTATCTTTGATGGAACAGCTAGCTCATTTACATTTAAGGTAAGTATTGATAGACATGTGCTTATTGTCATTTTGTTCATTGTTTTCTGGTTGTTTGGTAGCTCTGCTCTGCTCTCTTCTTCTCTTTCTCTCTTCTTTTGTGGCTTATTGGCTTTTCTTATGTTAAGCTTGGCTTTCTTTCTCTTTATTGTTTCTGTATCTAACACGGGTTTTTGATTCATCATTACCATTAGATTTATGTGTAACACCTTATTTGTATAGCAGTCTATATTAAATTGATGGTCACCTAAGTTCAGAGTCTAAAAGAACTAAATTTTTATGGAGTTATTATTCTAACTGTATTCAATTTTAGGGCAGATATTTCTTCCGAGTTAATTTATCCCTTTATCATTATTATAGTTACCTCCATCACAACCACATAATTTTGTCTCATATTTTATATGTTTAATTTAACTTTATGTCAATTAGCCTACTGTAGTTTTTTTTCCTTTTTAATTTCAATCTTTGAGTGTCTTCATGCATTAGTTATTTCTATTGTAAAAAGAATGTAGTTGAATTGTGTTACATCATTAGTAAATCTTTGTATTCTGGCTCTAACCCCCAGTTTTCTCTTTCCCAAGGAGCTTTGAAGCACAGAGGTCTGTGCTGTAAGAGTCACAAATGTGCTGAGAGCAGCTGCACTTTTAGCATGAAGCTTACTACTTTTTCTTCATCAGATTAACTTTACATTTATTTGAGGCAGTTATTAAAAATTGTTTATAAGAATTTTACTGAGAATTTTGACTGCTTTCAAGAAAAAATTAATTTTCTAATTTATCATTCTGTGATATATGAGAATTGCTAAATACTTTGATAAAAGTACAACACTGTCCATATAAAAATATTAGCTATTGACACAACAATATACTTATACAAAATAGAATGTGTAAGAATTCAAAAAATACTTCTAGTGATGTAAATAGATACAAAATTGTGCACACACAAGGTAACATAAGGTCTTATGAAGTATTTGAGAATGGGCAATAGTTTTGTGCTCTGGGGAATGGTGATCAGTATTCACAGAGTGAAGAGAGCATGGTTATATGTACACTTATATATCACACTCCATGATTAAACTAGACATAATCAGCAGCATATGGTAAATTCAAGCATTGTTTGGATCCAAAACATACAACAGTGCAGATATAAAATTTTTTGTCTAGTGAAGGCAGTCCAGCATAATCCAGCAATTGTAGTTACCGTACTTTAACTGATAGATATGTCTCATTATGGAGGAACTCTTAGAAATAAGGGTATCCAAGTAATCATAGGTATGAATTTTTGACAATAATTTTAGGAAAGGACAAAGAGTTCTCTGGCTAGGTGCAACAATTCCAAACATTTCATTACATGTATCTAATCATTTATTTTCTCTGTTCACTTCGATGATTTGAAGAAATTCCCAAAGTAAAAATTATTAATGCATTCTCAGAATTTTACCTCACTAAAATTGTGGAGTGGGAACATCTAATCACATGCCCCTTTGTATCTGAGAAGTGTGTGAGGGTGTTCGAGACTCTGAGAGAACTGTCTCATATTTACAAAAGCACAGTTCAGAAATGATCGTCTGTTATTACTTTTGAGCAACACAAATGGAAAAATCGCTGGCAAACAACAGGAGAGAAAAATAATGATGTTCTGTAATCCTTGTACATTATAGCTGTACATTATGTAAATAGTAAGGCAGCTGATAGTCCAGTAAAAGAAAACAAAGCAGCTCACCAGTGCCAGGATTGTGTGGGTGGCCTTGGTTTCAGGAGAGAGTCTTGGGCAGAGGCTGGTCTTGTGGAGATGCTGGACTACCTTGTGATGTGTGAAGAGGAACTTTACCGCTACACATTTGAGTAGATCATAAGGAACATACACAGGAAATCTCATAAGACCTTGCCCCCTAGCAAAGCAGTCTGTGGAAGGAGATCAGACTTTTTTCCACTACAGTATGTCAGAGAAAACACTTGTCCAATTCCAGTAGTGTTGTACGGGGCCACAGCACTTATGATGACATGGATGTAGATTAACATGTTGGTGATCCAGAAAGAAGAGAAGACAGGAAAAATGTATGAGGAGATTTTGGGTTGAGCCCCGCCCACCTAGAGTTGCTGGAAATGATAATTATGGCTTGTAAAATACTCAGGGAAGATGTGGTGCAGAGGGAAAGACCCCAGGTGACTCTGTATAGGTACAGCACTGCCTTGCAACCAATGTCATCCAGAAATTTCTTACTCCAAAGGCATTCATTATTTCTGGGATTGCACTGAAAAGAATTGTCATGACATTAGATAAAGTTAAATGGGTAAATATCAAGTTTATAGGTTTCTTTGTATGGGGCTGGGCAAGAAAGTGTTGATGAATAACACCAGTAGCAATGTATTTCCAATAAAACCAATTCCAGTTTGAGACAGAAAGAACATTCCTAAAATAGTCTCATTTGAAATCATTATAATAATTGGCTCTTATACTATGGATCGTCTCCTCCACAACTCAAGAGGGCACTGAAATGATTTTTAAGCCTAATGGAAATAATAGAACTCTAAGAAGATTCCATGATGTATGATCACCCTGAGCAGAAGATTGTGTGAATGCTCTGTAACAATATTGAGGAAATTAATAATCAGTTTTGGAGGTAAATGTCAGGAATTGTTAAAGTCACTTCACAGAAACATTAGGGTTAAGACAAACATGCTTATTTATAAAAAAAAAATTCTCAAAAAAAAAACTTCTCAAAAATAACTTGAATTTCCCAAGGGAAAATATTTATGCATTAAAAACAATATTTATATGATTTTATGTTCTATGTATATGTTCTGAACTTCATTTCTATATTTTGAATGTGTTTCAATCTATTGTCATGAACAACAGAAAATTTTAATGTATTTTAATGTCAACTATTATGTTGCTACTATAGTTGGCATTCGTCATTTTTTATTATTTTTTTTTATTTTTTATTATTTTTCTTTATTTTTGAGAGGCAGAGAGAGACAGAGCGCGAGTGGGGGAGGGGCAGAAAGAGAGGGAGCCGCAAAATCTGAAGCAGGCTCCAGGCTCTGAGCTGTCAGCACAGAGCCAGATGTGGGCCCGAACTCACTAACCGTGAGATCATGACCTGAGCTGAAGTCGGTCGCTCAACTGACTGAGCCACCCAGGCACCCCAACATTCATCATTTTTGTCATTCATCAGAAGAAGACTCCATCCCCAGAGTCACATCCTACCATCAGGCTCTGTAAATGCCTTTTTCTGACCCTACTGCTCATGTTTCCGCAACTCCAATATCCTACCAATGTACACAGTAAATATATTTCAGTACATGGGTCAATTCATTGCATCCTGAAAATTCACTTCATTTCTTCATTCTACCCTGAAGCCACTGCTTCAGTTGAGACTCTCTCAGGTAGTGGAATCTTTGTCTCCCCTCCGCTCCTTTTTACCAGGCTTGTATGTGACAACATTCTCTTTGATCACTAGCATTTGCAGATAATTTTCCATCCCTCCAGCTTTGAAACATTTGCTATCAGTCTATATCCATCACAGTGCCTGTAGAAATAATCTGCTGACTCAAGTCACCCACCTCCATGGCTCCTGACTTAGTATGATACTTCCCAACTCAACCTATGTTATGTCTTAGTGATTATAGATCCACACCAATGGGTTAGCATGATAGCCTCAGTCTCTGACATTTGTGATCTCCTCTCTTCCAACACTCTTGGCTCACCTGCGACCCCCTCCTCTCTCTTTTGCTTACACACTAGCTGTTGTCATTACCAATATAGTAAACTTATTATGTCATTTTCAAGCCTCACATTGTCCTATTAGCAGCTATTTCCACTTAGTCTATCTAATCTTTGACTTTAATATTACTTTGTTATCATCAGGGTCTGAAAATCTCGACTCTCCATAACTTTGTCACAACTTCTCCTTACCTAAACTTCCACAAGCCAGCATTATAATCACTTCCTGCAAAAATATGTGATTCCATCCTTTTTTTCCCCACTTCACACTCCTCATCACATGAAAGACAACTTGCATTAAATCTAACATTTTTCCTCGTCCATGGCATCCTGGTCAGATAAACACGGATGGATAAAAACATAAAACAGTGTACGTGAAGTTATACCAAATTCCTCAATACTAAGTCCGGTGGGCTTCTTTCTCTTCCCAGAACACATAGAAATTTTTAATGGCATTTCTACTGTATTCACTTTCTCACTTCCCTTGATCACTATTTAATAACATTTTCTCTATTCTCAAAACACCAACATATGCTCTGCCAGTGTCGTTTTGATGCCATATTGCATATTTTTATCGATATATATTTGATGTGTAGTAGTATGACAGTGTTGGGTGTACTACATAAAATTTTATATTTGTATATATCACAAAATGATGACCACAATAATTCTGGTTAACATCCATCACCACACATAGTTATAAATTTTCTTCCTTGTTATGACAACATTTAAGATCTACTCTTTTAGCAGCTTTCAAATATACACACTATACTAACTATACTAACTATAGCCATAACTATTACTATAACTATAGCCATACTAACTATAGCCATTACTAACTATAGCCATAACACTGCAGATTATAGCTCCATAATTTATTTCTTTTATAACAGGAACTTTGTACCTTTTTACCATGTCAGCTATTTCTCCAATCTCCTGAACCTCACCTCAGGCAAACACCAATCTGTTCTTTTTATCTATGAATTCAGTGGGATAAGTTTTAAATTTTTTGATTGCACATATAGATGAGATCATACAGGGCTTGTTTTTCACGCTCTGACTTATTTTATGTGGCATCATGTCCTCAAGGTTCATCCAGGTTTTCACAGATGCAAGAATTCTATTTTTAATGGCTGAATAATATTCCATTGTATTCAATGAATTCCATTGATCATATCTATCTATCTATCTATCTATCACCTATCTTTTATCTATCATCTATCTATATCTATATAACTTTATTTTATTTATTCATTCAACCATTAGTGAACTTCATATTTCATTTAGAAAAGAAATCAGTGAAAAGACTCCTTCAAAATAATCCCACCACTACATCATACCTTTTTTATATCCTTGCTGAGAAAAGCACCCTTCTCCTCTGGTACTGTGAATGAATTGTCTATGTTTCTAATTACAGCTAATCCATCCACTTGTGCAATAAATCTGGAACTCTCCTTCTTGCTAAGACCCTCTCTTCTGTTATTCCTTTCCCTCATGCATTATAAAAAAATGTTTCCCTCCACATGCAAATGTACTGCCTTTCTTGCACATTTCTTAAGTCATTGCTCTCTTCCTGCTGAGGGATATGCCTCTAAATAATCATCTTTACTCCCTGTCTCCAGTTTCTCACATCTCAGTTGCTCTTGATCCCGGGAAGTGCTGGACTAGAAAAATGTCTGTAAGTTCTTCCCTTCCTTGTAATGGGATGTGTGGTTCCAATCAAGAGATCGCCTTTTCCTTTGCACCTTGAATATAGGTTGGCCTTTGACACACTTTGGCAAGTCAGTGTGGGGTAAATGTGACACAACCACGCTCTTGATAAATGCCTGCAGGCAAGCCTTGCTCTTTGCCCATCATACCACCTTGTGAAACAGCCTAGCCTATTAGAGGATGAGCAAGACATATGGAAGATATTTTCAGCTAATTTCCAGAATTTTATGTGAGACCATTGCATTCTAAGGAAAATTAGAACCCATATGGGACACCAGTCATTCTCTAGTCAAGATATGCCCACACTCTCATGAGAGAGTTCAGCAAAGAAGTGAAAGGGGTGAGACACAAAAGTCACACATGGTCTGATTCCGTTTATATGAAATATCCAAACATGCATAAATCTGTAGACAGAAAGCAGACATTGGTTTCCAGGGAATGGAAGGAGGGAGGAGAGAGGAGTGACTGGGGATTCTGTGGTTTTCTTTGGGAGTGATGAAATGTTTCGAAGCTTAATGTGAGCTGTGGTTGCACAACATTGCAAATGTAGGTTCCACTGAATGGCACAAAATAAGATGGCTAATGTTATGTTTTGCTAATTTCATCTCAATAATGTATATAAATATACATATAAATAATGTAAGCTATATGCACCAAGGTATAAAGAGAATAATATATCATAAACAGTTTAAATTTCTCAGATATTCTAAGATGCCTTATATTTAAGAAATCTATTAACATAATTGTCCATACTAATGCCTGAAACATGAAAGGCACATGATATTTTAGCAGGTAATAAAGGTACACTCATATATATTTAACATGCATTTATGACAAAATAAAACCCTATTGTATATTGTAAATACAAAGAAGATTTTAAATTTATGCAAGAAAGATAGCTAATATAAACATAGAACAAACAATAAATTATGGTACCCAACTAATTCTCTTTTAAGTGAGAAGTGTAAGTGCACTGCCTATTATGTCCCCGTTTTTTATTGCATTGGGGCTCTTAACATATGTGGAAAAGAATTAAAAGAAGGATAAGCATTCCAAAAACCAAAAAATGTGATTGTTCTTATTCATTGATGATAATATGGTCTACACTGAAAATAAGTTTAAAACTCTAGAGAAAAATATTACAGTAGGTAGCACAGCTACTTATTTTAACAGGTATTTCCATAGATAGTGTAATTTTAGAAACTATAGGATTTAGGATGACAATAACAGTGTGAGGTAACTTCAAATTTATGTGAGAATTTCTATAATAAACTGCAGAAGTTAATTGAAAACTGTTAAGACAGAAATAGTAGTAGCACATAGGATGTTTATAAATCAGAATACCCAATATCATGAAGTGCCACATGTCAACCATATTTAAAACTCATTGCAACTGCCCACAAAATCTAAATCACTTTCTTACATTGACTTGGAGAATTTGTATGTAAATTTTGTTTTTGAGATCAGAGACAAATGAAGAGGCAAGAAACATGAACAGGAAAACAAGGCAGTAAAAATTGCACATATTTTTGTGGTGAACATTGCATGTTGTATGGAAGTGCTCAGTACACCTGAAACTAATATTACACTGTGTGTTAACTAACTTGTGTTAAGATTTGTTTTTAATGTTTAGTTATTTTTGAGAGAGAGAGAGAGAAAGAGAGAGAGAGAGCGCGCTACCCAGGAGGGGCAGGGAGAGAGGGAGACACAGAATCTGAAGCAGGCTCCAGGCTCTGAGCTGTCAGCACAGAGTCATGATGTGGGGCTGGAACCCACAAACTGTGAGATCATGACCTGAGCCAAAGTCCAACGCTTATCTGAGCTACCCAGGTGCCACAACTAATTTGGGTTTAAATAAAAACTTCTAAAACATAAAAAATAAAAATAATAAAAATAAAATAAAAAGCAATGTTTAAATAAATTAATAGATCAGTGGAGGAGATGAAAGAAAATGAGAGAGAAAGGGAATAGAAATTAGGAGACAATGTTTAATCAAGGTGGAAAGGTAAAGAGAAATAATAAATGTGAAGGTACAAGTAGAATTAAAAAAGACAAAAGGATGAGAGTAGTGGCATGCCAGCAGGGAAATCAGCTAAAGAAAACAAGGGAAGGAGAGAAAAAAATACAATTGAAAACAGGCAAGAAAATAAAGAAAATTGTGCAAATAAAAAAGCACAGAGAAAGGATTGTAGAAAAAATGAAGCCTAATAATAAATAAAAAATATTAGGATATATATCAGAATAATTACAAATATGAAATGGGGAATTTTAGGAAAGCAAGAAAAAAGAATAATGTGTGAGAAGCTTTGGTTTCTGAGTAAGAATTTGATATGAGAATAATTTAGATAGTATTGTGGAGACCCGTTGAACTCCCCAAGTTAATGTGATTTTATTTTTATTTTTATTTTATTTTTAACTTCCAAGTGAATATTACTTTAGAGCAAACACATTTGAGATTCAATGGCTGCAGGAATAAGCCTCCTAGAGGCTTTCCTTTCTCACTAAATTCAGGAACGACTGAGAAAGAAACTTTTATAAATTCCCTTCTCTGATGGTGTTTTATGGTCCTGAGAAAGAAAGAAAATACTACTTGCACCTGCATAAAAAGTGATTATACAAATTTCTTATCTTTTATTTGTTCTCTTCAAAACCCATTTATTCTTACCATAGAAGCCTTTTCTCTCCCCTCTTTCTTTTTTTGAGGTTGAGTATATAAACTCCTAATTTTAGCCATTTATGAGCTACTTCTTTTATGAACTCCCATAAGCATGTGAATAATTTTTTTTTTTGCTTTTTCTCTTGTTCTTCTTTTATTGATTTAATTTGCAGGCCCTCATAACCAACATAAGAGGGTAGAGGAAGAGGTTTTTCTCCTCAGTATGATCGGTAAGAAATAGTAAAATTCAAAAAGGATATAAATTTATGTAATCTAAAAATCAGAAGGCACTCACAAGTGAGAGAAATATTATGACAAAGCAATGGAAAGTAGAGAAATGACACCAACACAATAGAGACAAGAATGAGAAAATAAAAGGAAAGGAGGTTTTTACCATATGAGGAAAGCAATGGAGAAATGAATTAAAAAAACTAATATTCAGTTAATGTAAGGAGTCGTGAGTTTTAAAGGAAAGAGGAGGCAAGAAGAGAAGAGGGCATGATATAAAGAGAGAGGAAGAAAGGGAGACACCAACAGCAGACACTAAAGATGGGAAAGGGTAGACTGAAGTAAGAAGAGAAAAAGAAAGAAGAATGAATAAACACAACATAACTTTATACTAACTTGTATAAATAAGAATGAGAGAAGAAAATTTTTACTGGAAACGCATCTTAAATAAATGCAGCTGTTTATGTTTCAAGTTAGTTTATGAATCTGAATTTTACATAAAAAAATATGTGAGGTCTGGACTGAAGTAAAATCCTTGATTTTCATGCATCTTCATATTTTTTGCCATACAAAATGGGTTATACAATTATTTTTAGTGACTTATTAATAAGTTTTCCAAAAGAGATTCAGAAGAATTGTGATTGAGAGGGACAATATACAGGACAGATTCAGAGTAAAAAAACTTAGTTTGAATATTCAAAAATTTTGGATCTTAGAATATTAGCATACATGTCAGAATAGACAGAATAGGTATGAGTGGTCATTCATACTCTGATGGAGATGGTAGTAATGCATGAAATGGTTTCATGGAAAAAGGAAAAAATATTATAGAAAACTATGTTAAGAATGTAAATAATTATAGAAAGGAATATAATATAAGCACTTAAGATAACAGAAGGGAGTGAAAGAAGGAAGAAATGAAATGTCAGAAGTAGAAGAGAAGAGGAAAAGCAGGGAGCAAGTCAGGAGTACATTTAAAATAGAATTGCAAAATGGGGCGCCTGGGTGGCTCAGTCGGTTGGGCGTCCGACTTCGGCTCAGGTCATGATCTTGCAGTCTGTGAGTTCGAGCCCCTCATCGGGCTCTGTGCTCAGAGCCTAGAGCCTGTTTCAGTTTCTGTGTTTCCCTCTCTCTCTGACCCTCCCCCATTCATGCTCTGTCTCATTCTGTCTCAAAAATAAATAAGCGTAAAAAAAATTAAAAAAAAAATAGAATTGCAAAAACAAATAAATTAATGATTGAGGGGTGCCTGGGTGGCTCAGTCAGTTAAATGTCTGACTCAACTTCGGCTCAGGTGATGATCTCATGGTTTGTGAGTTCCAGCCCCCCATCAGGCTCTGCACTGACAGCATGGAGCCTGCCTGGGATTCTCTCTCTCCCTCTCTCTCTGTCCCTGTCCCCCACTCTCTCCCACTCTCTCTCAAAATAAATAAATAAACTTAAAAAAATTAATCAAGGGGTGATAAATGAGAACTTTTGAGAACAACCACGAAAGATGGAAGATAGTAAAGGTATAAACAAAAAAAATATTGATTAATTAAAAAAATACAAATATTAACATAAAAGATAAGTTTGAAGACTGTAAGAGAAATAATAAGTAATTTTAATTACAACACTGAGAATTATAAAGGAAGAGCAATGACAGGAGAATTCAGCAAAATAAAAAGAGGAATAAGAAAGACTGATGAGAGAAATGGAATAGTAAAGAAATGATAAGAAAAAGAAAAGGATACAGGAGTGTGGGTACAGAAACACAGAGAAAGGAGACTTACCTTTAAGCACAGGCAAAGTATTCAGCAGAAAATGTACTTGACAAAGAAAGGATTAGGGAACCAAAATTCCTGCAAAGAATGGCCAGGTCTCTCCCTGTATGCAAGAGCTGCACACAGGGAGGGGACTTACTGAGTCTGAGCTCCTCAGCAGTTCAGGAGGCACCTCTGATGGGCTCCAGCTGGATGCAGGTGCCTGACTCCAGGGCTATGAGGGGCGGGTTGCTTCATCCCCAAGGACTGAAAAAACCCATTTGTGCACAGTGAACTTTCTGATTTGTCCAGAGGAATCACAAATTACTCTGTGAGTTGCAGAGAATTCTCTTGATAAATTTGGAAGTGTTTTTAATCATAGTCAGCACCTGAGGTCACAAACATCTCTTCTTCTAATTTTCAAAGAAGTTATTCTGAGGAGTTCTAGAAGACTAGAGGAGAAAGTAAACTCAGAGTGTTCATTGTTTTCACCCGCTAGAAAGCAGGGTGTTTTTGTTTGTTTGTTTAATCTAGTCAAAGTACAGCCATCCAGAGAGTAATTTCTTTCCTCAGACACTTTAGTATTGATCCATAATTTATGTTGGAGCATCCAAACCTCTATTGATTCAATTGAAAAGAAATATAAGTGCTAAGGGTCTGGGGCTACTAAACCAACTGAATTTTTAATTGAACCCCTAATATGTGATAGGAACTTTAATTAATAGGAATGTGTAATTTAAGCAATTTTTCTATGGTTTTTATTTTTCTTTTTGCAATCAGTACACTTACTGAAATATTACATTTTTAAATTAACCAATAAGCCTGATAAACAAAATGAAGCTGACATTCATGTAGTGCCCAGGCCAATGAGAAAAGTGCTGACCTCAGATTTTTTTTTTTTTTTTTGTACAAAAATATCAAGAGAATAAGTGAGTTACTTCTTGGAAAGTGAGTTTAACAGAGTTTGATCCTATTCTTCCCATGCTGATGCTGTGCCTTCTGGGAAGGTAGAGATTCATTCCTATTCACATTCTTGCAGTGTACCCTCTTCTTTAATAACACAGGCACCCGATGCCAAAGCATCAAACCTAAAGCACCATTCTCTTGTCTCAGTTAATCATTTGACAACTATTTCCTGAGTGTCCAACTCTCAATCTCTGAGGTTTTAACAGTCATCAATAATTCATTGTTAGATATCATCCATAAGTCAGCACTCCTCAGCTTTTGGTCATGTACCAGTGATCAAAAGTATACAAATGAGGGTTAAATGTGCTCATATTTTTCAGTGAAAGAGGCATAACATTTAGCAGGTTAGAAAATAAATGTAGGATAAAATGGTTTCCTGGTGCAGGCAGGAGGATTTGTATTTTGAAAGGAGTGGTCAGGAAGGGACCTGTCTTGAAGATGAGGTTTCAGCCAAGACTGAAGGAAGTCAGGAAAAAGGAATCAGGGAATCTGGGAGGAAGAGATACATCAGCTGGTGAGGGCACAGGGGGTGATGTGAGGGCATGGGGAGGGATCAGCATGCCGGGTCAATGTCTGGTTTACTGAGCCATTAAAAGGCTTACTTTTGCCATTATTCTCAGAAAAATTGACGTACATACATAATTTTTGCCAGTTGTGACCTGTTGTATGTTCTATTTTCACAGAATTATTCTGGCTGCTGTGTTGATCTTGGAGTGTAGTGGAGAAAAGATATATGCAGGAGAACCAGTGAAGAGGTTTTGGAATAATCCCCGTGAAATATGGGGGTTTTGAGACAGGACAGAATGGTAGTTTGGATTCTGGATTGTTTTAAAAATGCAGCCAATCAGGTTTTCCTGATGGAGTAGATGTGGAGTGGATGAGTGGATGGAGGATGGTTCCAGTGTTCTTCCCTGGGTGCACTGAAGGAAAGGATTGCCACAGTCTCTAATGGGGAGGTGAGAGGAGCAGGTGTAGGATGTGATATCCGGAGTGAAGTTTGGGACCAGTTCAGTTTCAGACGTCTAATACAGATCCTCATGGAGATGTCATATAGGCGGTTGGATATATGATTGTTGATGTGGGTAAAGCGTGTGGGCAAAGGCAAGTCAGTGTGGGCCTATCAGTTGTAGTTGCTGTAAAACCACATTACTGGATACAAGCGCCAAGGAATGACTGCGGAGAGAGCAGACAAGGGTGTGAAGAGGTCAGCAGAAAAGAGGGACCCAGCACAGGGGCCTGAGAAGGAGTGATCGGTGAAGAATGTTCTTCCAGTGGAAGGAATGAGCAGGAGTAAATGGAAGAAGAATATAGAAAAACATGCGGGGCGCCTGGGTGGCTCAGTCGGTTAAGCAGCCGACTTTGGCTCAGGTCATGATCTCGCGGTCTGTGAGTTCGAGCCCCGCGTCCGGCTCTGTGCTGACAGCTCAGAGCCTGGAGCCTGTTTCAGATTCTGTGTCTCCCTCTCTCTGACCCTCCCCCGTTCATGCTTTGTCTCTCTCTCTGTCTCGAAAATAAATAAACATTAAAAAAAAGAAAAAAAAAAGAAAAACTTGCAGTTAAAAATTACATCGGGATTATCAACATACGCTTTAGAGTGATTATAAGAGCAGTTTTGTATTTTGCTGATATTGTAAGAGTGAAAGGTAAGGAATAGAGACCTGGAGTAGAAACAACTTTCAAAGGATCTTTCCTGCACCTGTAAAGGGGAGAAGACATATTGGATGGCATTTGAAGAAGAAGAGAAATCTAGATAGTACTTTTTTACACTTTATTTTAAAAACAAATGTAAATTTTTGAAATTCCAGTATAATAAACATTAGTTTCAGGTGTAAAATATAGCAACTCAACAATTCAATATATCACCCAGTGATCTTCATTACAAGTGGACTCCTTAATCCCCACCACCTATTTATTCTGTTCCCCCACCCAACTCCCCTCTGATAAGTATAACATTTTTCTCTATAACTAAGAGTGGGTTTCTTGACTTGGGTCTCTCCATCTCTCTCTTTTCCCATTGCTTATTTGTTTTGTTTCTTAAATTTCACATATGAATGAGACCATATGGTATTTGTCTTTCTCTGATTTATTTCACATAGCATGATATTTTCTAACTCCATCCATGTCATTGCAAATGATAAGATTTCATTTTTACTATGACTAATATTCCATTGTGTATATATACCACCTCTTCTTTATCCATTCATCAGTCAATGGACATGGGCTGATTCCCTAATTTGGCTGTTGTAAATAATGTTGCTATATACATAGGGGTGCACATATCCCTCTGAATTAGTGTTTTTGTATGTTTTGTATAATTATCCAGTAGTGAGATTGCTAGATCACAAGGTAGTCCTATTTTTAACCTTTTGAGAAACCTCCATTCTGTTTTCCAGAGTTGCTGCACGAGTTTACATTGCCACCAATAGTGCAAGACGATTCCTTTTTCTCCACAGCCTAGCCAACACTTCTTGTTTCTTGTGTTTTTGATTTTAGCCATTCTGACAAGTGTGAGGTGATATCCTATTGTAGCTTTGATTGCCCTTCTCTTAGGCTAAGGGCTGATGAACATCTTTTCATGTGTCGGTTGGCCATCTGGATGTCTCCTTTGGAGAAATGTCTGTCCATCTGTCCAGCCCATTTTTTAATTGGATTATTTGTTTTGGTGGTGTTCTGTTTATAAGTTCTTTATATATTTTGGATACTAACACTTTATCAGATACATCATTTACAAATATATTTTCCATTCCATAGAATGCCATTTAGTTTTGTTGATTGTTTCCTTTGCTGTGCAGAAGTTTTTTATTTTGATGAGGTCCCAATAGTTTATTTTTGTGTTGGTTTCCCTTGTTTCAGGGGACATATCTAGAAAGAAGTTGCTACATCCCCTGTCAAAGAAGTTACTGCCTGTGTTCTCTTCTAGAATCTTTATGGTTTCAGATCTCACATTTAGGTCTTTAATCCATTTTGAATTTATTTTTGTGTATGGTGTAAAGAAAGTGGTTTCTTTCCATTGCATGTTGCTGTCCTGTTTTCCCAACATCGTTTGTTGAAGAGACTGTGTTTTTCCATTGGATGTTCTTTCCTGCTTTGTTGAATATTAATTGACCATATGGCTGTGGGATCATTTATGGGTTTTCTATTGTTTCATTTATCTATGTGTCTGTTATCATGAATGGATTTGCACTTTTTCAAATACCTTTTCTGCATATTGAAAGGATCATATGGTTCTTATCCTTTCGTTTATTAATCAGGTTTATCACTTTGATTGATTTGTGAATATTGAACTACGATTGCAGCCTAAGAATAAATCCACTTGATCATGGTGAATGAATCTTGAGTGTGCTGTTGGATTTGGTTTGCTAGTATATCACTGAAAAATTTTTTTTTAATATATGAAATTTATTGTCAAATTGGTTTCCATACAACACCCAGTGCTCATCCCAAAAGGTGCCCTCCTCAATACCCATCACCCACCCTCCCCTCCCTCCCACCCCCCATCAACCCTCAGTTTGTTCTCAGTTTTTAACAGTCTCTTATGCTTTGGCTCTCTCCCACTGATGCATAGGGGCACTTGTACCCCAATTTTTTTAGCAGCACTCTCAACAATAGCCAAATTATGGAAAGAGCCTAAATGTCCATCAACTGATGAATGGATAAAGAAATTGTGGTTTATATACACAATGGAATACTACATGGCAATGAGAAAGAATGAAATATCACTGAAAATTTTTGCATGCATGTTCATCAAAGATATTGGCCTGTAGTTCTCCTTTTTAGTGGCATCTTTGTCTAATTTTGGAATAAGGGTAATGCTGGCCTCATAGAATAAATTTGGAGGTTCTCCCTCCTTTTCTATTTTTTGGAATAATTTGAGAAGGAAGGGTATTAACTCTTTTTAAAATGTTTGGTAGAATCCCCCCATGAAGCCATCTGGTCCTCAACTTTTGTTTGTTGAGAGTTTTTTCATTACCAATTCAATTTTTTGCTGTTTATTAGTCTGTTCACATTTACTATTTCTTCCTGTTTCATTTTTGGTAGTTTATGTTTCTAGGAATTTATCCATTTTTTTGAGGTTGTCCAATTTGTTGGCATTTATTTTTTCATAATATTCTTTTATAATTGTTTCTATTTCTGTGGTGTTGGGTTTTTTTTTCCCTCTCTCATTTGTGATTTCATTTATTTGTGTCCTTTCTCTTTACTTTTTGATAAGTCTTGTTAGGGGTTTATTAATTTTATTACTTTTTTCAAAGAACCAGCTTCTGGTTTCATTTTTCTGTTCTCCTCTTGGTTTTAGTGTCTATATCATTTATGTCTTCTCTAATCTTTATTATTTCCCTTCATCTGCTACCTTTAGGCTTTGTTTTTTATGCTGTTTCTATCTCCTTTATGTGTAAGGTTAGGTTCTTTATTTCAGATTTTTCATGCTTCTTGAGGTAGACCTGGTTTGCTATATACTTCCCTCTTAGGACAGCTTTTGCTATATCCCAAAGGTTTTGGACCATTGCATTTATATTTTCACTTGTTTTCTGCTATTTTTTTTAACGTTTATTTATTTTTGAGACAGAGAGAGACAGAGCATGAACAGGGGAGGGGCAGAGAGAGAGGGAGACACAGAATCTGAAACAGGCTCCAGGCTCTGAGCTGTCAGCATAGAGCCCGACGCGGGGCTCGAACTCACAGACCGCAAGATCATGACCTGAGCCGAAGCCGGACGCTTAACCGACCAAGCCGCCCAGGCGCCCCTGTTTTCTGCTATTTTTTAATTTCTTCTTTGATTTCCTGGTTGACCCATTCATTGTTTGGTAGCATGTTGTTTACCCTCCATGCATTTGTGGTCTTTCTAAATTTTTTCTTGTGGTTTACTTCAAGTTTCATAGCAGTGTTCAGAAAAGATGCATGGTATGATGTCAGTCTTTTTGTACTTATTGAGACCTGATTTGTGACCCAATAAGTGATGTCAGTCTTTTTGTACTTATTGAGACCTGATTTGTGACCCAATAAGTGATCTACTCTGGAGAAAGTTCTATGTGCACTTGAAAAGAAGATGTATTCTGCAGCTTTAGTATGAAATTTTCTGAATATATTTGTTAAATCCATCTGGTCCAGTGTGTCATACAAAGCCTTTGTTTCCTTGTTGATTTTCTGCTTAGATGATTGGTCCATTGTAAGTGGGGGGTTAAAGTCCCCTACTACTATTGTATTATTATCAATGAGTTCCTTTATGTTTGTTATTAATTGATTTATATATTTGGGTGCTTACAAGTTGTGAGTATAAATATTTACAATTGTCAGATCTTGTTGGATAGACCTCTTAATTTTGATACAGTGTCCTTCTTCATGTTTTGTAACATTCTTTGGTTTAATATCTAATTTTCTGATATAAGTATGGCTACTCTGGCTTTCTTTTGATATCCATTTGAATGGTAAGTGTTTCTCCATCTCCTCACTTTCATTCTGGTGTTTTTATGTCTAAAATAAATCTCTTGTAGTCAGCATACAGACGGGTCTTGTTTTTTTTACCCATTGTGATAACCGATGTCTTTCAAGTGGAATATTTAGTCCATTAAAATACAAAGTAATTGTTGAGAGTCCTGCTATAAACATTGGGGTACAAGTGCCCCTATGCATCAGTACTCCTGTATCCCTTGGGTAAATTCCTAGCAGTGCTATTGCTGGGTCATAGGGTAGGTCTATTTTTAATTTTCTGAGGAACCTCCACACTGCTTTCCAGAGCGGCTGCATCAATTTGCATTCCCACCAACAGTGCAAAAGGGTTCCCGTTTCTCCACATCCTCGCCAGCATCTATAGTCTCCTGATTTGTTCATTTTGGCCACTCTGACTGGCGTGAGGTGATATCTGAGTGTGGTTTTGATTTGTATTTCCCTGATAAGGAGCGACATTGAACATTTTTTCATGTGCTTGTTGGCCATCCGGATGTCTTCTTTGGAGAAGTGTCTATTCATGTTTTCTGCCCATTTCTTCACTGCATTATTTGTTTTTCATGTGTGGAGTTTGGTGAGCTCTTTATAGATTTTGGATACTAGCCCTTTGTCCGATATGTCATTTGCAGATATCTTTTCCCATTCCGTTGGTTGCCTTTTAGTTTTGTTGGTTGTTTCCTTTGCTGTGCAGAAGCTTTTTATCTTCATAAGGTCCCAGTAATTAACTTTTGATTTTAATTCCCTTGCCTTTGGGGATGTGTCGAGTAAGAGATTGCTACGGCTGAGGTCAGAGAGGTCTTTTCCTGCTTTCTCCTGTAAGGTTTTGATGGTTTCCTGTCTCACATTCAGGTCCTTTATCCATTTTGAGTTTATTTTTGTGAATGGTGTGAGAAAGTGGTCTAGTTTCAACCTTCTGCATGTTGCTGTCCAGTTCTCCCAGCACCATTTGTTAAAGAGACTGTCTTTTTTCCATTGGATGTTCTTTCCTGCTTTGTCAAAGATGAGTTGGCCATACGTTTGTGGGTCTAGTTCTGGGGTTTCTATTCTATTCCATTGGTCTATGTGTCTGTTTTTGTGCCAATACCATGCTGTCTTGATGATGACAGCTTTGTAGTAGAGGCTAAAGTCTGGGATTGTGATGCTTCCTGCTTTGGTCTTCTTCTTCAAAATTACTTTGGCTATTCGGGGCCTTTTGTAGTTCCATATGAATTTTAGGATTGCTTGTTCTAGTTTCGAGAAGAATGCTGGTGCAATTTTGATTGGGATTGCATTGAATGTGTAGATAGCTTTGGGTAGTATTGACATTTTGACAATATTTATTCTTCCAATCCATGAGCAGGGAATGTCTTTCCATTTCTTTATATCTTCCTCAATTACCTTCATAAGCTTTCTATAGTTTTCAGCATACAGATCTTTTACATCTTTGGTTAGATTTATTCCTAGGTATTTTATGCTTCTTGGTGCAATTGTGAATGGGATCAGTTTCTTCATTTGTCTTTCTGTTGCTTCATTGTTAGTGTATAAGAATGCAACTGATTTCTGTACATTGATTTTGTATCCTGCAACTTTGCTGAATTCATGTATCAGTTCTAGCAGACTTTTGGTGGAGTCTATCGGATTTTCCATGTATAATATCATGTCATCTGCAAAAAGCGAAAGTTTGACTTCATCTTTGCCAATTTTGATGCCTTTGATTTCCTTTTGTTGTCTGATTGCTGATGCTAGAACTTCCAGCACTATGTTAAACAACAGCGGTGAGAGTGGGCATCCCTGTCGTGTTCCTGATCTCAGGGAAAAAGCTCTCAGTTTTTCGCCGTTGAGGATGATGTTAGCTGTGGGCTTTTCATAAATGGCTTTTATGATCTTTAAGTATGTTCCTTCTATCCCGACTTTCTCAAGGGTTTTTATTAAGAAAGGGTGCTGGATTTTGTCAAAGGCCTTTTCTGCATCGATTGACAGGATCATATGGTTCTTCTCTTTTTTGTTGTTAATGTGATGTATCACGTTGATTGATTTGCGAATGTTGAACCAGCCCTGCATCCCAGGAATGAATCCCACTTGATCATGGTGAATAATTCTTTTTATATGCCGTTGAATTCGATTTGCTAGTATCTTATTGAGAATTTTTGCATCCATATTCATCAGGGATATTGGCCTGTAGTTCCCTTTTTTTACTGGGTCTCTGTCCGGTTTAGGGATCAAAGTAATACTGGCTTCATAGAATGAGTCTGGAAGTTTTCCTTCCCTTTCTATTTCTTGGAATAGCTTGAGAAGGATAGGTATTATCTCTGCTTTAAACGTCTGGTAGAACTCCCCTGGGAAGCCATCTGGTCCTGGACTCTTATTTGTTGGGAGATTTTTGATAACCGATTCAATTTCTTCGCTGGTTATGGGTCTGTTCAAGCTTTCTATTTCCTCCTGATTGAGTTTTGGAAGAGTGTGGGTGTTTAGGAATTTATCCATTTCTTCCAGGTTGTCCAATTTGTTGGCATATAATTTTTCATAGTATTCCCTGATAATTGTTTGTATCTCTGAGGGATTGGTTGTAATAATTCCATTTTCATTCATTCCATTTTCATTCATTCATTCATTTCAATCCATTTCATAAAATAGATTTTATCTATTTGGGTCATCTCTCTTTTCTTTTTGAGAAGCCTGGCTAGAGGTTTGTCAATTTTGTTTATTTTTTCAAAAAACCGACTCTTGGTTTCGTTGATCTGCTCTACAGTTTTTTTAGATTCTATATTGTTTATTTCTGCTCTGATCTTTATTATTTCTCTTCTTCTGCTGGGTTTAGGCTGCCTTTGCTGTTCTGCTTCTATTTCCTTTAGGTGTGCTGTTAGATTTTGTATTTGGGATTTTTCTTGTTTCTTGAGATAGGCCTGGATTGCGATGTATTTTCCTCTCAGGACTGCCTTTGCTGCGTCCCAAAGTGTTTGGATTGTTGTATTTTCATTTTCGTTTGTTTCCATATATTTTTTAATTTCTTCTCTAATTGCCTGGTTGACCCACTCATTCGTTAGTAGGGTGTTCTTTAACCTCCATGCTTTTGGAGGTTTTCCAGACTTTTTCCTGTGGTTGATTTCAAGCTTCATAGCATTGTGGTCTGAAAGTATGCATGGTATAATTTCAATTCTTGTAAACTTATGAAGGGCTGTTTTGTGACCCAGTATATGATCTATCTTGGAGAATGTTCCATGTGCACTCGAGAAGAAAGCATATTCTGTTGCTTTGGGATGCAGAGTTCTAAATATATCTGTCAAGTCCATCTGATCCAATGTATCATTCAGGGCCCTTGTTTCTTTATTGACCGTGTGTCTAGATGATCTATCCATTTCTGTAAGTGGGGTGTTAAAGTCCCCTGCAATTACCACATTCTTATCAATAAGGTTGCTTATGTTTATGAGTAATTGTTTTATATATTGGGGGCTCCGGTATTCGGCGCATAGACATTTATAATTGTTAGCTCTTCCTGATGGATAGACCCTGTAATTATTATATAATGCCCTTCTTCATCTCTTGTTACAGCCTTTAATTTAAAGTCCAGTTTGTCTGATATAAGTATGGCTACTCCAGCTTTCTTTTGGCTTCCAGGAGCATGATAAATAGTTCTCCATCCCCTCACTCTCAATCTAAAGGTGTCCTCAGATCTAAAATGAGTCTCTTGTAGACAGCAAATAGATGGGTCTTGTTTTTTTATCCATTCTGATACCCTATGTCTTTTGGTTGGCGCATTTAATCCATTTACATTCAGTGTTATTATAGAAAGATACGGGTTTAGAGTCATTGTGATGTCTGTATGTTTTATGCTTGTAGTGATGTCTCTGGTACTTTGTCTCACAGGATCCCCCTTAGGATCTCTTGTAGGGCTGGTTTAGTGGTGACAAATTCCTTCAGTTTTTGTTTGTTTGGGAAGACCTTTATCTCTCCTTCTATTCTAAATGACAGACTTGCTGGATAAAGGATTCTCGGCTGCATATTTTTTCTGTTTAGCACACTGAAGATATCGTGCCAATCCTTTCTGGCCTGCCAAGTTTCAAAAGAGAGATCGGTCACGAGTCTTATAGGTCTCCCTTTATATGTGAGGGCACGGTTATCCCTTGCTGTTTTCAGAATTTTCTCTTTATCCTTGTATTTTGCCAGTTTCACTATGATATGTCGTGCAGAAGATCGATTCAAGATACGTCTGAAGGGAGTTCTCTGTGCCTCTTGGATTTCAATGCCTTTTTCCTTCCCCAGTTCAGGGAAGTTCTCAGCTATAATTTCTTCAAGTACCCCTTCAGCACCTTTCCCTCCCTCTTCCTCCTCTGGGATACCAATTATGCGTATATTATTTCTTTTTAGTGTATCACTTAGTTCTCTAATTTTCCCCTCATACTTCTGGATTTTTTTATCTCTCTTTCTCTCAGCTTCCTCTTTTTCCATAACTTTATCTTCTAGTTCACCTATTCTCTCCTCTGCCTCTTCAATCCGAGCTGTCGTCGTTTCCATTTTGTTTTGCATTTCGTTTAAAGCACTTTTCAGCTCCTCGTGACTGTTCCTTAGTCCCTTGATCTCTGTAGCAAGAGATTCTCTGCTGTCCTCTATACTGTTTTCAAGCCCAGCGATTAATTTTATGACTATTATTCTAAATTCACTTTCTGTTATATTATTTAAATCCTTTTTGATCAGTTCATTAGCTGTCGTTATTTCCTGGAGATTCTTCTGAGGGGAATTCTTCTGTTTGGTCATTTTGGATAGTCCCTGGAGTGGTGAGGACCTGCAGGGCACTTCCCCTGTGCTGTGGTGTATAACTGGAGTTGGTGGGCGGGGCCGCAGTCCAACCTGATGTCTGCCCCCAGCCCACCGCTGGGGGTGTGCCTTCTCTTCCCCTCTCCTAGGGGCGGGATTCACTGTGGGGTGGCATGGCCCATCTGGGCTACTTGCACACTGCCAGGCTTGTGGTGCTGGGGATCTGGCGTATTAGCTGGGGTGGGTAGGCAAGGTGCACGGGGGCAGGAGCGGCAGGCTTAGCTCGCTTCTCCTTAGGTGATCCACTTCAGGAGGGGCCCTGTGGCAGCGGGAGGGAGTCAGATCCACTGCGGGAGGTTTGGCTCCACAGAAGCACAGAGTTGGGTGTTTGCGCAGAGTGAGCAAGTTCCCTGGCAGGAACTGGTTCCCTTTGGGATTTTGGCTGGGGGATGGGCAAGGGAGATGGCGCTGGAGAGCGCCTTTGTTCCCCACCAAACTGAGCTCTGTCATCCGGGGGCTCAGCAGCTCTCCCTCCCTTTGTCCTCCAGCCTTCCCGCTTTCTGAGCAGAGCTGTTAACTTATGACCTCCCAGACGCTAAGTCGCGCTTGCTGTCGGAACACAGTCTGTCAGGCCTCTCCGCTTTTGCCAGCCAGACTCGGGGGCTCTGCTTGGCCAGCGAGCCGCCCCTCCGCTCCGGCTCCCTCCCGCCAGTCTGTGGAGCGTGCACTGCCTTGCCGCCCTTCCTACCCTTTTCCGTGGGCCTCTCGTCTGCGCTTGGCTCCGGAGACTCCGTTCTGCTAATCCTCTGGCGGTTTTCTGGGTTATTTAGGCAGGTGTAGGTGGAATCTAAGTGATCAGCAGGGCACGCGGTGAGCCCAGCATCCTCCTACGCCACCATCTTCCCTCTCTCACAAGTGCATTTCTTAATCCCCATTACCTATTTCACCCATCCCCTTACCTACCCTCTGGTAACCATCAGTTTGCTATCTATAGTTAAGAGTCTGTTTCTTTGTTTGTGTTTTTCTTTTCTCCCCTATTATCATTTGTTTTGTTTCTTAATTTTCACATATGAATGAAATCATATGGTATTAATCTTTCATTCACTGACTTATTTTGCTTAGTGTAATACTCTACCTCCATCCATTGGATGCAAATGGCAAGATTTCATTATTTTTATAGCTAAGTAATATGTCGTTGTATATATTGTCAATATATATAACACAGTACAATACACAATACATATATAATATGTCATTGTGTGTGTGTGTGTGTATATATATATATATATATATATGTATATATATATCACATCTTCTTTATCCATTCATCAGTTGATGGACATTTGGGCCCTTTCCATAATAAGGTGATTGTTGATAACGCTGCTATAAATATCAGACTGTATGTGTCCTTCAGATCAGTATTTTTGTATCCTTTTGGTAAATACCTAGTAGTGCAATTGCTAGATCATAGGGTAGTTCTATTTTTAAATTTTTGAGGAAACTTCAAACTGCTTTCCAGAGTGGCTGCACCAGTTTGCATTCCCACCAAGAAGGAAAGATGCAGAACTATAGTTCTTAGATATGAAATAAACAATATGCCAGAGAGTTGAAAACTTAACTCTTTGGATTTTAAAGCTCCCATTTAATTTTTGTTTGTTTCTTTATTCATTTGATTATTTACTATTTTTCCTTAAGCCTAGCTTTTACTTCATGTACATATTAACAAAAACCACCAGTACTGAGGTAGTGGAACCATGGGCATCAACCATAGCCAAAGAACTAGGGACTTGTTGGGGTAAGAACTGAACCATCAGACCTCCAAGAATGGGGACTACAGAGTGATTCCACACACATGGAGAAGTGTGGCTGCCACCAACAGTTCCCAACTTGAAATCTGAGTTCAGAACCAAGGGCTAGGTTTAGAAGTTACTGTGGACTATTCAAGAGAATGCTCTCTACACCTCACCATCAATTTCCATCACGGGCTAAACCAGCAGATTCCATTGATGGAGACTGCAGACAGGAAATGAGGAACAGACTAAGCCAGCAAACAGCAGAAAATGGAGACTGGATTGGAAGTGGGGAAGGGATTCCTATGTGGACTTATGCATTGAACCACGGACTAAGGACTGGTGCTCTGTCAGAGCCTTCTGTCAGTGACAGAGTGATTCATTAACCTTGGGCTGGAAAAGCAATTGAATCTGGAGCTCTAATGCAAAAAAGTGCAGACCTTAAACCAAGATGAACTTAGCAATGGGCCTTGGAAATGTTGAGAAAGACAATGACTCAAAAGTATTCATGGGATGCTACACCTGTGTTTCTTGTTGTCCCCAAATACAGTCACAGTTTGCTTTGGATCCAGACACTGCCAACCAAATCTGTTTAAAAAAAATTCAACCAAGTGAATTCTAAAGACCTAATTGGCTTTATTAAATAATTTTTGAATTGGGTAGTATTCCATATAGCAAATAAAAAGGAGTTCCATTGAGCTGAAAACATGGAAAGATATTTTAAGTGAAGAGAGAAAGCAGAAAAAAATTATTAGCAAAGAATCCATTGTTTTAGGCAAGGTTGCCCTCCTGAGGGGAGAGAAAGGAACTGTCAGTACAGTTTTTAGTGCTGACCAGGAAGTTGCCATGGTGACTGGTGATGGATTACATCCCTGGGGATTGAAACCGATCTCAGGCATACTGACATGGGGCTTTATCTTAAATGGCTCTACTATGGCCCTGTGGCTTTCTTTATAACACATTTCTTCATAAAAATATAAATCCTGTGTGTCTGACACTGACTTCATTTTGAGTCCTAGTTTCAACTCTCCCCACCCAATTGTGGGCTCTGCCTTTGCTTCCTGAGACAGAGCTCTGCTCTTGGATGAGGCCCCTCATTTGAACTCCAGTTCTGAGCTTTGCTAATGGTGGGACCTTCAATGTCTCTCTCTCCACCTCATCATTTATTTGATTCTGAATTTGAAGGTGGAAATGATTATAATGTCCTTGTAGGGTTAAGAGGATGAGATGAGAAATGTATGTATAAATGCACATCTAAGGTTTATTGGCATGGATTTCTCACATTCCCTCCCATTTCTACTCCAGCTACAGAGGGCACACTGTTAGAGGTGCTTCTAAAGATATCATAAAAGGCAGTCTTGCCCTTGCTACCCCTGCATTGCTGTTGCAGCAGAAAATGTTATTTAAGAGAACTTCACATACAACATAAGGTGAGGTATGGAACCTTAACAGTAGCACATGGCTTTAGTGGTTGAAGTTTGCTGAGGACACAAAATTTTGCAGTTAGTATCTGCTTGTTCTCCTGACCCTGTCTTTTGGTTCCCTTTCTCTTTATTTATTCCATTCCACAGGACTTGTCTCAGTCATAGATTTCCTCACTCTCCTGTGAATTCTTTCCACATCCTCTGGGAATGCACAGGCATTAGATTACACCTGATGAGGTTGAAGTCTCACTTTGTTTGCTCCTCCTTAAGGTCCAGGTTGTATATGCCTCTTCCTCATTCAGGCTTGCTCATTCTGGTTTGTGTGCTGCCTGCTGTCCAAATGGGTGGTGGGATGGTTTTCCCTCCACACAGCAAGAGGTTGCCCCTATTCATTCCAGATAGTCAGGATTTCACAATATACGTGATGAATATTCCTGCTGGGCAGCCAGAAGTGCTGACACCATGTTTCTTAGTTGCTTAATAGCTGCCTTTCATCCTTGATGAGCTAGATTCCCATAGTTCTTTCTTCTAAGAAGGATGTTTGCACTCCCTATTCATATGTATACCAGTCCAAACAATGTGTACTTGCTTTGCATAATTTCATCCCAAAATATTTTTTTGCCATCCTCTCCTGGGCTGCAGCCTGTGGCTACCAGAAAGCCCTAAAGAATGGGCCTGATCTCTCACTTTTAGCCAAAGGATATCTCTCCAGCCTGCATGCTTCCCAGATATCAGTGATGATGAACTTACTTGCTTCCTGTTCTCAGTCTCTGCTCTCAGTCTCCACAAAGGGAGGTATACAAATCTCTCACATTACCTTTAGTCCTGGGTACATGATTTTTTCTGGTGCCCCATTTCAAAGTATAAGTCTCCAGTGATCAGATAGGTCCAGGACTCCAGAACTGGTTCAGTTTAATTGACATCAGAGAAGGACGTCAGAAGGACATCAGGGACCTCCTTATCATAGCTGACTTCTTACATCCCATTCAGCTCCTGCCTCAGTCTTTGCTCACACCACTTTGGCATCAATGACACTTTATACAGCACTCAGTTCCCCAGCTGGATTACTCCCCCCACTTGATTTCTGTCCCATTTTATACACAGGCATGAAGCAGGTGATCGGTGGAGTCTCACAGGACAATTAGGGTGGCTTATAGCAAGTCCCAGGTGGATAGTCGAACATGGTTTTTTACAACACTGGAATCCATGCCACATGCTGTTTCTGCTCTAGACGAAACCAAGAGTCTTTTCGACACCTCACTTCATGAGTCAGCATACTTTCTAGGTAAAAGAAAACACATTTGTAAATTTGAAGGTTTCTATCTCCTTATGATGATATACATTATCTTTTCTGAGAAGGAAAGGAGTCACTCATCCTTATTCAACTTCCTTATATGAGAACCAATGTCTATTACATGATGATGTTGGAGGTTATCAGAAGTGTTTTTTTCTGGAGGGTCTTACACCACAGATAGGAATGGGTATGGGGGCAAAAGCTGGTGCTGTCTTATTAGATTTGCTACCATGAAGGTGTATTATTTTCATAACATTAAAAATAAAGAAAACTAAAGCAAGAAAAATAAAGACTAATCTGGGAATGTAAGTTTGGATAGAATAATCAGGCTTTGAAATTAGTCTGGAATAATGAAGAGTATATTACAGAAGAGCTTTCCAAGATAACTCAAGAGCCTGAGCAAGGGCAAATTTACATCCAGGTAGAAGTCCACACGGTGCCTGGACAGAGAAAGGCTCCTGGATGCAATGTTGTGGCCAGGACTGAGGTTCTCCATGCCCATAACAGCAAACCACCCCTTGTTGTGCTAACTCTCTTTCCCTCTTCTCTCCTCCCCCTAGTGCCCTCTACTGCTCAGCCATGGGTCAGTCCTCTTCCACAACCTCTGATATACATGGTGGTAGTTTGGCCCTCAGTCTTGACAAGTTTTTTAAGGATTTCAAGCTGGAAAGTACAATAGTCTCTCAGGAAACTATCACAAAGATTCAATCACACCTGGAGGAAGGGAACGTTTAGAGTGTAGTTTCTGCAATCAATAATGCTTTGAGAGACATTGACAATGCTCCATTGAACATTGCTGTTACCGGGGAGTCTGGGACAGGAAAGTCCAGCTTCATCAATGCCCTGCGGGGGGTGGGGCAGGAGGAAGATGGGGCTGCCCTCACCCGGCCAGTGGAGACAACCATGGTGAGAACCCCATACACACACAAGAAATTTCCCAATGTGACATTATGGGACCTGCCTGGCATGGGGACCACTAAATTTCAGGCACATAAGTATCTGCGGGAAATGAAATTTGGTATGACTTCTTTATTATCATCTCTGCTACACGCTTCAAAGATAGTGATGCGCATTTGGCTACAGCAATAAGAAAAATGAAGAAGAAGTTCTACTTTGTCCGAACTAAAGTGGACAGTGATGTATATAATCTAAAAGTGAGTAAACCCTCCACATTCAATAAGGACGAACTCCTGCAAAATCTCCGCAAAGACTGTGTGACAAATTTGCAGAAGGCCAATATAAGGGACGCTCCGATCTTCTTAGTCTCCAGCTTTGAGTTGTCTAGTTATGATTTCCAAAGCCTAGAGACCACCCTTCTGAAGGAGCTCCCAGCCCACAAGCCACATCTCCATGCAATACCTGCCAAATGTTACCGAGGCCGCCATTGACCGGAAGAGGGACTCCCTGAAACAGAAGGTCTGGCTGGAGGCCCTGAAGGCTGGAGCATCTGCCACCATCCCTTTGGTGGGCTTCATCAGTGAAAATGATGTGGAGACTTTAAAGGAGACTTTAACTCTCTACAGGTCTTACTTTGGACTGGATGATGAATCCTCAGAAACCGTGGCCAAGGACTTGCACGTGTCAGTGGAGAAACTCAAGGCAAACCTTGTGTCACCCCACTTGCTCTCAACTGAAAAGGATGATGAGTCCTTAGCGGACAAACTGTTCAGATATTTGGAAAAATTCTGCTCTATTAGTGGAGGACTCATTGCCACTGGTGTTTACTTTAGGAAGATATTCTATTTGCAAAATTATTTCCTTGACATAGTGGTGAGTGATGCGAAACTTCTTCTTAAAAAAGAAGAGATTTTTAAGGACTCTGAGGGCTCTGAGCAAGCCAATATGCATCAGCATGTCAGGAATGAAAATGGGAAAAGTGAGGCAACCAGCTCCTGAATTATTCTTGGTGTTGGCATGGCACTGGTGCCTGGAAAGTTGACTTAAGCCTTCCTTGAAGCAATCCTGACCTACTGTCATCGGAGTATCACAGACATTTCCATAATTCACTCTTGAACAAACCACAAACCTAGTGACTTATTTGACAGTGAAAGCAATCAGCTCTCTAAGAATCCTTCTTTCATATGATCCTCCTTGGAAAAATGAAGGACAAGAATCTGCAATTTTCTGCTTAGTGGAGAGAATAACTCTTTGTGTGATGGTTACTTCATACCAGACCCTGGTCTTTCTACTGTCATATTAATAAAAAATGGCTGTGCATACAGTAGGTCCTCAAAAATAATTTTTATTTTTTAATGTTTGTTTATTTTTTGAAAGAGAGAGAGAGAGAGCATGAGCAGGAGAGGGGCAGAGAGAGAGGGAGACACAGAATCTTAAGCAGGTTCCAGGCCCTGAGTCATCAGCACAGAGCCTGACCTGGGGCTCAAATTCACAAACTGTGAGATCATAACCTGAGCCAAAGTTGGATGCTTAACCAAGTGACTCACCCAGGCACCCCTCAAAAATCATATGTAAAATAAATGCATACATAGTTCATTTTTTATGCTCCTGATATTCTGTTATGAATACATAAATTTTGATCATTAATAGATCATCAATTAATGTTGACTGATATCCTCCTTATCCTTTCTAAGGTCAACATTTTATTTATAAACATAAAAGATAGTGAAATGAACATGTGTCATGGGAAATAAAAGAGAAATATTAGCTAAGGAAAACCTTTATCTGGGATACTTGTGAGAGGAACAAGTGTATAAGGTGGGAATATGGTAAAAGAGTTTGCATATTGCAGGTCTAGGCACTCCTAGATTGCTAGCAATATATTTTGTGCCTGAACGTGAGAGGTTAGGGAATATGAGATGAGACAGTTGTGATAAGTCTAAGTGGAAATAATTTTTTATAAAGCCTAATGTCCTTAAACATATCTAATCTAATAAGAGAAATGCAAATTAGAAATGGCGTCTACACTAAAACATCATTTATCCCATATTAGATTGGGGGAAATTTCAAAGTTTGACATTCTGTGGGTAAAACTGTAGAAAAATAGTTGCTGTCATACAGTTTTGATGGGTATACAAAATGATATAACCTATAATGTGACAAATTAGGCCATCTCTAGGAAAATTACACACAGGTATACTTTGCCCCAGTGATTCCCCCTTTGAAGAATCTGGGTCTTAAAAATTGAGAGTAAATTGGTGGTTGGCAGGGGTTTGGAAAGTAGGGGAAATGCATAGCGCTGGTGAAAGAATACAAGCTTTCAGTTATAAGGTGAATGAATACAGAATGCGGTGACTATAGTTAATAATACTGTATAATAATACTATACAATAATAACACTTGAAATTTGCTTAAAAAAGTGTGTCCTAAATGTTCTCGCTACACACACACACACACACACACACACGTTAAATATATGAGGTGATGGATGTATTAATTAACTTGATTATGATAATCATTTCACCTTATGTTCATATATATGAAATCATCACATTGTACGCTTTAAATATATGCCATTTTATTTGTTAAGTTTACCTAAATAAAGCTGGTGGGGAAAGAAACAAAAAAGCTGAAAAGAATACAAAAAGATTTATACTAAAAGTTATTTGAAATGTAAAACACAGAAGCTTTTTGTGTTGATGAGTTGCCAATATTTCATTTTTGTTTTTATTTCCCTTGCCTCTGGAGGCATGTCAAGTAAGAAATTGCTGTGGCCAACTGAGGGTATATGAGAGGTGGGGGAGACAACAAATGGGTGATAGGCATTGAGGAAGGCACTTGTTGGGATGAGCACTGGGTGTTGTATACAAGCCAATTTGACAATAAATTATATTTTTAATAAATAAATAAATAAACATTTAAAAAAAGAAATTGCTGTGGTTGAGGTCAAAGAGATTACTGCCTGTTTTCTTGTAGGATTTTGATGGTTTCCTGTCTCACATTTAGGTCTTTCATTTATTTTCAATTTGTTTTTATGTATGGTGCAAGAAAGTGGTTCAGTTTCATTCTTCTGCATGTCACTGTCCAGTTTTTCCAGCATCATTTGCTGAAGAGACTGGCTTTTTTCCATTAGATATTCTTTCCTGCTTTGTCAAAGATGTTGGCCATATATTTGTGAGTCCATTTCTGGGTTCTGTATTCTGTTCCATCGATCTGAGTGTCTGTTTTTGTGCCAGTATCATACTGTCTTGATTAATACAGCTTTGTAATATATCTTGAAGTCCAGGATTGTGATGCTTCCAGTTTTGATTTTCTTTTTCAGGATTGCTCTGGCTATTCAGGGTCTTTTCTGGTTCCACACAGATTTTAGGATTGTTTGTTCAAGCTCTGTGAAGAATGATGGTGTTATTTTCATAGGGATTGCATTGAATGTATAGATCAGTTTGGGTAATATATATTTTAACAGTATTTGTTCTTCCTGTCCATGATCATGGATTATTTTTCCATTTATTTGTGTTTTCTTCAATTTCTTTCCTGTTTTTTAGTTTTCAGAGTACATATCTTTTACCTTTTGGTTAGGTTTATTCCTAGGTATCTTATGGTTTTCAGTGCAAAAAAAAAAAAGTTTTCTACATATAGTACATCATCTGTGAAAAGTAAAAGCTTGACTTCTTCCTTGCCAATATGAATGCCTATTATTTCTTTTTTTGTTTTCTAATTGCTGAGGCTAGGACTTTCCATACTATGTTGAACACCAGTGGTGACAGTGGACATCTCTGTTATGTTCCTGACCTTAGGGGGAAATCTCTCAGTGTTTCCCCATTAAGGATGATATTAGCTGTGGGCCTTTCATGTGTGGCCTTTATGATATGGAGGTATGCTCCTTCTTCCCCAACTTTTATAATGGTTTTTATAAATGATGTTGTATTTCGTCAAATGGTTTATCTGCATCTATTGAAAGGATCTTATGTTTATTATTCTTTCTTTTATTAATGTGGTGTATCCCTTTAATTTGTAGATATTGACCCACCCAGAAGTAACTCCCATGTGATTATGATGAATAATTCTTTTAATGTACTGTTGGATTCAATTTGCCAATATCTACTTGAGAATTTTTGCACCCATATTCAGCAGGGATATTGGCCTATAATTCTCCTTTTTAGTGGGGTCTGTCTGGTTTTGGAATAAAGGAATGCTGGCCTCATACAATGAATTTGAAAATGTCCTTCCATTTTCTTTTTTTTTTTTATTTCTTTTTTGTTTTTGAACAGTTTCAGAATAACAAATATTAACTGTTCTTTAAATGTTTACTAGAATTCTGGATGGGAAGCCATCCGGCCCTGGACTCTTGTTTGTTGTAGGATTTTTGATTACTAATTCAATTTCTTTGTTGGTTATGGGTCTGTTAAACTTTTCTATTTTTTCCTCTTTCAGTTTTGGTAGTTTATGTTTCTAGGAATTTGTCTATTTCTTCCAGATTGCCTGATTTGTTGGCATATAATTGCCCATAATATTCTCTTATAATTGTATTTCTGCAGTATTGATTATGATCTCTCCCCTTTCATTCATGATTTTATTTGGGTCTTTTCTCTTTTGTTTTTTGATAAATCTTGCTAGGGAGTTATCAATCTTGTTAATTCTTTCAAATAAACAGCTCCTAGATTAATTGATCTGTTCTACTGGGGTTGTTTTCATTTCTATATCATTTGTTTCTGCTTTAATCCTTGTTATTTCCCTTCTTCTGGTTTTAGCTTTATCTTCAATTATTTTCCAGTTCTTTTAAGTTCAAGGTTTGCCTGTGTATTTGAGACTTTTCTTGTGTTTTGATAAAAGCCTGTATTGCTATATACTTCCCTCTTAGAACCGCCTTTGATGCATCCCAAAGGTTTTGGACTGTTATGTTTTCATTTTCTTTGGCTTCCATGTATTTTTTTAAAAATTTCTTTAATTTCCTGGTTTATCCATTTATTCCTTACTAGGATATTTTTTAGCCTCCATGTATTTGATGGTTTTCCAAATTTTTTCTTGTGGTTGGTTTCAAATTTCATAGTGTTGTGATCTGAAAATATGCATCGTATGATTTCAATCTTTATGTGCTGGTTGAGGCCTGATTTGTGACTCAGCATGTGCTGTATTCTGGAATATGCTCCATGTGCATTCAAAAAGAATGTGTATTCTGCTGGTTTAGAAGGAAATGCTCTGAAAATATATGTTAAGTCCACCTGGTCCACTATGTTATTCAAAGCCACTGTTTCCTTGTTGATCTTCCCATTGCTGTACGTGGGGTGTTAAAGTTCCCCCACTATTATTGTATTCTTATCAATGAGGGTTTTTTTAAGTTTGTTATTAATTGATTTATATATTTAGTGCTTTCAAGTTGGGGGCATGAATATTTATAATTATTAAATCTTCTTGTTGGATAGACCCATTTATTATGATATTGTGTCATTCTTCATTTCTTATTACAGTCTTTGTTTTAAAATCTACTTTTTCTAATATAAGTATGGCTACTCCAGCTTTCTTGAATATGATAAATTGTTCTCTATCCCCCTCACTTTCTTTTTTTTTTGTAAATTTTTTCTTTGTGTTTATTTATTATTGAGAGAGTGTGAGCAAGGGAGGGTTAGAGAGAGGGGGGAGACACAGAATCTGAAGTAGGCTCCAGGCTTTGAGCTGTCAGCACAGAGCCTGACACAGGGCTCGAATTCACAAACTGCGAGATCATGATCTGAGCCAAAGTCAGTTGCCCAACCGACTGAGCCACCCAGGCGCCCCTTCCCCCTCACTTTCAATCTGGAGGTGACTTTCGGTCTAAAATGAGTCTCTTTTAAGCAGCATATCAATGAGTCTTGTTTTTTTTTTTTAATCCATTCTGATGCCTTATGTATTTTTTTTTAAATTTACATTTATTTATTTTTGATAGACAGAGAGAGAGCATGAGTGAGGGAGTGGCAGAGAGAGAAGGAGACACAGAATCCAAAGCATGCTTCAGGCTCTGAGCTGTCAGCACAGAGCCCAGTGTAGGGCTCGAGCCCACAAACTACAAGATCATGACCTGAGCCAAAGTTGGACACTCAACTGACTGAGCCACCCAGGTGCCCCCCCCCCATGTATTTTGATTGGAGCATTTAGTCCATTTACGTTAAGAGTAATTATTTATAGATATGAATGTAGTGCCATTGTATTACCTGTAAAGTTGCTGTTACAGTAGATTGTCTCTATTACTTTCTGTGTTGCTTTTGGTCTCTTTCCCACTCAAAGGGTCCCTTTCAATATTTCTCGCAGAGCTGGTTTACTGTTCATGAACTCCTCTAGTTTGTTCTTGTCTCGGAAATTCTTTATCTCTCCTTCTATGATGAATGACAGCTTTGCTAGATAAAGTATTCTTGGCTGCATATTTTTCCCATTTAGCATGTTGAATATATCATGCCACTCCCTTCTGGCCTGCCAAGGTCTGCAGTGAACCAATGTGTTTTGTCTCTATTTGCTTTCAGAATTCTGTCTTTGTATTTTGCAAGTTTCACTGTGATATATTGTTATACTTTTTTGTTGACTTTAAGGGGAGTTTTCTGTACCTTTTGGATTTGAATGCTGTATCTTTCCCTAAATTAGGGAAGTTTTCAGCTGTAATATGTTCAAATAAACCTTCTTCCCCTTCTCCTGCTCTTCTGGGACTCCTCTGATATGGATATTATTTACCTTTATGGAATCACTGATATCCTTAAGCCTATATTCATAATCTAATAGTTTTCATTCCTTCTTTTCAGCTTTATTATTTTCCATAATTTTATCTTCTATATCACCTATTCATTCCTCTGCCTCTTCCATCTCTATTGTGATTATATCCAGTTTTGCATCTCCATTATAGCATTTTTTTTTATTTCAGTGTGACTAGTTTTCAGGTCTTTGATCCCTGAAGCAAGGGTTTCTCTGGTGTCTTCTATGCCTTTTTAAGCTCAGCCAGTAGTCTTACGACTGTTGTTTAAATTCTTATTCAAATATATCGCTTATATCTGTTTTGAGCAAATTTCTGACTGTGGTTTCTTCTTGATCTTTATTTTGGGGAAAATTCCTCCATCTTGTCGTTTTTGTCTAGGTTTTTGTCTTTTGCGTGCTATGTAACCTTGTTATGTTTCCCACTCCTGAGAGTAATGCTATATTAAGAAGGGGTCATATACTGTCCAGGTTCTGGTGCTTCAGTAAGTGTTTCTGGTTTATGCTGTGTGCACTCTGATGTTGTGTTTTGACTGCTTTTTCCCACAGATCAGCCCTCTGCAGAGGTCCTCCTTGCTTGCAGTGGGGAGTTTTGAAATTTTAACCAGATGTGCTTTGATTTATTTGTTAAATTAAATGTGTGGGGGGGAGTATAGTCTTATTTCCACTAGATCTGAAGCTGATGCTTTGGAGCACAGTATGATCAATAGATTTGATGCATGTGGGGGCCTGTGTTGGTCCTCTGAGGGAGAGACCAGATGTGCACAGTCAGACCTGCCTTATTAAAGATGCCCCTGCAGGGTCCAGAGATGCAGGGTTTGGTGTCAAGGACTCCAACCTCCACTGGAGGCAGTGTGTTGCTTACTGAAGTCCGACTATCCTAGTGAGTTAGGGGGAGATGGGGTCACCCTGCTCTCTTGTCCCTAGAGAAGGTAACTCTGGCCCACTGTTCTTCAGGAAACCTTCACAAAAAGGCAAACAATCTCCCCTTCTGTGTCCCAGGCTTCTGTAAGATCCCTGCCCTCAACCTGCCTGTTCCCAGACCATCAGCAGACCTGGCATCACCATTTTCCTGTGTTATATCTCTGGTGCACGGACTTGGCAAGGTGAGGACCCACTCCCCTCCTATGGAGGAAAGCTTAGCAGTGCAGTGTCTACTGCCATTTTGTCCCAGAAAAGCAGTTACATTACAGGTAGGTGCTTGGAGTTTATGGTGAAGCACAGTAAAAGGCTGCAAACAGGGTATCTGGCCTTTGCATGCTTCTGTCCCTTACTGATGAGTGACCAGTCAAAGGAAGGGGAACGTTCTCTCCCAGTGAGACCCAGGGCATTCCTACACCATGCTGTCCACTCTCCACTCATGTGCCTCCAAACTACTTCTCTCCAGAAGCACCATTGCCTACCCAACTTGAGTCCAGCAAATGGCATAGACTTCTAAAACCTCAGAATCTGAGCTCCACTGTTTCTAAAAACTTATGATCGCCAGTTCCTCTCAATTCCCCGTTAATGGTTTTCGGGGAGATTTTCTTGCACAACACTGATGCTCTGCTGTCTTTCCCTCTCTCCTTCTCTCTCTCTCTCCTCTCTCTGTGAAAAGGGCTCCCTCCCCTTCACAGCACTGTGGCTTTTCTCTCTCCCAATTCACATATCTGCACCTTGTACCTGCCAAGTTCTCTCCCTATAATTGTGCAGATTGTTCTTTTAATCCTCAGTTTGATTTCCTAGGCGTCCAAAATCATTTGATGTTGATCTAGCTATATTTGAAGCATGAGACAACCTCAGGATCCCCCTACTACTCTGTCATCTTAGTTCCCTTCTTTCCTGCAAAGTTTCTGCTGAAAAATCAGCTGATGTCCTTATGGAGATCCCATTGTATGCACTGTTTTCTCCTGTTACTTTTAAGATTCACTTTTTATGATTACTTTTTGACATTTTAATTATAAGGTATCTTGGTGTGAATTACCTTGGGTTGATTTTGTGAGGGGTCTCTGTGTCTCCTGGCTCTGGCTGTCTGTTTCCTTCCCCATGTTTGGGAAGTGAATGTTATTACACTTGATGATGTCACCAAATCTCCTTAACTTATTCTTTGTTTGTTTGTTTGTTTTGCTGTTCAGCTTGGTTGCTTTTTATTACTCCAGCTTCTGACTTGCTGATATGTTTTCAGTTACTTTTAGTCTACTATTTCTTCCCTCCAGTGAATTTTCAAGTTATTGAATTCTTTCTCTCTAATGGATCCTTTTTTATATTTTCTTATGTGTTGAAGGTGTCAGTGTCAGTGAGATTCTCTACTCTTTTCTCAAGTTCAACAAGTATATTTATGATCATTACTGTGAATTCTCTACCAGGCATATTGCTTATGTCCATTTCATTTAGCTCCTTTGTTCTGATTGTGTCCTGGCTTTCATTTGGTACATATTTCTCCTTCTCCTTATTTTGTCTAAATTTATTTGTATGATTCTATGCATTAGGAAACTCAGCTAGGTCTCCTGACCTTGAAAACAGTGTTCTTATGAAGAAGAGGTCCTGTAGTACTATATAACACAATGTCCCCTGCTCACCAGAACCAGGTGCATCAGTGGTGTCTCATGTGTGTTGCATGTGTCCTACTTATTGTGATTAAAAATCATTTGTCTTCAATCCAATTGGCTGAAATGGCCCTCTTTGTTTTTTTTATGATCCCTGCACTGTTAAGGGACCATTCTGGGGCTGCCTGGATTTATATTTCAGTCAAAGAAGATACCTTCTCACACTTTATTTGCCAGGACTACTGTCACACCAAACTGCAGCATACTTTCCCTGTATTGTCCCCTGAGGCTTTAGTTGTTGTGCGTGGCCTGCAGTCAGGCCTAATGTCTGCTGCCAGTCTGTCTTAGGGTTGCAGTGAACCCAAACTACAGGAATTTCTCCTTATGCTGCCCCCAGTGAGGTTTTTGTTAGTTGCATAAACAGAGATATCAACTATCTATCCCCAAACCACTACTGGGGCTTTATGTGAACTGGTATGTGTGGTTATCTTCCTTTCTCCACAGAGCAAAAGTAACTCTGGAGTGGAGTGGTGCACTCTTGAGTCTGCTTGCAGAAAAAGATTAATCAGAAACTGCTTTGGAGGGACTCCTGCTGGGTGGGGTGGATTGACTGAGGCAAGACCAGTGGAATACATGAAGGTGGGGTGCATGGAGTTAGTAAGGTAGTTACTGGTCCCTAGTACCTACTGGGGCTAAACAAAGGATAAGACCTGTCTGGAGATGTTTTGGAAGGACTCCTCCATAAATGGGATGTGTTGGATAGGGCAGATACACTGAAGAACATGGGGGTATAACATGTAGTGTTAGCACGCTTTGTGGCAACTAGGCTCCGTGGGGGAAAAAGTGGCACTCACCAGCTCCTTTGTTCTTGTAGAAGTCTCCTAAAGATGCCTGCCCCTCTGAAGTGCACATTCTGAGATTAGTAAGCAAATCTTCCTGTATACCCCAGGGGCTTTTCAGACTGCTGCTTCTATGCTGTATCTCAACAGGGTTGTTTGTTTATGTTATTTCCTTAAAGTCTGGTGTCAGTTTCCTATTGCCCTCTGACTTTCCCAGAGTTGAGCCTGTTGATTTTTAAACTGATGTTAAGCACCACAGATGGTAAAAACTCCTGAAGTTAAGCCCCACTGGTTTCAAAAGCCAAATTGAACGGGGACTTACCTTCTCTATGCATGTCCCCCATGTCTGAGGTGTCTGGTGTGGGGTCTGTTCCTCTTCTTTCTCTGTGTTTGTGGGGTCTTTCCAGTTTGTGTTTAGTTTCACTGGGAGTTTTGTTCTTGACTGAATCTCTGCCCTTCCTACCATTTTTGATGTGGTCTCCTCTCTATGAATAACTTTGGAGAGTCTGTTTTGCCAGCACAGAGAGGGGAAAACACCAGGGAGCTGACACAAGGGCAACAAATCCCTATTACCTTTGGCCTTAAAAACCAGAGGGACTGAATTCTATGAGTTTGTATAACCAGCAGGACCTGGAGCCTGAAGCTTTAAAAATCAGCTGACTCAGCACTGGGTGAGCCTAGAGGGCAAGTGAAAAAATGTGTCCCCCCACATTTAAAGAGACAACAGCCAGCAGAGAGGCAACTCAGAATCAACACTTTGCATAATGCCTGGAGCAAACAGGAAGGAGATCTGTTTGGAGCCTGTTGGGGAACTTCTCCAGGAGCAAAGGAGCTGACAAGTACCATTTTCCTCTCCTGCCCTTCAGCACAGGCATAGAGGCACCTGCTGGAGGAGGCACTGCACAGATACTTGTTACATAACCTGTTGGTAGTGTTCACTGCCAGACCCAGGAATAGTGGCTCTGAACATTTTACTAGTGCCTGTGGCCACTGCTGCGGCCAAGAATCTTGTCCCTAGCCACTGCCACTGAAGAAACTGCACTCCGACCAACCTTTACATTTGGGAGATATGACCTAGGACTGGCAGTTCGGTATAAATTTAGATATGCCATATGTGCCCTGTCTAGCTGCTGTGGACCCCAAGCTGCCTTGCTCCATGCCCAGCCTCTGCACACTCACCCATGGCCTGCCCCTCATTTCCACTTCCACCCCCTCCAGCCTCTCCCCCCACCCCCTGCACTGTAGCTAATGCAAATCATGCCCCTAGCTGCTGCCCCTCTCAGGGGATAGGTTAAAGAGGTGATGGGTTTAGAGTCATTGTGATGTCTGTATGTTTCATGCTTGTAGTGATATCTCTGGTCCTTTGTGGTTCTTGCAACATTTCACTCACAGAATCCCCCTTAGGATCTCTTATAGGGCTGGTTTAGTGGTGATAATTCCTTCAGTTTTTGTTTGTTTGGGAGGACCTTTATCTCTCCATCTATTCTGAATGACAGACTTGCTGGATAAAGAATTCTCAGCTGCATATTTTTTTCTGTTCATCACATTGAAGATTTCCTGCCATATCTTTCTGGCCTGCTAAGTTTCAGTAGATAGGTCTGCCACTAGTCTTATGGGTCTCCCTTTGTAAGTTAGAGCCTGTTTATCCCTAGCTTCTTTCAGAATTTTCTTTTTATCCTTGTATTTTGCCAGTTTCACTGTATGTTGTGCAGAAGATCGATTCAAATTACATCTGAAGGGAGTTCTCTGTGCCTCTTGGATTTCAAAATCTTTTTCCTTCCCCAGATCAGGGAAGTTCTCAGCTATGAATTCTTTAAGTACACCTTCAGCACATTTCTCTCTCTCTTCCTCTTCTGGAATTCCTGTTATATGGATATTGTTCCATTTGATTGCATCACGTAGTTCTCTAATTCTCCCCTCATACTCCTGGACTGTTTTATCTCTCTTTTTCTCAGCTTCCTCTTTTTCCTTAATTTTATTCTTCTAATTCACCTGTTCTCTCCTCTGCCTCTTCAATCCATGCTATGGCCACTTCCATTTTATTTTGCACCTCATTTATAGCATTTTTTAGCTCCTCATGACTATTTCTTAGTCCCTCGATCTCTGTAGCAATAGATTCTCTGCTGTCCTCTATGCTTTTTTTAAGCCCAGCAATTAATTTTATGGCTGTTATTCTAAATTCTTGTTCCGTTATATTGCTTGAATCATTTTTGATCAATTCGTTAGCTCTCGCTACTTCCTGGAGTTTCTTTTGAGGAGAGTTCTTCCATTTCGTCATTTTGGGTAGTCCCTGTGGTGGCTTCCAACTGCAGGCACTTCCCCCGTGCTGTCGGAGTAACTTGTGTTGGTGGGCGGGGCCGCAGTCAGACCTGATATCTGCCCGCAGCCCACCACTGGGGCCACAGTCAGACTGGCGTGTACCTTATCTTCCCCTCTCCCAGGGGCAGGACTCACTGTGGAGTGGTGTGGCCCCTGTCTGGGCTACTTGCACACTGCAAGGCTTGTGGTGCTACTTCAGTGGGATCTGGTGTATTAGCTAGGGTGGATCCTCAAGGTGCACAGGGGTGGGAGGGGCAGGCTCAGCTTACTTTGCCCCTGTGGGAGGGGCCCTGCAGCATGGGGAGGGAGGCAGACCCGTCAGAGGGATGAATCCACAGAAACACAGCACTGGGCATTTGCACAGTACAAGCAAGTTCGGGACGGGAACTGGTTCCCTTTGGGATTTCAGCTGGGGGATAGGAGAGGGATATGGTGCTTGCCAGTGCCTTTGTTCCCTGCCAAGCTGATCTCTGTCTTCTGGGGCTCAGCAACTCTCCCTCCTGGTGCCCTCTCACCCTCCCCGCTCTCCAGAGCAGAGCTGTTTATTTTTAACATTCCAGATGTTAAGTCCTGCTGGCTGTCAGAACTCATGCAGTCCGGCCCCTTTGCTTTTGCAAGACAGACTCGGGGGCTCTGCCTTTCTGGGCGGGCTGTCCCTCCACTGCCCTGGCTCCCTCCCACCAGTCCGTATAGCGTGCACCACCTCTCTACCCTTCCTACCCTCTTCCATGGGCCTCTTGTCTATGCTTGGCTCCGGAGACTCTGTTCTGCCAGTCTTCTGGTGGTTTTCTGGGTTATTTAGGCAGATGTGGGTGGAATCTAAGCGATCAGCAGGACGAGGTGAGCTCAGCGTCCTCCTATACCACCACCTTCCCTAGACACCTGTATCATAAAAATATTTTTAACAAGAAAAACTTTGACTGAAGAACCCAGGATGCAGGACATTATGTAGGGAATGCTGTCATATTTCAAAAAATGAGAAAATAGATCGTACATATTTGCTCATACATGCATAAAATGGACCTGTAAGGATGACAAGGACCCCTCTGGTACAGATACTTGAAGAATGGCATAGTGTGTGGAGGGACATATTATTGTATACAAATTATAAATCTTGAGTTATAAAATATATATCAGATTTCTATTCAACAAATAAATAATAAGTAAAAATTAAAGCCAGAATATTGTTGCAAAGGACACAGGGATACTCTCTATTCAGTTTCCATACCAACAAGGTATACTGCCTTTTTTAATTTAAATTTTAGTTAACATACAGTTGAATATTGGTTACTGGAGTGGAATTCAGTGATTCATCACTTACATACATCACCCAGTTTTCATCACAAGTGCCTTTTTAACCCATCACCCGTCTAGCCCATCCCTCACCCATTGTGCTCCATCAAATCTCAGTTTATTCTCTATCTTTAGGAGTCTCTTACAATTTGTTTCCCACTATTCTTTTTTATTTTGGTCCCCTTCACATGTAGTCATATCTTTTCTTTCTTAAATTCCACATATGAGTGAGATCATGTGGTATTTGTCTTTCTCTGATTTATTTCACTTGGCATAATACACCCTAGCTCCATCCATGTCATTGCAGATGGCAAGATTTCATTTTTTCTGATGGCTGAGTAATATTCCATTGTACATATATACCACATCCTCATTACCCATTCATCATTTGATGGACATTTGGGCTCTTGGCATAGTTTGTCTGTTGTTGACAATGCTGTTATAAACATTGGGGTGCATATAATCCTTTAAAACTGTATTTTTCTATCATTTGGGTAAATACCTAGTAGTGCAATTGCTTGGTTGTAAGGTAGTTCTATTTTTAACTTTTTGAGGAACCTCCATACTGTTCTCCAGAGTAGCTGCACCAGTTTGCATTCCTACCAGCAGTGCAAGAGGGTTCTCCTTTCTCCACATTTTCACCAACACCTGTTATTTCTTGTGTTCTTAATTTTAGCCATTCTGATGGATGTGAGGTGGTATCTCATCATGGTTTTCATTTCTATTTCCCTGATGATGAGTAATGTTGAGCATCTTTTCGTGGGTCTGCTAGTCATGTAGATGTCTTCTTTGGAAAAATGTCTATTCTTGTCTTCTGCCCATTTCCTAATTGGATTATTTGTTTTTGGGTGTTGAGTTTGATAAGTTCTTTATAGATTTTGGATACTAACCCTTTATCAGATATGTCGTTAGAAAATATCTTCTCCCACTCCATAGGCTGTCTTTTAGTTTGGTTGAATTTTTTCTTTGCTGTGCAGAAGCTTTTTATCTTAATGAGGTCCCACTATTGGGGACTTCTAGTAAGAAGTTGCTCCAGCTGAAATAAAAAAGTTTGCTACCTGGGTTCTCTAGGATTCTGGTGGATTCCTGTCTCCCATTTAAGTCTCATCAATTTTTTTTTAAATTTTATTTAAATCCAAGATAGTTAATGTATAATGTAATAATGGGGACAGGAGTAGAACTTAGTGATTCATCACTTGCATATAACACCCAGTGTTCATCCCAACAAGTGTCCTCCATGGTACCCATCACGCAATTAGCCCATCCCACCCACCTAACCTCCAGCAACCCTTAGTATGCTTTCTGTATTTAAGACTCTCTTGGGGCGCCTGGGTGGTTCAGTCGGTTGAACGTCTTGATTCAGCTCAGGTCATGATCACACAGTTTGTGTGTTCAAGCCCCACATCAGGCTCTGTGCTGATGGCTCAGAGCCTGGAGCCTGCTTCGAATTCTGTGTCTCCCTCTCTCTCTGCTCCTCCCCCGCTCATGCTCTGTCTCTCTCTCTCCTTCAAAAATAAATAAAAACATTTAAAAATTTTTTTAAAAAGAACTCTCTTATGGTTTCCCTCCCTGTTTTTATATTATTTGTCCTTCCCTTCTGCTATGTTCATCTCTTCTGTTTCTTATTTCCACGTATGAGTGAAATCATGTGGTATATGTCTTTCTCTGACTGGCTTATTTCACTTAGCATAACATTTTCTAGTTCCATCCATGCTATTGCAAATGGCAATATTTCATTCTTTTTGTCCCCCAAGTAATATTTCATTGTATATATATATACCACACCTTCTTTATCCATTTGTCAGTTGATGGGCATTTGGGCTCTTTCATTAATTTGGTTACTGTTGATAGAGCTCCTATAAATATTGGGGTACATGTGCCCCTTTGAATTGGCATTTTTGTATCCTTTGTGTGAATATCTAGTAGTGCAATTGCTGGGTCATAGGGTAATTCTATTTTTAATTTTTTGAGGAAACTCCCAATTGTTTTCCATAGTGGCTATACCACTTTGCATTCTTACCAGAAGTGCAAAAGTGTTCCCCTTTCTCCACATCCTCACCAACATCTGTTTTTCTTGAGGTGTTAATTTTAGCCATTCTGACAGGTGTGAGGTGGTATCTCATTGTGGTTTTAATTTCTATTTCCCTGATGATCAGTGATATTGAACATCATTTCATGTGTGTATTAGCCATCTGGATGTCTTCTTTCACAAAGTGTCTATTCATGTCTTTTGCCCATTTCTTTACTAGATTGTTTTTTGCGTGTTGAGTTTGATCAGTTCTTTATAGATTTTGGATACTAACCCTTTATTTAAATATGTCATTTGCAAATATCTTCTCCCACTAAGTCAGTTGTTTATTAGTTTTGCTGATTGTTCCCTTCACTGTGCAGAAGCTTTTTATCTTAAAGAGGTCCCAATAGTTCATTTTTGCTTTTGTGTCCCTTGCCTCCAGAGACATGTCTAGTAAGAAGTTGCTGCAGCCAAGACCTATTTTCTCCTCTAAGATTTTGATGGTTTTCTGTTTTACATTTAGATCTTTCATCCACTTTGAGTTTATTTTTGTGAAAGGTGTAAGAAAGTGGTCCAGATTCATTCTTCTACATGTCACTGTCCACTTTTTCCAACAACATTTGCTGAAGAGACTGTATTTTTTCCATTGGATACTCTTTCCTGCTTTGTCGAAGATTAGTTGGCCATAAACCTTCTCTATTCTGTTGCATTGACCTATGTGCCTGTTTTTGTGCCAGTACCATACTGTCTTGAGGATTACAGCTGTGTAATACAGCTTGAAGTCTGGAATTGTGATGACTCCAGCTTTGGTTTTCTTTTTCAACATTACTTTGGCTATCCTGAGTCTTTTCTGATTCCATAGAAATTTTAGAATTGTTTGTTCTAGCTATGTGAAGAATGATAGTGTTGTTTTGATGGGGATTACATTGAATGTGTAGATTGCTTTGGGTAATATGGACATTTTAACAATATTTGTTCTTCCAATCTATGAGCATGGAATGTTTTTCCATTTCTTTGTGTCTTCTTCAGTTCCTTCATAAGTTTTCTATAGATCTCAGCATATAGATCTTTTACCTCTTTGGTTAGGTTTATTCCTAGTTATTTTATGGTTTTTGGTGAAATTGTAAATGGGATCGATTCCTTTATTTCTCTTTCAGTTGCTTCATTATCGGTGTAGAGAAATGCAACTGATTTCTGTAAAGCATTTCATATTTTGTAACATTGCTGAATTCATGTATCAGTTATAACAGTTTTTTCGTTGGATCTTTCAGGCTTTCTACATAGAGTATACTGCTATCTGCAAATAGCGAAAGTTGGACTTCTTCCTTGCCAATTTGGATTCTTTTATTTCTCTTTGTTGTCTGATGGCTGAGGCTTAGATTTCCACTACTCTGTTAAATATTAAAGGTTAGAATGGGCATTCTCGTCATGTTCATGACCATAGGTGAAGGCTGTAAATTTTTTCCCATTTAGGATGATATTAGCTGTGGGTCTTTCATATGTGGCCTTTATAATGTTGAGGTTTGTTCCATTTACCCCTACTTTATTGAAGGGTTTTTTTTAAGAATGAATGCTGTTTTTGTTAAATGCTTTTTCTGCAACTATTAACAAGATCATATGATTCTTATCCTTTCTTTTATTAACGTGGTGTATCACATTGATTGATTCATGAATATTAAACCACCCCTGAGGCCAAAATAAATCCCACTTGATTACAGTGAACAAATTGTTTAATGTACCATTGGATTAGATTTACTAGTATTTTATTGAGAATTTTTGCCTCATGTTCATCAGGGATATTGACTAATTTTTTTTGTGTGTGTGTGAGGTCTTTGTCTGGTTTTGGAATTAAGGTAATACTGGCTTCATAGAAAGAGTTTGGAAGTTTTTCTTCCATTTATAATTTTTGGAATTTGAGAAGAATAGGTATTAACTTTCTTTAAATATCTGGTAGAAATCCCCTGTGAAGCCATCTGGCTCTAGACTTTTGTTTTTTGGGAGATTTTTGATTACTGATTCAATTTCTTTGCAGGTTATGGGTCTCTTCAAATTTTCTATTTCTTCCTGTTTCACTTTGGTAGTTTGTGAGTTTCTAGAAATTTGTCCATTTCTTCCAGATTGTCTAGTTTGTTGGCATATGATTTGTCACAATATTCCATTATAATTGTTTGTATTTCTGTGATGTTGGTTGTGATCTTTCCTCTTTCATTCATGATTGTATATATTTGGATTCTTACTGCTTTCCTTTTGATTAAGTCTGGTTAGTAAAATTTACTAATTTTACTAAATCTTTTGAGGAACCAAGTCTTATTTTCATTGGTCTGTTCTGTTGTTGTTGTTGTTGTTTCTATATCATTTATTTCTTCTCTAACCTTTATATATCCCTTATTCTTCTTTAGGCTTTATTTGCTGTTCTTTTTCTAGCTCCTTTAAGTGTAAGGTTAGATTGTGTATTTGGGACCTTTTTTGCTTCTCGAGGTAGGCCTGAATTATAATATACTTCTCTCTCAGGACCGCCTTTGCCTCATCCCAAATGTTTACACTGTCGTGTTTTCATCTTAATTTGCTTCCATGTATTTTTTAAATTTATTCTTGAGTTTCCCATTATCCTATCTATTCTTTAGTAGGATGATCTTTAATCCCCATGTATTTGAGGACTTTCCAATTTTTTTTCTTGTGGTTGACTTCAAGTTTCATAGTGTTGTAATTTGAAAATATTCATGGTATGATATTGATCTTTTTGTACATTTTTAGGACTGATTTATGACCCAGCATGTGATCTATTCTGGAGAATGTTGCATGTACACTCAGAAAAAATGTGTATTCTGCTGCTTTAGCATAAAATGTTCTGAATATATCTGTTAAGTCCATCCAGTTCAGTGTGTGATTGAAAGCCATTGTTTCTTTGTTAAATTTCTGCTTAGACGATCAGTCCATTGCTGTAAGTGGGGTGTTAAAGCCCCCTACTATTATTCTATTATTGTCAAGGAGTTTCTTCATTTTTTATTAATTTATTTATATATTTTGGTACTCCAAGTGGGGACATATATATTTACAATTGTTAAATCCTTTTTATTTTTATTTATTTTGAAAGAGAGAGCACAATCAGGGGGAGGACAGAGAGAGAGAGACAGAGAATCCAAGTAGGCCCTGCACTGTCAATGCAGAGCTTGATCCCACAAACTTTGAGTTCATGACCTGAGACAAAATCAAGAGTCAGATGCTTAACAGACTGAGCCACTGAGGCTCCCCACACTTAGTAGATCTTCTTGATGGATAGACCCTTTAATCATGATATAATGCCCTTCTTCATTTCTTGCTGCACAGTTTGTTTTAAATTTTAGTTTGCCTCATATAAGTATGGCCACTCCAGCTTTCTTTTGATGTCCATTAGCATGATACATGTTTCTCCATCCCCTCACTTATTTATTTATTTTTAATTTTTAAATGTTCATTTATTTTTGAGAGTGATAGAGACAGATGAGCAAGGGAGAGGCAGAGAGAGAGGGAGCCAAAGAATCTGAAGCTGCCTCCAGGCTCTGAGCTATCACCACAGAGCCTGACACAGGGCTCTAACCCACGAACCATGAGATCACGACCTGAGCCAAAGTGAGACGCTCAAGTGATTGAGCCACCCAGGTGTCTCTCCTCTCTCTTTTTTTAAATGTTTACTTATTTTTGAGAGAGGAGAGAGAGAGAGAGAGAGAGAGGGCTGGGTCAGAGACAGATGGAGAGGGGAACAGAGAATCCCAAGCAGGCTCCGAGCTGACAGCAGAGAGCCCAATGTGGGTCTCAAACTCAAGAACCATGAGATCATGACTTGAGCCAAAGTTGGATGCTTAACCAACTGAGCCACCCAGACTCCACCATCCCCTCACTTTCAATCTGCAGGTGTCTTTAGGTCTAAAATAGTCTCTTGTAGGCAGCATATAGATGGATTTTGTTTTTTATCCATTCTGATGCCCTATGTCTTTTGAGTGGAGCATTTAGTCCATTTACATTCAGAGTGATTATTGAAAGATAATGTAGTTCCACTGTGTTACCTGTAGAGTTGTATGTTGGTGATGTTCTGTATGTTCTGATGTTCTAGTCTTTGCTGTTTTTTTTTTTTTTTTCCTCCACTCAAAGAGTCCCCCTTTAAAATTTCTTACAGGGCTGGTTTAGTTGTCACGATCTCCTTTAGTTTTTGTTTGTATGGAAAACTCTTTATCTGTCCATCTATTCTGAATGACAGAAATCTTGGCTGCATATTTTTTCCATTCAGCACATTGGATATATCTTGCCCTCCTTTATGGTCTGCCAGATTTCTGTGGACAGATCTGTTGTGAACCTGATCTGTTTTCCCTTGTATTTAAAGACTTTTTTCCCCTTGCTGCATTCAGGATTCTTTCCTTGTCTGTGTATTTTGTGAATTTGACTATGATATGCCTTGGCCATGGTTAGTTTTTGCTGAATCTAATGGGAGTTCTCTGTGCTTCTCGGATTTTGATGGCTGTGTCCTTCCCCAGTAGGGAAGTTTTCAGGTATAATTTATTGGAATAAACCTTCTGCTCCTTTTTCTCTCTATTCATCTTTTGGGACTCCTATGATACAAATGATATTACATTTTTAAAAGTTGCTGAAGTCCCTAAGTCTGCCTTTATGAACCATGACCTTTGTTTCCCTCTTGTTTTTGACTTCATTATTTTCCATAATTTCATTTCTATATCACTAAGTTTCTCCTCACTGTCATGGAATCATTGAGATTTGCATCATGGTTACAGCATTTTTAAATTATGGCCTCACTAAATTTTAGTTCTTTTCTCTCTGCAGAAAGGTATTCTCTATCTTTTATGCTTTTTTCAAGCCTAGATAGTATCCTTATAATCGTTGTTTTCAATTCAAATTCAAAAATCGTACTTATATCTGTACTGATTAAGTCCCTGGCCATGAGTTCTATTTCCTGTTCTTTCTTTTGGGGTTAATTTCTCCATCTCATCATTTTGTGCAGAAATGAAAAGAAGAGAGAAAAAAGAAAAAACACAATCACACACACAAAAAAACTAGGGCTCAGGTGTGTTTTGGTCTGCTAGTTAAAAGAATCTAGATCCACAAATAAAATAATAAAATAAAATAAAATGAAAATAAACAAAAATAAAAATAAATAATATGTATAAGATATGTAATAATAATAATAGTAAATTTTAAAAGGAATTGAAAAAATAAGAATATAAATGAAAAAATAATAATAAAATAAAGAATAGATGTAAACAGGAAACTGTATCCTATCTCCCCTAGAGCTGAAGCTTCGTAGCACTTTGATCTGTAGACTTGGTGCGAGGAAGTTTGTGCTGGTCTTTTGTGTGTACAACCTGCTATGTTGATTCTCAGGCTGACTTGTTTCTGTGGAAATGAGCCTCCTGGACTCAGGGGGCAGGGCTTGGTGTAAGTGACTCTGGAAGTCTTCAGCACTAATGGGTAGGATGATATGGCAGAGCCCCTCTCTCCAGGCCAGACCTGAAAGTTCATACCCTCCATTCTTCAGGGAATCATCACAGAAGAGCAATCACCCTTCTTGTGCCCCCTGTTTCTATCAAAACCCTGTTCACCCTGCCTGTGTCAGAGTTATTGTGGGTTTTTTCGTTTTTTTGTTTTGTTTTGTTTGTTTTGTTTGTTGCTTGTTTTGGGTTTGTTTGTTTTTGTTTTGTTTTGTTTTGTTCATTGTTTATCTCAGGCACACAACTGAGTTTATAAACTCCAAATTTTGGGACTCCTGTGGCACAGACCAGCTCTGTTCCTCTGGAGGAGGATCTTGCACCCTTTTGCCAACTCTTGCAAGGAAACTAGTTGTGCAATCATGCATGAGTTCAGAGTTTATATCAAAACAGAGCAGAAAGCCAGCACCCCTGCCTGCTGTCCTCAGCCAGACCCCACTCCTATTCCTGGAAACAGTAGCATGTTGGCATCACCTGTCCTTTTTGCAACCCAGGGGATCCTCAGACCATGTGTCACTCCTGGGATTCCACCCCACTTTGCCACCAGAACACCATTAAGCCATGCACATCCCCCATGGTAGCAGACTTGTAAAAGTTCAGATTTTGCACTCCACTGCCTATAATACTTTGTGGTAGCGTCCATAAGCAGGCTGCCTCCCCGCTGCCATACCCTCAACTCTGTCTCCCCCAAGTCAACTCTCTGCACCTCCTACCATCCAGCAGATTATCACTTTTCTACTTACAGATTTGAAGTTTTTATTCTTTCAGACTTTTGATTGATTTCTTGGGTGTTTAGAATGATTTGATAACTATCTACCTGTGTTCAAGGGATGAGACAAGCTTAGTCTCCCTACTCCTCCACTATCTTCTAGATATACTCTTTATTAGACTTCACTGCCCATAGAGTTTGGGTTGTCCAAGCTAAACAAGGGGGCCATACATGTCATTTTCTCAAGATTCAGGCCATATTCTCTGATTCTGGATTCAGATTCTTCCTGGTGTAGAGACTGTGGCCTAGTTAGGGTGGCCTCACCAGGGTCACTGCGAGGTCTTCTGCCTGAGGTCCTGTGTCTTCTCTCACCCATTATGCCAAAAACACAAAATATGTGGCTAACATGCCTTTCAGTTTCACTTCCTGGCAATGGCTGTGCTTCTCAGAAAAGGAGCCCACAGAACTTTGATTTCACTTTCTGTTCTTCAAAATGCAGGGCTCTTCAATGTGTCTGTTTCTTCAGTGTTGACCAGATTCCTGTGAGGGTGGAGCAGAAGTCAGAGATTATTTCAGTCATGCCAGTTTCTCACACACAGTTTAAACCTTTTGGGGGACAGTCAGCTCTTTAATCTGCAGTGACCACATCAACACCCAGGACCTGTTCCAGTGCAAGGACAGTCTGTGTACAAGAGTGTTCCTGCTGTGAGTGGCAAGAAGCACTTCAAGAAAACAGCATTTCCTGCACTGCCAGTGGACACATTAAGTACTCAACTCTGACACAAGGAGTCTCTTTTCTTTCAGGAGCTGGTAAGCAAAAATCACTTTGGATTGAATACAGGTCTAAAAATATAATTATAGATTTGTGGGTCTGAGTGTGGGAAAGCCTGGATGCTTGCTTTTGGGTGCTGTGAATTTGAAAGTCTGAGGGGCAGGATGGCTAGTGGATGACTGTGAGTCATTTAGAGAATTTAACTATTTGGGACATTTCCAAAAGGTGGTTGGAGAACAAATTTTATCTCTGTGACCTGCAGAAGGATCATGTGAATGTCAGGGGTGTCAGTGGATAAGGGATTTCCCCAAGAGCTTCTGCCATCAGACACCCCTCATCTCATGTCTGAATACCTTTCACCTTGGAGACAATGCATATTATCTGTTTAAAAACAAAATTCAAAATTCAACTGAATAAATTCTAAAGAGCTGATTGGCTTTATTGAATGATTCATGAGTTAGGCAGCAGCATCTTATCTAGAAAATAGAAAGGAGCTCCCTTAAACTGTAGGAAAGAAAATGTTTTTAAAGGAAGAGAGAAAGAGAAAAAGAAAGAAATCATTAGCAAAAAAAATCCACTGTTAGTTAGGATTGCTCTCCTAGGGGGAAGGGATGGGGCTATCAGTTAATTGCCCTGTGATGACCAGGAAACTCTTATGCATGCTGGCTAAAGGAGACATTCCTGGGAGAGTGAAACTGTAGTTAGGTTAGGTATTAAGACTTGGTTTACTGAGTTGAGGCCTTACCTTACATGGCTTCCTGTGACCCTGTGGCCCCATAGCCCTGTGGCCCTTCTTTTTCACAAGATCGGACTCCCAGCTTAACTCATAGATGCCATCAAAACGTAAGGCATTGGAGCCACTTTCAGCTACTGTTTGGTAGCTCTCATTGCTTTTATTGATCCTTTGTGTGGTATTCACATGTCATCATGTTTTTGCTTAATCTCTATCATACTCACAGGTGATGACTTCAGGTTCACAATTTTTTAATCACCCATCCTCTTCATCTTTTCAAAAATTTTTTAATGTTTATTTATTTCTGAGAGAGAGAGACAGAGACAGAGACAGAGTGCAAGTAGGGGAGTGGCAGAGAGAGAGGGAGACACAGAATCCAAAGCAGACTCCAGCCTCTGAGCTGTCAGCATGGAGCCTGATATTGGGCTTGAAATCATGAATGGTGAGATCATGACCTGAGCCAAAGTCGGATGCTTAACTGACTGAGCCACCCAGGCACCCCCCATCCTCTTCATCTTATTTACTTAATGGCTAGCATATCACACATTTAAAACTTTTGAGAGAGTACAATATACCGGGCATATTATTATTTTTTAATCAGGATAATTTTCAATGGTTAGAGTACACTTTGAAGCCATGGTTCCAAAGACCAAAACAATCAAAATCAAATAAGTCAAAGAAAGACCCCACTGAAGGAGAGGCTTGTTCAATGATCTTATGTAGTTGTGTCTAAGCTTCCCCAGAAGTGTTAATTCAGATGCACCAGGTGGCATTGGTCACAGTACATATAGCTCTTGCTCAGCTAAAAGATAATCAGAGGCTGTTTTATTGTCAAGAGAATCTTTGACCAGAGAGTTGAAGAATCTTTGTTAGGCATCTATTGTCTTAGCAATGGATTCTGGAATATTTTTTGGAGTTTAGGAAAGTTTCCTAATCAAATTGTCATGTAGGAGTGCCTAGGTGGCTCAGTCAGTTAAGTGTCTGACTCTTGGCTTTGGCTCAGGTCATGATCTCACAGTTGTAAGACCAAGCCCCATGTGTCAGTGCAGGGCCTGCTTGGGATTCTTTCTCTCCCTCTCTTTCTGCCCCTCCCCACTCAGTCTCAGGTTCCTAAGGGCAGCTGAAGCCCTTGACTGAGTCCAATCTGCTGTCAGCTGGTGTAGAGTCTATACCTAGGTAGGGAAACTGTCTTCTTTGTGCTTCCAGGAGTCACAAAACCAAAATTCACTGGTGTAGGAGGGATCTTCGAATAGCTTAATATTCCAATTCCTTATTTTATGCATGAGGAAATGAGGTCTGGAGTGATGTTGTAACTGCCCTGGTCAGTGGTAGAGCTGAGCCAGCATCTGAAGCTAGAGGAAAGTAAGAGGCAGACACTGTTGGGGTAGCCAGGAGGCCTCTAGTTTTTGCATCAATTGGTGGATTGACCACTGTGGAGAGCAGAGAAGAATATAGACTTCATCTGAACTTCCACATGTCATCCATATCCAGGCTTTCCCTCATTTTGCTCTTTAATATAAAGTCTTGGGATACATTTTTCATTTAATTGCAGTATAGTTGACACACCATGTTACATTAGTTTTAGGTGTACAACATAATGAGTCTTCAACTCTATATCTAATGCTGTACTCACCACAAGTGTAGCTACCTTCTGTCACCATACACCACTACAGTACCAGTGACCATATTCCCTACACTGCACCTTCTATTAGTCCTGGAACAGTGTTTACAAGAGACATACATTCCTCCCCTGCATAACAGAGTTTGCTTTGGGTAATCTCATTCTAAATGTTTGGCCTACATTTCTTTTTTTTAATATTTTTTTAATATTTATGTACTTTTGAGAGAGATACACAGAGGCGTGAGTGGGGGAGGGGCAAAGAGAGGGAGACACAGAATCCGAAGCAGGCTCCAGGCTTGGAGCTGTCACAGAGCCCGATGCGGGACTCAGACTCACAGACCATGAGATAAAGGCCTGAGCTGAAGTTGGACGCCTAACCGACTGAGCCATCCAGGCACCCCTGGCCTACATTTCTATTGTCTGCTTCTTCCCATGGGCCTCTGAGAATACTGAGGACAGAAAACATTTCCACTGCCACCACCTTCCCTAAAATGCAGGTGCTAAGGATAACAGTCGGATGTGGTTTATGAAATGAAGGCAAATAGGATGGTCTCAAAGGAAGTTCCAACCAGACCTTAGGATAGGAAACATTTCCACTCCACAAGCCAGGACACCAATCTTGCAAACAGACAGCCTGAATTTCTTAGTCTCCAATGGATGATACTACAAACATAAAAACTTCCTGACTCATTTAAATTCCTTCTTAGACTTCATTTTCTTATCTGTAACTTCATGGGATTTTTCACTGTATGTTTAAATTTGACAATGGCACTCAAAGGAGGTGAAGTTGTGTCTTTTAAGTAGCCAAACTTTTTGCCTTTTTCAGAATGTTACATAGTTGGAATTATGCAATGTATAGTCTTTCCAGATTGGTTTCTCTCATGTGGTAATATGCATTTCAGTTTCTTCCATGTCTTTTCATACCAGCTGCCATTTAAGGAGCCTTCTGAAAGCTGAGTGATGAGTGGAAGTGCTCCAGGTCACTAGTTCCTGGTGACACTTCTGAACCTTAGCATTGAAGAGTTCCTATAAGTTTCTATGGAGACAAACAGGTTACTATGCAAGGAAAGAGAATGGAATTGGCATTGGGTTTTTTTACTGGAAACATGTCATGCTTGAAGGAGATATATCTTCAGAGTTCTAAGAGATAATGACGCTGTATCCAGAATCTTATACTCAGTTAAACTATCTATTGAAAGTGATTACAAAATAAAGGCATTAACTGGAATTTCAAAACTCAGTAGTTTACCACCCAGAGAACTTTTCCCCCAATTTGTTTGAGAATGGACTCAATGTAAATGGATAGGACATTCAAGAAGCACCAACACCACCAAGGAAATAGATGGATGTGAGTGAAGCCTGCACTCCAGGCTGGGAGGGCAACTAGTCCACGTGAGAATAAGAATTAGAGGTGCTGCATAGGCCACCTTCAAAGAGAAAGGATTTTCTGGATTAATGTCATGATTAAGAAGAGGTATCTGAGTGATAAGGGAAAGGTATAGTATATTATTATGATAAAATTATACTATGCCACTTCTTTATCCCCTTATTACTTTTCTCCCAGGTTACTTTTAATTATCTCCTCCCTTCAGCTACACCAATTTAGTGACATAGGTTTATTTCTCCCTCTGTGTAGTCTAGTCACTTTACCTGAGTCTTGGTGGATATCAAGGTCATGATCATAATCACTGAGATAAGAAGCATAAACCAAAACCACAACCACATTATTAAATTCTTAAAACTGTTTAGTGCTTGCCAGTTTTATAACAAACCTTTAAAATAATCAAAGAAAATGTATTTTGAGTAATAAAATGATATAAGTGCCATCATTGTTGGCAATACAAGTGTTAGGTGTGGCAGACATGTTGACAAGTAGAGAGAAGAAATTCTGTAAGGATCATGGGATTATTGATTGATACTACATAAGAGTGAGAGGGCAAGACATATCGCCAGGATTGTACAGGAAATACAATGTGCATTAAATTACTTAAAACTCCAATATAAACTAAAGAAGACCTAAAACCAAATACAAACTCGCAGAGATTTTGAGTGTGGAAACTCAAAATAAGCTAAGTTCTTTGTCCTTAATTAGTAAGTGAACAATATTAAGATAGATAAAGGCAGAGTCACAAATAATTAAAATAGTTACTCATGGGTTATAGGGCTTAGATAAGGGTGAGAGGATTTTACATTGAATTTTATAATCTCCAGTTTTGTGGTAGCTCACCACTGCCTAATTTTGTTATTCTGATTTTTTAAAATGAACTAAAGTATTTCAACATACATTATATTACCACTGTAGGCAAGGATAGAAACATGGATTCCTGAGCTGCACAAAGATACATTATAGTTCATCTCCAACTTCCACACACTCTGGTACTTTTGGAAGGCAGGTGTGAATTCCAGAGCCCATGATAGAATTTTCCCACTGGAATCCAGGGGCCATGACAGAGATATCAAAGTCTGGTGGGGTCCGAATAGCCAAAGTAATTTTGAAGAAGAAGACCAAAGCAGGAGGCATCACAATCCCAGACTTTAGCCTCTACTACAAAGCTGTCATCATCAAGACAGCATGGTATTGGCACAAAAACAGACACATAGACCAATGGAATAGAATAGAAACCCCAGAACTAGACCCACAAACGTATGGCCAACTCATCTTTGACAAAGCAGGAAAGAACATCCAATGGAAAAAAGACAGTCTCTTTAACAAATGGTGCTGGGAGAACTGGACAGCAACATGCAGAAGGTTGAAACTAGACCACTTTCTCACGCCATTCACAAAAATAAACTCAAAATGGATAAAGGACCTGAATGTGAGACAGGAAACCATCAAAACCTTAGAGGAGAAAGCAGGAAAAGACCTCTCTGACCTCAGCCGTAGCAATCTCTTACTCGACACATCCCCAAAGGCAAGGGAATTAAAAGCAAAAGTGAATTACTGGGACCTTATGAAGATAAAAAGCTTCTGCACAGCAAAGGAAACAACCAACAAAACTAAAAGGCAACCAACGGAATGGGAAAAGATATTTGCAAATGACATATCGGACAAAGGGCTAGTATCCAAAATCTATAAAGAGCTCATCAAACTCCACACCCGAAAAACAAATAACCCAGTGAAGAAATGGGCAGAAAACATGAATAGACACTTCTCTAAAGAAGACATCTGGATGGCCAACAGGCACATGAAAAGATGTTCAACGTCGCTCCTTATCAGGGAAATACAAATCAAAACCACACTCAGATATCACCTCACGCCAGTCAGAGTGGCCAAAATGAACAAATCAGGAGACTATAGATGCTGGAGAGGATGTGGAGAAACAGGAACCCTCTTGCACTGTTGGTGGGAATGCAAATTGGTGCAGCCGCTCTGGAAAGCAGTGTGGAGGTTCCTCAGAAAATTAAAAATAGACCTACCCTATGACCCAGCAATAGCACTGCTAGGAATTTACCCAAGGGATACAGGAGTACTGATGCATAGGGGCACTTGTACCCCAATGTTTATAGCAGCACTCTCAACAATAGCCAAATTATGGAAAGAGCCTAAATGTCCATCAACTGATGAATGGATAAAGAAATTGTGGTTTATATACACAATGGAATACTACGTGGCAATGAGAAAAAATGAAATATGGCCTTTTGTAGCAACGTGGATGGAACTGGAGACTGTGATGCTAAGTGAAATAAGCCATACAGAGAAAGACAGATACCATATGGTTTCACTCTTATGTGGATCCTGAGAAACGTAACAGAAACCCATGGGGGAGCGGAAGGAAAAAAAAAAAAAAAAGAGGTTAGAGTGGGAGAGAGCCAAAGCATAAGAGACTGTTAAAAACTGAGAACAAACTGAGGGTTGATGGGGGGTGGGAGGGAGGGCAGGGTGGGTGATGGGTATTGAGGAGGGCACCTTTTGGGATCAGCACTGGGTGTTGTATGGAAACCAATTTGACAGTAAATTTCATATATTAAAAAATAAAAAAATAAAAAATAAATAAATAAAACAAAAAAAAAAAAACAAAAAACAAACAAACAAACAAAAAAAAACAAAAAAAACCCCAAAGTCTGGTGGGGTCATTGAAGTGCCTCTCAGGGAACCCTAGCCTCTTCTTCCTCAGGAAAGTGAAAACATCTTCAGTCATTTACTCCCCCTCTCACTCCTGAATATCACTCTGTTTTGTTTCTTCCTCATTTTCCAGCCTTTTCTTCGTAAACATAGAGCCTCAAACTGGATGACCTGAGTGACCTGAGGCTGGATTAAAGGACCTCTGAATATTTGGCAGAGGCTGGTCCTTGAGTAGAAAGCAGGGAAAGACATGTCCAGAGACCAAGGAGGGAAGGGCTGTGATTGGGCAGGACAACTCCTTCAATGCTGTGTCCATGCAGGAGTGACTGTCACAGACAGAAGGGGTCATTCACAACTGCCAGTTCTGTAAGAAGCCTCTTGATTGTATTATCTGCTTTCTGTTACTGTGGAACAAATTACCCTGAAACTTAGTGGCTTAAAACAAGTGTTTATTATCTTATAGTTTCTCAGCATCAGCAGTTTTAATTGTGTGGTTCTGGATAAGGGTCTCTTGCGAGGTGGTAGTCAAGCTATCAGCTGGGCTGCATCTTCTGAAGCTTTGTCTGGAGCTGGAGAATTTGTTCCCAAAATGATGCACTTACATGGCTGGGAATTAATGCAGGCTAAATACGATCTCTTCCATGAGGCTTCTAATTCTTTAATTCCTCTCCAGCAGTTTAGTTCTAACTTCCTATGGTTACTAGGCAGAGAGAGACAGAGAGACAGAGACAGATAGAGAACACAAGAGAACAAGAGTGATCCTGTAAGAGAGAATATTTATAACACAAAAGCTGCAGACTTTTCTTAACAAAACTTTGGAATTCTTGAACATTCCATTATTGCAGCCCTATTCCATTATTAACTCCAGGGAATGGGATTAAATAAAGCCATGAAAATAGGAGATAATGTTGGAGGCCATCTTAAAGGCGCCTCCACTAACCTAAGGGAATGTCAAGATTGTATTTTCCAATCCTATTTGGGAACACCTGCTGGGATTCCAAGCAGGGAGGAGTAAGCTCTTTATCACAGGTTCTGATCACTTTGTCTCCTGGTTTGTCTCATTTGATGATCTGTCCTCATTTGTCTTCAGTGCATTTCTATTTTTCACTTCCTATGTGGTAAACTATTTGGTCTCAAACCCCCCAGTAGACCTACCCAGTGGTCAGGCTTCCTGGTGTTCAGCGTGACCTGGCTTTCTTCTTGTCTGAGCACTGGGAGGCTCCAGTGGGTGTGGGCTCTTCTTTACCCTCCCTTATCATGATCACCCAGAAGAGGTTAGTTAGGGTTCAGTTTACTCTAAGACCTCTGTACTTAGGGCAATTCTGACCTCTAAAACCCTTTGACTGCCAGTCTCAATTCTCTTCCTCTTCCCTCATTGTCTGGTGATCTCAGGATGCAGAAAGAGTGTGGGACTGTTTTTGTTTCCTTGATTTCCAAAATGGAAACTGAACAGCTGAGTTGGAAAAAGAATGAGACACAATTATGCTCTCAGGCTTCTATGTTAAATGCAGGTCTCTCCCACCAGACTCTTCTCATGCCACTGGATGGACAATTCCAGTAGGACCCTCACCTTTTGGTGGCCCTTTCTTTCAGTGTGACTTTATTTTGTCCCTTCTTAGCCATGAAGAGAAGGAATGATAATGATAATACCAAACATTTACTGAAGTACATGTCTGACACTATTCTAAGTGCTATATGTTCTTTAACTCATTAAATTCTCATATTATCTGGATCTGGGTAGACTTCTTAAGATGTAGTATTATCACCATTTTAACTATTGGAAAACTACGACAGTGGACTGTCAACTGACTTGCCCACGCTCACATGCTAGGGCATGCTGGAGCTGGGATTTAACCTTAGGATTCTTAACCACTCCCCTAGGCATCTTTCAGTTTACTTCCATTCAATATTAGCTTCACTCTCCATCCCAGTGAATATTTATGATAACCTCTGATAAACTCTCCTTTGTGAGCCAAAGCCTTAAGTTGGCCCAAAATTTTACACATTGGTCCAGTTCAGATACATCTACCAAATTCAGATTGCGCTCCACACTGGGTGAAATCTTCCCAGGTAAATACAGTAAAGTGATGGGTTTGAATGGGAATGATGCAGGAAGGAGGGTTTCTCTTATTAGGACTGAATAATTCCCAGTTATGAGAACCAGGTTATGATACTTCTGGTGGTGGAGAGTGAGATTTCAGATTTTATCTGACAAAATAAGTTACAAATCAATTTTCATTATGCATGTGCCTAGCAGTGATAAAAAACCTAGATGTATGATCTGGAATGGTTTCCATTTAGGAGGATTTCTATAGTCTCTATATAGATTGGGTTAACTATATAAACAGTAAGGTCATAGACAGTGGGTTAGTTTCCTCAAAGCTGATGATCAAATTAAGTTTCCTTTGACAAACATTGGGGGTAACCTTGACAAATAACACAACATAACAGGTAACTTTAAGTGGACAAACATTTCTCTATAGCAAACAATTTAACAGGTAGTACATCCTATAACAGGCCCACCATGAAGTGTATGTGAAGAGCATGACCTCTCAGAGAGTGGGGTCAGTGTTTGTTACATACAGTAGTCAGGTTTGCTTTTCCATTCAACAACTTTCCAATCCCAGTAATAGTGCCTCTTGAGTCCATCCCCCATTTCCTTTTTTTTGGATATGAATTATATGGGCAAATAGGTATAAGGGCAAAACTTCACAAGATGTCAGACTGGCCTTGGAATCCTGGAACCACTACATACTTTTCAGAGAACATCTAAGCACACCTCTCCATCATATTTCCCCAAGGGGAACATCCTTGCCTCCAGGCACACCTCTGTGAGTCCAGGGAGTTAGAGGTAAGAAGTAAAGGAACAGGGGAAACCAAGCGGTCTTGGAGAAAAGATGTTAATGTAAAGTGATAAGGTGATATCAGAATGAGATTGTATGTCACACTGTGCAAATGTTTTCTTCCACCTTTGGGTCCCAGCTAATTCAATAAATGACAGGAAGTATTATGGAGTTTACTGAGGTTGGTTCAAAATGAGCTACTCAGCTCTCTTGCCTCAAAGAATTTAGAACCAATGAAAGTGGACATATTGAGCTTGACTGAGAATTTATAAAGTATACAAGGTGAGGAGAAGACCCCAGATGTCCTGAGGTTGCTTCAAAAGGAGACTGTTGAGACATCAGCTCTTCAGATGATGAAGTCTTGCAGGATTTTCTTCAGGATGGTCTTGGTGTCCTTGGTGACTATTCCAAGGAACTGTCTATATTTCTACTGTCTTGTGTAGTTGATAATAGTGTCATCTAAGAGTGGAATTTGGCTAATATAAGAGGCTGTATTACAATTCATCCAATATAATGCCAATAATGTTCTCCCTGGGGTGAACAGTGTGCAGATCTTGAGACTTCATAATGGTCTTGTATTCCTCCATGGGTTTTCCCCATATGCTGGGCCACCTGCTGGAGACATTCATCATCCACACAAAAAGCAAATGGTAGGCCTTCAGACACTCCCCCAGATCATCTGCATTCTGAAAGCCAAGGGTGTCCTGGAAAAACTTTGATGCTATTTTCACCTACAAAGAGATCACTTCGTAATTAATGACCTTCTCATGGGTGTAAGGCAAGTTCTCTAGGGGACCATGGTACCTGATGTGCAAGGTGTCTCTAGGAACTGGGAAGTTATGCAATAAGGGATCGATGCTGGAGACAAGGAATATGATGGGTTCACACACCCCTTCCTTCAGGAGATTTTTCTGGATATTCTCCTGGATATTCTGCAGGAGCCATTCCTCCCAGAAGGCACTTGTGCTGAGGTCCCTGTCCAGCTTGGTCCAGATGATGTAGAACCTCTTTCCCAGACTCTGAATGATCTGGGCTAGCTTTATGAGATTCATGCTGAACTGTTCAGATATACTGATGATGAAAAGTTCATACTAGCTAAAATGCATCTCCTCCAGATAGTTCTCCGGACTTTTGGGTGGCAGTCCCTGTTCCAGGCATGTCCCACAGCACCACACTTGGAATGTAGGAGGAAGAGTAGCAAGTGGGAATCAGGTGGTCCTCACCATCCCAGTGGGGGCTGTTGCCTCTTCTTATGCCCAGTTACTCGCAGTGCTTTGATGAAGGAGGACATGACATTGCTGGAGTCCCCAGTTACAGCTCACTGGGGTACTGGACTCTGTCTCCAGGGTGCCCCTGACTATAGAGTCCACCTCCAGCAACTTCCCTCCTCCCACAGCGTTTTCAATGTTTATGGCACCTATCTTAGATAAAATGCTCCAGCCCATATTGTACCACACAGCAGGAGTGAAGGATGTAGATAATGGGGTGTGAAGGGACAGGGCGGGCTATGTCATGTCAGACAGTGGATTGACCTGGAGAAATAGGAAGAGCAGGGAAGTTAGGAGTGCCAGGTGCAGCTGAGGATTTATCAGATCTGGTATCCTAACTGAGGGTGTCAGATCCACACCCAACTCACTGCAAAGGCATTTAGACTGGAAACTACAAGGCCCTGCAAAATGTTTGATAGTTTGTCAAAAATTAAAATATATTAAGGGTGCCTGGGTTGTTCAGTTGGTTGAGTGCCCTACTTTGGCTCAGGTCATGATCTTGTGGTTCATTGGTTAGGCCCCACATCGGGCTCTGTGCTGACAGCTCAGAACCTGGAGCCTGCTTCTGATTCTGTGTCTCCTTCTCTCTCTGCCCCTCCCCTGCTGATTTCTCTCTCTCTCTCTCTCTCTCTCAAAAATAAACAAACATTTAAAAATTTAAATATATTATTCAACCATAGAATGAGGAAATCCTACCATTCGTGACAACATAGATGTACCTTGAAAGCATCGTGCTAAGTAAAATAAACCAAAGAGACAGATATTGTATAATCTGTGTGTAGAATCTAAAAATAAAATAAAATAAATTCATAAAGAAAGATAACAGACTTGTGGAGAGGTGGAGGCACAGCATGAGAAGGGGGGGCTGTTGGAGGACGCAGTCAAAAGGTACAAGATTTCAGTTATAGTTATAAGTAAGCACTAGGGATGTAGTGTACAGTCTAATGACTATATGTAATACCACTGTTTGATTTATAGGAAAGTTGTTAAGGGAATAGATCCTAAGAGTTCTCATCACAAGGAGAATTTTTTCTCTTTTTTTTCTTTTCTTTCCATTGTATTTTTATGAGATGATTGATGTTAGCTGAACCTATTGTAGTAATCATTTCACAAAATATGTAAATCACATCATCATGCTGTATGCCTTAACTCATACAGTAATGTATGTCAATTATCTTTCAACAAAACTGGTAAAACTCAATTCAGATGCACAGAAACACATGTATATACCTGAAAAATGATTTTGCCAACAATTTATCTACCTTCCACTACTATATTTTTCCACTGGGTATTTTTTTAAATTCTTATTATAATGCACCAAAAAGATTTTGTAACCTAAAAAGCAGAATGAAAAACACTCATTAGTGGATTTTCCATGCAAGATTCTATATGGTTTGTGCCATGTCCAATTATCTTGAGCCATGAAGCGGGGATGAGCTGTGGATCAGACTAGAAATTGGAGACATCAAGGACTTTTATGAGCTTGAACCCAATGTGGAATAAGCCCCACATTTTCCCACATTTTATTATTATCATAGGGAAAGGGTGAGGATGTATCATATTGATTTATTCTAGAAAAGTATACCAACATCCACATCAATGGGCATGAAGCACAAAAGGACCCAGTCTGGGGAGGGAGTATTTCAAGAGTCCACCTTAATAACATCATCTGTAAAGGATGGAGTTGGTTGGGGCACCTGGGTGGCTCAGTCCATTAAGTGTCCAACTTGGTTTCAGCTCAGGTCATGATCTCACAGTTTCATGGGTTTGAGCCCCACAATAGGCTCTGTGCAGACAGGGCAGAGTCTGCTTGGGATTCTCTGTCTCCCTCTCTCTGTCCCTTTCCCACTCATGCTGTCTCTGTCTCTCTCAAAATAAATAAACTTTAAAAAAAGATGGAGTTGGTGTACAACAATAGGGACAATTTTTCCAATAAAGATACACACGTGCATTCCTATACGTTGTCTAAGGCCTGTTAGACACCTTGTCCCTGAAACCTAGTCCCTATTCCACAGAAGGTCCAGCTGGTGTTCCAGATAGACTCCAAATTCCAGGCAACCCCAGAAATTGCCATTGTCTTGCATCCTGCTTAGACTCTAAGAGAATATGAATAGAAAATCATGCTGTCCTTTTCAAAGCCTTTTTTCCATAAGAACATCCCCTCTGCCGTGAACACAGAGGCACAGTGCCTACACACTGAGGGCTTGAATGGGTTTGGAGCAAAGAATTCGGGTGCTAAGTTTGGTTCCTGAAGAATGCCAGAGAGGGGTCCTGCTGTGAATATTCACTAAAATGAGTAAGCCAGTCCCCCAGCTCTCCTGCCCTGGTGCCAGTTTCCACCTTTCATGTCTCTACACTAGCAGGTTATTATTCAAGTTGGATTGTAAGAGCCCTTTCATTTACCTGCTCCAGAAAGCAGATGGCGACCATGATTAGGCAGATGTCAGTGGCCCTCCTGGCATGTTACCCCTCCCTGGGAAAGGATCTAGCTCTCAGGCAGAGGCAGTTACCTCCAGGATAGATGAAAACTGGTTCCAGCCCAGGATGCTCCAAAAGGGGGGAAAGAAGTTGTGTTGGGTTCTAGAAAGAGTCCTAGAAAGAGTCTTAAGAGAAGAAAGGAAGTGATGCTGGGAAGGACAGAGAGATTTTGCAGAGTATTCTTCTCAAGTGCCTTTCCTGCTCAGAGCTGTGTGATTTCTGGGTAAAGGTGACAGCGGCGGGGCCTCAGCAGAAGGGAAGATAGAGAGGGTCACTTTCAGTTTCTATTCCACTAAATGACTCCAGTTCTCACAATGGGGACAAAACCACTTCACCCTCTCTATTCTGGAGGGTGGGGCTCCTGCAGCATCTGTCTGAGGCTTACACAGGCCTAACAGAGGGGGAGGGTTCTCTGAGAGGTGTTGCTTCCTCCTACCTGAAATGGTTCCTCTGATGTCAGCACCCAGATCAGTGAGAAATAAACATTCAGCACCTGTGAGGCTGGCCCCTCAGATGGATATAGACTCTGCCTGCAAGGTTGCTCCTTGGGGTTGCCCAACATGCCCTTCCTGAAATGTACCATAGAAGGTACAGGGGATTCCTAGAAGGAATTCCTAAAGCTCTTGGAATTTCTTCAGCAATAGGAGTGTCTTTCGTATGCTAATGAGATGACTCAGGGGTGGAGACCCTTCAGGATGGGGGCTGATGGCTAGAAAGACCAACCCAAGGTTAGAGGATTGGAACTTTCAGCCTCCTCCTTCCTTCCTTCCCCAACCCCTACTCCCTCCCACCCGCCTCCCACCTCCACCCCCCCCCCCCCCCCCCCCCCCCCCCCCCCCCCCGCCAACCTCCAGGGAGGTGAGGGGGACCAGGGACTGAGTTCAATCACCAATGGCCAATGAGTTCATCAATCATGTCTATGATTCCATGAAAACCCCTAACTGGGTCAGTTCCTGACTTAGTAACTCAGTATTGTTTCAGGCATCTCTCTATGTTCATATGCATATATCTACTTTATTCCTTCTGACACAGTAGTCAGTCAAACATATGTCCTATTATTTATTAACCATAACATTATAATTTTATTAATTGAACTATAATAAAATGTATTAATTATAAAGGACATGGTATCACTAGGGTACAGGCAAAACTACTGTAAAAGAGGGACCCAAACACAAAAACTGAGCACCAGGGCAACCTATCTCTCTCTCTCTTAAGACAGTGCAGAGATGAGCATACCATGCAGCTGGGTGCAAATACAGAGAACAAACTGGTGATTGCCAGAGGGGAGGTGGCAACAGGTGAAATAGGTGAAGGGGGTAAGAGGTACAAACTTCTAGTTATAAAATAAATAAGTTATGGAGAAAAGGACTGCATAGGAACTACTACATATTTACCCAAAGTATACGAAAATACAGATTCAATGGGTTACATGGACCCCAATGTTTATAGCAGAATTATCAACAATAGCCAAGCTATTGCTGAAAAGAGTCCAAATGTCCATCAACCAATGAATGGATAGAGAAGATGTAGTATATATACAATGGAATATTACTCAGCCATCAAAAAGAATCAAATATTGACATTTGCAACAACATGGATGGAACTAGAGTGTATTATGCTAAGCAAAATAAGTCAGTCAGAGAAAGACAAATACCATATGATTTCACTCTATGTGGAATTTAAAATACAAAACAGACAAACCATATGGAAAGGAAAAACAAGAGAGAGGGAAACAAACCATGAGACTTTTAACGATAGAGAAAAAACTGAGGGTTGATGAAGGGAGGTGGATGGGGGATGGTCTAGATAGGCGATGGGTATTAAGGAGGGCACTTTGATGACTACTGGGTGCTATATGTAAGTGATGAATCACTAAACTCTAGTCCTAAAATCAATATTACACTATATGTTAACTAACTAGAATATAAACAAAAATTTGAAAAAGAAAAAAAATAATTAAAAAATTTTTTAAATAAAAACTGAGTATAGGACTTGAATAGACATTTTTCCAAAGAAGGCATTACAGATGGCCAACAGATACATGAAAAGATGCTCAACATCACTCAACATCAGAGAAATGTAAATCAAAACTACTATGAGATATCACCACACACCTGTCAGAATAGCTAAAATTAAAAGCACAAGAAATGAATCTACAGTTATTTCAAAGTAAAGTTTTATTAAAAAATTAATAATAAAATAGATGATATTTTTGAATCCCTAAAGAAAAAACATAAGAAGAAAATTGTTAGCTTTGATGACATCAAAACTCAAGTTTCCTCCTTAATGACAGTCACTGTATACACACAGAAGAGGACAGATGAGAAAAAGATATTTAAAACAACTGCCAATGGCCAGAATATATTATACAACTTGAGGAAAAATGAACAGGAAGTACTATGGAAAAATAAAGACTATGAAGAGGCAATTCACACAAGGAGAAACTTAAAAGGCCAACAGATATATGAAAGATTTCTCAAAATCAAGTGTCATGAGGAAAAATGGAAATTAAAACAAAAGTGGGGCACTCATCTATGCTTATCAAAGATGAGAAAAGTGAGGAGGCCATGTGTGAGGGGAGATGATGCAGGGAGAACCACAGTGGAATACCATGTAGGTATCTATTGTTAACAAATTTCAGATTGAGGCTATAAGAACTAACAATGCACTTTTTTGGGGGTTTTAGGAGTTGCAATTCCAGGAGACACAGATTCAAGAGGAATTGAATGCATGTTCCAATTTGGGGAAGAAATTAGGGGTTATAAAGGCCAAAACTGCAAGGTTATATAAACTGTTTTTGAAAGAATTATGATTGATGCTGACAAAGTTTAAGCTATCTAATACATAGATATGTTCCAGGATATGGTTAAGTGGTTAAGGCCCAAGTGTGAGAGTTCAGTTTCCATCAGGGTGTGGATGTGCATAAGCTCTGTGTTTCCAATGACCTCCCAGCTCCATTTTGGGACCCCCTTGCAATTATAACTCAATTTTGTAACTCTCTGTTCCCACTGTCCTCATGGCAAAATGGACATGTACAGATTATAAGAGAAAAACTAAAAAAGAACCTGTTCCAGAGAATAATACTAGTTGTGTAAATTTAAAATAAAAATATGGGGCACCTGGGGGGCTCAGTTAAGCATCAGACTCGATTTCAGCTCAGATCATGATCTCATGGTTGGTGGGGTAGAGCCCTGAGTTAGGCTCTGTATAGTGTGGAGCTTGCTTGGGATTCTCCTTTCTCTCTCTCTCTCTCTCTCTCTCTCTCTCTCTCTCTCTCTCTCTTTCAAATAAATAAACATTTAAAATAAAATAAAATAAAAATATATTCAAATAAATAAACATTTAAAATAAAATAAAATAAAATAAAAATATAAACTGCAACACAGACTTATCAAAGATACAAATGAATTTAATGATACATGTCAAAGCAGACAAATGCCATTGTGTGGGAGGAGAGTAGAATGAGGGGATGGAACAGGAATGCGACTTGGCTTAGTAAAGAGCTGTTATCCTTAAAGATAAAACTGTCAGTTATTTTATCAGCAAAAAATGGGTTATTGGGGAATAGCAAAGAGTAACAATTTAGGACAAGCAAGCTATGGCAAAACCATAGGCAAGTCTGGAGAACAAAGGAGAGAGCTGCTCTTTTACAGAGAAAAAGGGGAAGGTGAGAGGAGCTGTTATAAAAACAAAGTCCATTGGAGCAAACTAGGAGTTCAAAGTACAGTGGCTTTTCATTCCAGGATGAGTGATAACTTCATAATTAGCCTGTAGGGTGCAGAAATCTCATACCCCAAATAGGTAAATCCATAGACAGAATTCATATTGGTGGTAGAATGGGTTGAATAGTGTTCCCAAATAGGTATGCTGAAGCCCTAAGCCCCAGTGCCTGTGAATGTAACTTTATTTGGAGATTGGGTCTTTGCTGATGTACTGAACTAGAGTGGGCCCTAATTCAGTAATGGTATCTTTATAAAAAGAGAAGAGACACAGAGGGAAGGTAGCCACATGAAGACAGAGGTAAAGCAAAGATTGGAATGAGGCTGCCATAAACCAAGGAAGCTGGTAGAGGCAAGGTAAGATTCTCCCCTAGAGCCTTTGGAAGGATCATGGCTCTGCCAACACTTTGATTTCAGACTTCTGGACTTCAGGACTGTGAGAGGATAAATTCCTCATGTTTTAAGACACCCAAATTGTGGTCCTCTGTTAAAGCCGTCACAGGAAAAAAACACTATACACTGGTCACCAGTGTCAAGGGGAGGCAGAAAGTAGGAGCAACTGTTTAACAGTTGCAACTGGGTACAGGGTTTCCTTTTCAGGTGATGGAAATGTTTTGGAACATTTCCGGTGAAATTGTTTAGAACTAAATAGAGGTTGCATAACATTGTGAATGGATTAAATGCCCCTAAAGGAGTGATAGGTATTAAGGAGGATGCTTGTGATGAGCAACGGGTGTTGTATGTAAGTGATGAATCACTGAATTCTATGTCTGAATCTAATACTACATTATATGTTAACTAACTGGAATTTAAATTAAAACTTGAAATAAAAAATAAATAAAATAAAAATAATACATACATACATACATACGTCCTGCTGTGGTTTTGATTGATATTGAATTGAATCCATAAAATAAAACAGGAGAATTAACTATTTGAGACAACATGAATAGACCTAAAGGGTGTTATGCTAAGTGAAATAAGTTAGACTGAGAAACACATACCATAGGATTTCACTCATAAGTGGAATCTGAAAAAAATGAATAGGGGGCAGCTGAATGCCTCAGTTGGTTGAGCATCTGACTCTTGATTTTGTCTCAGGTCATGATCCCAGGGTTGTGGGATCAAGCCTGGCATTGGGCTCTGGGCTGAGCTTAAGATTCTCTCTCTCTCTCTCCCTCTGCCCTTCTTCCTAACTCGTGCACTCGTTCTCTCTTTCCAAAAAAAAAAAAAAGAATTAAAAAATAAAGATGAATAAACAGATAAAAAGTAGAATCAAACCTATAAATACATAAACAAACTGATGGTTGCCAGAGGGACGGAGGGTAGGAGGTTGAACAAAATGGGTGAAGGGGAGAGGGAGATACAGACTTCTAGTTATAAAATGAATGAGTTGCAGGAATAAAAGGCACAGCATAAGGAATAAATTCAGTGATATTGTAATAGCAATGTGTGGGGACTTGTGGGGAATATAGCATAATATATAAACTTGTCGAATCACTATGTTGTACCTCTGAAACTAAAAAGCATTGTCTGATTATACTCAAATTTAAAAGAGTAAAAAAATAAAATTAGAGGACATATTTTTAAAGGAATACTTGAGGAGAACTGACAGCTAGTGAAGCTTCTGATCTGTGAATATGGTATAAGTCTTCTTTGTATGTTGGCTTTAATTTCTTGTCCAAATATTTTATATAATTCCCTTATGCATATATAAGAAAATAAATAGGAATTCTTATTTTTGCCCAGAAGAAGTAACATAACAGACACTCATTCTTACAATTGATGGAGATCTTTCCATGTCCATACATAGAGCATTCTCATTGTTTCATGACAAATAATACTGTACTTACATCCATAATGTGTCATTACATATGCAGCCAGCCTCCACAGATGTACTTTGGGTTTGTTTCCAACTATACTGAAGCTGTAATGAATGATGTTGGTTATTTGAGCAGCCAGCTCTAACTCCTCACTCCTCCTTTAACCTGGCATGTGGGCCACAGCCTTAATAGGGGTCAGGAACTCAGAAAATAGTCTGGCTCTGGAAGTGGTTTCTCCTAATCCAGCCCCCCATTTTCCAGTTTATGGGAGTGGGGAGTAAAGCTCCAGGGTAGCCCCTCCAGTCTCTGCCTCACCTTAACTTCATTTCTTCTGCTCCACTCCAGTTCTCCATCAGCATAGGTGACCATGCATATATGCACACACTCACCAAGATGTAGAAGAAACCATTTTAAAGCCTGAGCTCTTGGCTCCTTCCCTCAAGATACCATGCTTGGATGACTACTAGACAGGAAAGAGCTGACCCAAGATACAGAGTACATGGAGACATGACCTGGTAGGAGTCTCCAGACACCAGACTCAGCTACTAGAAGTGAGCGACAGTGGAGACTGTACCCAAGGAGGAGCTGAGATATACCTGCCCAGTGACACACGCAGGCCTGTAGGAACCTCTCTATAGAGCCCAGGGTGGAAAGTGGAGGAAGAGAAAGAGAAGAAAGAAGAGGGAGGGATGTGGGATTGCAGAACAGGGCAGGCAAGAACCTGAGGAGGCCAGACTCCCTGCCCCTCCCCTCTCCAGAACTTCCAGCCAGAGTACCCTCATGTCCAGGCTGTTGCTGATGCTGTACTGCTGTCCTCCAGTTGGAAGTGATCAGAGCCATGCTTCTCTGCACGTCTGGACACATCCTCCTGATGCTGCAGGTGCTGCACCCCCAGTTCCACTTTCAGGTTACTATGGGCACACGGTGTAGCAGGAGTGGCAGAAGTCCTCTGACCTTTAAACACCCTTGAAACCAGGTGATCCTCACTGGCCAATTACCAACACGATTGGTTTTCCTATGTATATATAAAAAGGACCGTCGAGGAGCTGTGGGGGACAACGCGGGGGAGTGGGGGAAGCTGTGACAATGGCCGTGGGAGCCGGAGCCCGAGGCTGAAGGGGCCGGGCTGGAACTCCAGCTGAGCGAGGCGGGCTGAGGTCGCTGGTGCGCTGCCTTCCCAAAGCTGAGCTCTCTCGCTCTCCCCGGTTGGCGCCAGACCACCGACCCCACAGCTGACGACCGACTCCGGGGTAATCGACGCCCTAGGGACGCGCGCAAGGCTGGCGGACACCGGCTCGAGGGTCGTCGGGAGCGCGCACGTCTGGACGCCGCCGCGGACAATGCTCCTGCTGCTGCTGCTGCTGCTGCTGCTGCAACTGCTGTCGCTACTGCGGGAGCTCACGGCAGGTGACTGGGCGGAGAGTCTGGGGGCCAGGGGCAGAACCCCAGTCGTTGCCCAGCAGAGCGCGGGTGGGGCTGGGGGAGGCAGGGAGAGATAGGCCACTTCCGGGTTTGGGGAACGAGGATGGTGGGAGAGCCGACCCAGGATTGTAGGAGACGCTAGGCCCTGCGTTAGAGCTCCTGTTTGCTGTCTCCCACGGTTACACCGGGATATGGATTAGAGTATACGGGAAACCGGCGGGACGCGGGGTGCTGGCGGTGACCCCGGCCTGGGACGCAGCCGATGCCATACTTCTTGGGGGTGCCCTTCTTGGGGGGGGTCCAACATTTGTTGGACGCCACTCGGTTTCTGGGGCCAGGTCCTCCAACAAGGCCCTGGTGAAGCCCTTGTGGAGTCAGGAATGTGAGAGCGGCTGGCACTTCCCCTGCTATCTAGCTGGGGCAGGCGCCCGCCCTTCGCGGTAGTCTCCCTGGAGCCTTAGCGAGGCTCTGTTGGGTTACCCGAGCATCTCCTGGCGTGGGTTGTTGGGTGAGGAAGATTTCTCTGACCTGGTCCGGAATTTCCATTCTTTCCCAATTTTAATTCTTCCAGCATTGGTAGCTGGGCCTGACATCATCCTGGACTCCCCCATCCCCCACCCCGCCCCCGGTTCCCATAGGGCACTGCCCATCCGGGCCGCATGTATACCCGAACATTTATTAGCGCAGGCGGGGAAGTGTCCACCATCATAGAAGTAACAATAGCTGGTCACCCTTACGCCAGGCTCTATTTTAAGTACTTCACATACAAGAAGCCATTTCAACTCACAGAACACTTCTCAATTTACTGTTTACAGATTTAATGCACGGCTCCGGACGCTAGGTGGCAGGATCAAAAGTCGGGTTTTTTTGTTTGTTTGTTTTTTGTTTTTTTTAATGTTATTTTTGAAGGAAAGAGAGACCATGAGCGGGGAAGCGGCAGAGAGAGAGGGGGAGACACAGAAGCTGCGGTGGGCTCCAGGCTCTGAGCAGTCAACATAGAGCCTGATGCAGGGCTGGAGCCCAGGAACCGTGAGATCATGACCTGAGCTTTTAAGTCCAACACTTAACCGACTGCGCCACCCAGGAGCCCCAAAAGTCGGAATTCTTAACCTTTTCTATGCCTTAGACCCGGTCCCAGAATGTTTTCAATACATAAAATGAAATATATAAGATTACAAAGGAATCTGATTGTTTCTACAAAGCTATTAAAATCTTTTAAATAGAAATATAAATGTGTGAGATGTAGAATGTATGCTTCTAAGTTAACACGTTTAATAACGCACTGAATAGCAACAATTCCCATAATTTGTAAGTAGTGAGATTAAAGCATATTTCCAGGTGTCTGCAACAACTGTATTGTGATTCAAAAACACCTGTGGCTTCTGTCTGAGAACAAAGCACAGGCCCTGCTAATCCTGCTGAGCTTTGTTGCCTTCATTCATCATGAGAGAAAAGCTAAATTTCAGCCAGAGGTTAGTGAAAATAAAGAGGTTATTTTTTTCCCTCCAAGTTGAGGCTCCAAAACTCAACAGGATGCATCTACAGAAGGATTCAGCCCTCAGCTCCCCATGGAAAACACTTGAAGGAGAATCAGCTTGGATGTCTGGGAAGAAGATTGGGGAAGAGTTTGGTCCTTGGAATAGTGACCCCAAGGGCATGGGCCACTGTGTCTCTGGGCCAAGATTGTATAACCAGTCTTGGTTTTCAAGTTACATACAGCCTCTAGAGATTCTACTTACAGCACCCCCAAGTCCTCAGGTGTGATACAGGGGCATATGGGTGATTCTAGTTCTGCGTGGCAGGAATGGTCATGAGTGTGGGCACAAAGGCCCTGTAGCCTTTGTAGGGAATGGCCGGGATTGACTTAGGGAGACAGGACTCCAAACCAAAGAGGAGGAAAGGAGTGGAGGATAACCCCGGGGTTTACGAAACTGTAGGAGGGAGATGCCACACAGAGGGGAGGTAGCCAGAGGTTTTTGGCTGCCTGCTCACAACACTCCTGGATGCCAGTCTTTCCCTTTAGAAGCTAGGGAATGAGGAAGTGGCTTTCATGGGGCAGTTATCATGAGTGCTGCAGCAGGGAAGTTTGAAGTGGCTCAAACCTTAGAGGACTTGTTGAACTAAAGAAAGCTGGACCCCACCCCCAGAGCTTCTGATTCAGTAGGGCTAGGTTGGGTCCTGCAAATTTGTATTTCTAGAAAATTCCTAGGTGATGTTGATACAGCTGGTCCTGGAACCACACTAGATTCACTAGCCGAGAATGTTCTTTCCTCCTCACCAACTCCACTGCCTGGTAACTCACAGCTGGTGAGATCCCCTCCAGGTTTCAGCCTATAAGGCCCCTGACCCCAGCACATTCCCACCCCAGGGTGTTTCTGGAGCCTGGTACTTCCTGCACCACAACACTCATCAGCCCTGCTCACCTTATTGGACCTACTTATTTAATTGTTCAATTGCCACCTCCTTGTCAGACCTGAGCTTCCTTGGGCCCATGTCTGTCTTGGTTTCTCTCTGTCCCCACACACACCCCCACCTAGCTCAGTGCCTAGCTCGTAGTAGTAGGTGCTCAACAGATGTTTGCCAAATGAGTAATGTCACAAGGGGAGAGGTCAGGACTGGCCCAGGTGAGCAAGTGGACAAAGCTGGGCAGGGCCAGGCAGAGCCAAGAGGGCATGGGCTCTTCACCTGGCAGCACATGAGCATCACCTGGGAGGTTTCAGTGTCTGCTAGTGTCCTCTCCTCTTCCCTCCAAACCAACCAAATGTGTGTCTGTAGCAGAATTGTCAAAGTTGCCAGGAGGTACAGAGGCAGCTGGTTGGAAAACCTCTGGCAGAGGTATGAGCAACCCAGCCCTGGCTTCCCTCTTAAGTGGGAACACCCTACCTCACAAAAATGCAGTAAAAATTTCATGAATTAATCCTTATAAAGCTCTGGCACCAAGACCCAGAACTCAGCCCTGTTGGTTTTATACTTGCATGCTAAGGAAGTTTCTGGTCATTCCTGAGGCAAGGCTCCTATGTCCCTCTTCCCTTCCAATGTGCCTCTCTGTCATTTCATACCATCTCTCCAAGCAGAGACAAGGATGTGTAGGATGTTTATGCCTTGAAATTCATATTTCCCTTTTCCTTCTCCCCCATGCAGAGAGTCCCTGGGGGCTGCCTGTGGTAGCTGATGGCCCAGCTTCCTTAGCAAAGGTGGTGATGGCAGAACTGGCTGACCTGAAGTTAGAAAACAAGCCATGGCCTGGAGGTAAGGCTCTGCCCATGTGATGAAAAAGGAGGCAAGATGGCAGAGACCAGGAGCTCCCTCCCCCCACCCCCCGAGCTTACAGAAGGGCATGTACAGAGTCTGGGAACCTGGTAGACTGTCTTTGCTTCGGTAGGGGACACAGAGGCCATACCCTCTGGAAGGTACCCCAGGGGGGCTTCACTTAGGTATCTTTCCCACCCTCATCCCCCCCCCATACTCCAGCTCTCTTTTTCCCATGCCCATCTCTCCCTACCAGATAGGAAAGAACTAAGGCTAAGAAAATGATGTCCACAGAACCCTTCCTCCATGCCTATACTTCTTTGTGTTTATTACCTCACCAAATGCTCCAGTGGAGCAGATCACAGAGGAAGAAACCAAAGCCGGAAGCTGTGAAATAAGGTCACACAGCTAGAGAGTTGCAATCCACATGGATTGTAGGGAGGTGGGGCAGATACAAAAACGTCTCCAGAGGTTGGGGCAGGAAAGGGGTAGGGTACCTCATTCCCCACCATAGTCAGAGAAAAAGGGAGGCTGTGCATAAGAGAGCAGGACTGCCCCTTTTGTGTGTGGGGGCTGGGAGGGGTGGGTAATGTGGCCCAGTAACCAGGAATCAGCAGTGAGGGAAGGGGTGGATGATGACACAGAGCCTGAGGTAGCAGTGGGCATGTGGCCACTTTTGTGCCCCCAGCCAGCCACACACTGTTAGTCTTTATAATGTGTTCACTAAAGGGCAGGTGCAGGCCAGGGGACACCTTGAGAATCTGAATAATGCAGTCTGGCCCTGCTTTTTGCTACTGGTGTGAGCTTGGCAGTTGACTTTACCTCTTTGGGGCTCAGTTTCCCCATAGACAGGAACAGTAGTGGCACAATACCTGCCTGATAAAATTGTCATGAAGGTTAATGGAGCCAAAATTTTGTAAAGTGCTCGGGACAGGGCCCAGCACCTAAGTGCTTTATAACTATTTTGTGATTTTAAAAAATAATACATTGATAGACTTCCCCTCATTTTTTAAACTAAAGTAACTGGCCACTAGAGCAGCTAATATTAATAAATAGAAATGTTACCTAGGAAGCAAATTGTGCACTTGCCCCAATGAAACAACCAGATGTGTGTTGGTGTCTTTCCTGCAGGCCTGAACTTGGATCTCTTGTTCTTTCCCACCTTCCCACACCTAGGAAAGAGCATGTCAGCACCTATGCGGCCTCTTTGCTTCAGTGGTGGGAATACCAGGGTCCCTGCACCCTCACTCTGTGTTCCCCAGGCCTCAGTCTTAGTGGCAGCTTAAAGACTGGCACAGCTTTCAGAGGACATCTCTCTTCCCAGACTGTGCATCCTTCTCTCCTTTTCAGGGCAGCAGAACCTCCAGAGCTCATGGGTTTGAACTGCCCACCAAACTCACAAGACACAACAGACTTTAGTCTCATGTTATATGTATTTGTTTTCTATAGCTGCTATAACAAGGGAACCACGGGGTGCCTGGATGACTCAGTTGGTTAAGCGTCTGACTTGGGCTCAGGTCATGATCTCACTGTTCATGGGTTCGAGCCCTGTGTCTGGCTCTGTGCTGACAGCTCAGAGCCTGGAGCCTGCTTCAGATTCTGTGTCTCCCTCTCTCTCTGCCCATTCCCCGCTCGTACTCTGTCTCTGTCACAAAAATAATAAATAAACATTAAAACAAAATTTAAAATAAAAGGGGGGGGGCACAACTTGGTAGCTCAAGACAACATACATTTATTCTCTTAGATTTCTGAAGGTCAGAAGTCCAAAATGAGCTTCACTGGGCTAAAACTAAGGTGCCACAGGAAAGCTCCCTACAAAGGCTCTCAGGAAGAATCCATTTCTTTGCTTTTTCCAGCTTCTAGAGCTGCATTCCTTGGCTCATGGCACCTTCCTGCCTCTTTCTCTGTTCCATCTTCACATCATCTTCTCTGATAGTCATGGAATCTTCCTCTGTCTCCGTTTCATAACAACACATTTATGGCCTGCCTAGATAATCCTGGATAATCTCCCCATCTCAAGATCCTTAATTTTTTATTTCTTTTTATTTTTTTATTTATTTTATTTTTTAACCTTTTTTATTATCTTTTTTTACAATCATCATTAAGCTCAAGATCCTTAATTTAATCACACCTACAAAATCCCTGTTACTATATAAGGTAACATTCATAGGTTCTAGGGATATCTTGTGGGAGTGGGGGGCATGATTCAGCTACCATACTGTGCTCCCTTAGTTGTGGAGGAGGCAGGACAGAAACTACAACATGCATGGCTTCCCCACCACTCAGGAGGCCCAGCAGCTACCCAAGGGCACAGGCTCTTTGCCCTCCATCACCCCACAAACAAGCAGAGCTTCTGCAGATCACAGCCAAGGAGCAGGTGGGTTACCTTAACATAGAGAAGCCACAACCTCTGTTCCTTTCAAGGCCTGCATGCCTGTTTACAGCTCCCAGCCCAGGAGCATCTCACTAATCTTAACTCAGTAGTTTTCAAGGAAACAACACCCTGAGACTCAGTCATTTCCCAGGAGGCCCACACCAGTCCAGACCTGGTATCAGTTCTTCACTCAAACACTTTCAACGTTGATCCCTCTCACCTCCCATAAGGAGGTTTCATCAGTGTGAGAAGAGGGCTCCTCTGTATTCTTCCTAAGCTTAGAAAAAGCAGGCTTGGGGCACCTGGGTGGCTCATTCGGTTAAGCATCCAACTTCGGCTTATGTCATGATGTCACAGTTCATGAGTTCGAGCCCTACATCAGGCTCTGTGCTAACAATTCAGAGCTTGGAGCCTGCTTCGGATTGTGTCTCCATCTTTCTCTGCCCCTCCCTGCTTTCTCTCTCTCTCTCTCTCTCTCTCTCTCTCTCTCTCTCTCAAAAATAAATAAACATTTAAAAAAAAGAAAGAAAGAAAAAGAAAAAGCAGGCTCTGGGGAGAGAATCTGGGCTTTTCCCTTTCTAGTTACGACTTTGGGTGCTGTACTTGCCCTGCCCTGGGCTTCAGTTCCCTCATCTGCGAAACAGGGCCAATCACATCAACTTCTTGGGTTTATCCTAAGGATCAACTGAGATGGTGAATGAAAAGCAGTGAGACTGGTGCAGGGCACACGGTGGTCACTGTCCAAAAATGACAGCTCTGATCATCATCATTGCCCTTCATGTTCTTGTTTTTTGTCCAACTCAGTAAACGCTGGAAGTGTCCACTGTATGCCAAGCATGGTGTTCTTCCAAGACCCGTGGAAACACTAGTGGCACAGTCAGATGTATTGCCTGCCTTCATGGAGCCCACAGTTTCATAGGAAGCCCAGAGACCCCTGAGGGATGTCTGGGTGGAATCAGAAGGGGTTCCTGGAGGAAGAGACGCTGACCTTCAAACCTGAGGGCTGAGGAGACATTGGCTGAGAGAAGAGAGGGAGCAGCAGGAACTGCAGGTACAAAGCGCCTGGGCAGAGTTTGATGTGGTTATAAAATAGCAGAAGGAGTTGTGAGGATGGGGATGCATTTGACTCATCCTTTCATATCTGAATATTCAAATGTTAACCACCTGTTGTGTGCCAGCAGCTGTTGCAGGCTGGGAAAGAAGGATGATCCTTTTTTTTTTTTTTTATTTTGAAAGAGAGAGCACAAGCGAGAGGCAGAGAGAGAATCCTAAGTAGGCTCCATGCTGTCAGTGCAGAGCCCAACACAGGGCTCAATCCCATGAACCCATGAGATCATGACCTGAGCCAAAATCAAGAGTAGGATGCTTAACCGACTGAGCAGCCCAGGTGCCCCAGGAGAATGATCCTTACAGTAATCTCTGCCCTTGGGGAATGGATGTTACAGGGGAGAGACAGACTATGAACAAGATAAACAGGTAAAGTGCATGTTCTCTAGGAGGTGGTAATAATGCCCTAGAGAAAAACACTGTTGGGAGTGCTGGGGTTGTAAGTATTTAACAGAGTGGGCAAGGAAGGCTTTACTGGGAAAGCAGCATTTGAACAAAACCTGTTTTTTTTTTAAGTTTATTTATTTTTGAGACAGAGAGAGACAGAGCACGAATGGGGGAGGGGCAGAGAGAGAGAGGGAGACACAGAATCTGAAGCAGGCTCCAGGCTCTGAGCTGTCAGCACAGAGCCTGACGCGGAGCTCGAATTCACGGACCATGAGATCATGACCTGAGCTGATGTCGGATGCTTAAACGACTGAGCCACCTAGGCGCCTCCTAAGCAAGACCTTTTTAAAAAATGAAGGGAGTGAGCCCTGGGTGAATCTCTGAGAAAGGTGGACTGAGGTTCTTTTTTTAAAGATACAGCATTTGTTTTTGTAGCTTGAGTCAGGCCTGGCTGCTAAATAGATTTCATCTCCAGCATCAAGTTGAATGGATGAGTTGGTGCTTCTGGAGATAGTGGAGAACAAATATTAGGGCAGCATTTGGACATAAAGAGAAGAGATGACTAGCACTGTCTGCTACGGGAACAGGAGTAAGTGGAGAGTGCAGTCAAGATGCCACCAACTTGGCAGCAATGGTTCAAACCAGGAGTGATGGCTCAGCTTCATCAGGCATCTCTGGGGAATGAATAATTTCACGTAAATTAAGCTTAAAAACAGTCAATTTTTTTAATCATACCTTTTTTATTGTAAGACGGAAAAATAGTAATCATACTTACAGAGATGAGTGTAAAGCATGAGCAAGTAAGCCTGAGTCAGGAGCTGAGAAACTTCCTAAAAATAAAGTCCACAAGCCTGAGCAAATAAACTTTGGCCTCAGTGCTTGCTTGCTTGCCTGATTGATTGATTCTTTATTTAAACTATTTGGATACACTTATTTTTTTAACTGAAATTCTCAGTTCTTGCTCTTACTGATAAGTAAATACTCTGGATAGGTTTCCACCGCCAATCCCATCAGTCACCCAACCTGTGGTGCAGATCCTGGCAGTGCATAGGAGCCTTATTGTTTCATATCTTCACAGGGACACACTCTCTCCACTACCACTACCTGGCCCTATCAGAGCCAGGCCCGGGCCTTCCTCAGTTTCTGGCTGTAGGCTACGTGGACGACCAGCCTTTCATCCATTATGACAGTCGTGTGGACAGAGCCAAGCCCCAGGCCCCGTGGATGGCAGCTGTGGACACCCAGTACTGGGAAACAGAGACCCAGAAGCAGAGAGCCTGGGCAAAGGTGCAGCAGGTGGAGACATGGACTGTGATGGGCTACCACAACCAGAGCAGTGGTGCGTCAGAGGCTCCTGCCACCCCACATCCTCCTTCCTTCATACTTTGCATGCTGACCCTCTGGGCAGCCATGCCCTTCCAGTTGGGAACAGAGGTCACTCCACTGAGCCCATAAGAGGGTACAAGGCATGCTCCTGATGCATAGCTTTCCTACCATAAGGACCAAGCAGGGGCCATAGGGGCCTTCAGAATAAGTTGTGGCTCCAGTGGCCAGCCCATTGGGCTAGCACAGCAAGCATCCACAGAAGTTAGGGACTCACAACACCTCCCCTTCAGCTACCCATGGTTCCAGACCTCAGCAGACTGGCAGAGGCAGAGGCTTTTCCCTACCCAATCCCTCATCCTCACCAAACACTTAAATCACACCCACCCACCAGGCTCTCAGACACCAACTCTGCCATGCAGGGAGGGAAGCCAAGAGAACCTAGTTAAAGACCCCTGCTCTACCCAGTGTTAGTGAGGAATAGCATTCTCTCAGGCTTCTGCTTCCTTATCTCAGCAAAGGCTAGCTCATGCCTACTGATGGCTGCTGCTAATGCTGCATGTGTGCTTGTGGGGCACTTGTTCTCAGCCCTTTCCCATCCTGTCCCTGGAAACCCAAACTGAAGCCTCAGGTCCCAGATGCCTCAGAGGGAGTAGAGGTAAAAGCCCAAGGCTGGGACAAGCTATACATTAGCCCAGGAGCCCCAGAATAATAAGCATGACCAGCCCCCAGGTGCTGTGGCAGCAGCCAGGTTCACATTTTAACATCTCTTTCACATCTCTGAAATTGGGGTGTGATTTCATCTTACCACGAGTGTATTTTAAGGACATCTTACTTCCATAAGTAGCAGAGTTTTCCTTCTAATAACAATGCCTGTAGTTATGTATGCAAGTGTTCTCACGTGAGAAGCCCAACGGGTTTCTCAGCCCTGGCCTGCTCATGAAAATTACCCAGGGAGCATTTTTTGTAAATGGCACCACTCTGACCCCCTCCCATCCTTCAGAGGCACCCATGGGTGGTGGGCTTCTCCCCAGCCTCAGGGATACGACCTATAGCCTAGGCAAACCGCAGCCTGCTTGCCCACATGCACAGGCACACACAGCACTCAGCGAACGTTCGGCTGTGAGATCCGGGAAGACGGCCGTACCAGCAGCTTCTGGCAGTTTGGCTTTGATGGCCAGGACCACCTGTCACTGGACCTGGAGACTCTGAGCTGGGTGTCAGCCAAGCCTGTGGCTGTGCAGACCAAGCGTTGGTGGGAAACAGAGCGCTGCTATGCCGAATATGACAAGGCCTACCTGGAGGGCCTCTGCCTCACTTCCCTGCACAGGTACCTGGAGCTGGGCAGCCAGAGCCTCACCCGGAAAGGTAAGGTGTAGCCTGTGGCAACACAGAGGGGCCCACACTCCCGTTCTCGAGGATCTTGGCGGGGTGAGGAGATAGGCTGTGTTTCCCTGGCTCAGACAAGCCCAATTGGCCCCAGAAAGAAGGCTGACTAGCCAACAGCTTCCTCAAGTAGGGCAGCACGGAAGCTTGGACCTTGGGCCCTCATTCCAGGTGAGGTAGAATGGGGAGTTCATGCCCCATGATATGGTCTTGGTGAATGAGGCTCTGACTCTGGGCCTCATTTTATTCATCTATAGAATAAGTAGGTTAAACTAGTTGGCTCATAAAGTCCTTTGCGGGTTTAACATCCTGTGGTTCTCCTTGGGAAATGCACCTCAGGCCCCAGGGGATAGCATCCATCACTAGGCCAGTCCCTGGACTACTGGGGACTGCCAGGGAAGCTGAGGCTCTTTGCCCCCACACCCCTCATGCTAAACATGCTCCTCAGACTCCAGGTGCATCCTAAATTCTTGACTCCAGCCAGCAGGGCTGGAGATACAAGGACTAGGATGGACCCTAGGGAAGGTGGGTGCATGGGGGTGCTGAGGCAGAGGCCTCACTGGCTACTAGTGGGTAGGGCTGGTCAGAACACCCAACACACCATGGATGTTCGGTGATGGACTGGTGGGATGTGAATCAGCTGAGGCAATGGGGAGGACATTCCTTGAAGGGAAGGCAGGGAAAATAACATCAAGAGAAGATGTGATTATGAGAGTAGAGTGTGTTGGGGGGGGGGGGGGCTCAGGTACTGGAGCCTAGCCTGCAGATCCACGTCCTGGCTCCAGGACTGGCTAGCTGTGTGACCTTGGGCAAGTTACTTGCCCTTTCTGTGCCTGAGTTTCCTCATTAGTATTACAGGGATGGTAACAATAGCCCCTGCCTCCAAGAAGCACCATATTCGTGTTTTAAATGAGTGTTGAGCTCTCATCCAGCACCAGGGGGATGTTCTACACACATATCACCTGATGAATTCGTCAGGAATCTCCACAGAAACAGAACCAACAGGATGTGTTTAGAGTGAGAGAAAGAGAAGGGGACATATTTAAGGAATCCGCCCATGTGATTGTGGAAGCTCGGGAGTTCCAAGATCTGCAGTTGGCAAACCTGGAGACCCAAGGGAGCCAGTGTTTCAGTTTGAAACTATAGTCAGGAAAAGACTGATGCCCCAGCTGAAGGTAGTTCCTTCTTACTCAGACTTTTTGTCCTGTTCAGATCTTCAAGTGATTGGATGGAGTCCACTCACATTGGGGACAGCAATCTGCTTTACTGAGTCTACTGATTCAGATGTGAATCTCACCCAGAGTAATGCTTGAGCAAATGCCTAGGCACAGTGTGGTCCAGTAAAGTTGACACATAAAATGAACCATCACTCACAGATTATGTCATTTGGAACAATCCTGAAAGGAAAAAACAAAGAATCCCCATCCGGCCCTGAGAGACTGGAGGATTGTGGACAGGAGTCAGGCTGGGCTTCAATTCCAGGCTGTCTGGCTCCAGAGCTACACACATGACCACCTCATTCCAAAGTGAGGGAAGGACCATCATTCTTGCCTTCACTTCTTGTTAGACACCTACCATGTGCAAGAAGTCATGGAGGAAGTATGTAAAGTCTCTGAGAAAGCCACAGGGTTTCTGTGGGTAGAAGGGGTGTCCTCCACCCTGGAAAATGCTAGAGCAGCCCAGGATCAGGCATGAGGAATGAGCAGAGAGCAGCTTCTCACCAGCCTTCCTCCCTCAACCTCTCTCTGCAGAGCCGCCCAAAGTGCAGGTGACAAGACACACAGCTGAGGATGGGGACATCACACTGAGATGCTGGGCCCGGGGCTTCTACCCACGGGACATCTCACTGAGCTGGTGGCTGGGGGAGGAGGAGCTGGTTCAAGAGACTGAGTATGTGGAGACACGCCCCGGTGGAGACGGTACCTACCAGACATGGGCGGCCGTGCGGGTGCCAGCCAGGATGGAGAATGGGTACATTTGCCATGTGCAGCACTCCAGCTTGAACCATACACTCACTGTGGCCTGGGGTGAGGAGATGGGCTTGGCAGAGGGGATGAGGAGGAGCAGGGGAGGGTCCCAGGGAACCCAGAGACAGTCCCATGGCATGGGGCTGGTGCCCCCTTTTCTCTGCCGTCCTTAGAAGCACCCTCTCATCAGTGGATAACCAGTGCCAAGGTTATCTCCATCATCTTCACCATCACTTTCTTGCTGGTGGCTGGAGTTTTGATTTTCATCAAGCAGTACTCTCAAGGTAAGTAGGGAAGAAAAAAAAAAGTGGTGGAGGGTCCTCACAGCCAGCTCAACCCTATAGGGAGGAATGCTCTGCTCCCATCCCTTCCACCAGAACTGTTCTCTCTTGGGGAGAAGCAACTACTATTGAACACCTGTCCCCATCTGTGGAAAAGCCCAAGTACCCCCACCCAATAGCCATACATTGCCCTAAAGACACTGTGGATCACACAGCCAGGGAAGACCACTAGGATTGACCTTCAAAAGACCCGAGAGGGGGAGAGAGAGTGGAAGGTGGGTACCTGGGACCCCCACCTCTGCCTACCACCCACCTAGTCTCTCCTTTTGTGTTCTTTTTCCCATAGCCAGGAATAAGGAATCTTGCAAACAAGCCCCAGGTGATTGTGGGATGGGTGGGTTGGGGAGAGGAAGCCCCAGGTGCTCCCAAGCATGGCTAAGATGCCTGAAAACCAAAAATGGAGGCAGGGTGGTGGGCGGAAGCTTTCCGGTCTCCAGCATGGCCTCATCCCTCACCCTCTGCTCCCTCCCACCATCTGGGAGCCAGGTGGAGGGGGCAAGGAGCACTCCATTGAGCCACTGCTGAGTTTGGGAGAGGGCTGGGGAGCAGTCTGGATCACCTCCCTACTTTCTCCCTGCAGGTGGAGAGGAGCCTCATAATTCCCAAAACCCAATGAGCGTGGAGGCTGCTCAGCTGCTCTGCTGACACAAGTTCACTGTCACAGATCAAGGAGGTGTTTTATAGAGGGTTTGGGGGCATCCAGTGTGCTAGCTGGCTGGCAGTGGTGATCCAACTGTGAAGGGCCCACCCCACCTCAAAACTGAGCCCTCCTCAGCTCCATCAGCCTCATCACAAGCAGTCTGGGCCACTAAGATACATTTGCCATCTTCCTGAAGTCCTTTTAAAAGTCTAATTGTCTCCAGTTTGGGGGCGTGGGAAGGAGGGCAGTAATAATTCCTCAGATCGGTTCACACTTGACAATTTGCACGATAATTTCATGTAAAGTGTAAATCCCACCTGAGCCTCTCAGGTACTCTGTGAGTTCGGTGATGGTATTCTCACCTCCACTTCCCCAACATGAAAACCACAGCTATGGGGAGTTAAGGAAGAACCAGAAGAACAGTCAAGGAGTTATGGGGGCAGCATGGCCAAATGCCTACCTCCTTTTATAAATGTGTTCTTGTGTGTATGTATATTTTCTTTTATAAAGAAGATGGGAGTGTTGGGGGGTGTGAGGATATGTGGTTCCTGCAGGGTGAGGGTGGGTGTGTGAGGACAAGGGGGTCCATGATGTGTGTGAGGGTGTGTAGGGAGTGACGGTGTATGGGGGGGGGGGGGGGGGCGTGTGGCAGGGGGTGACTTTGTGTGTATGAGAAGTTCAAGGGACAGGTGCCCAGGGACCTGTTAGCCCAGGGCAGCTGAAGGATGGAAAACAATACAGTCAGTATTTTCCATCCTGTCCTCTTGAATGGTTTGAATTTTTACAATAAGTACATGTTACTTTTACAATAAGGGGAAGAGAAGTTTCACTATGTCCTGTGGAAATGCTTGTTAAGAATTCTTGTTAAGGATGTGTCTGGGAAGGTCCAGCCTCTCCTTCTCTGAATTTCAGTATAGCAGAAACCCTACGTCTCCTTTGTAAATAAGAATCTCCTGGGGAGCACACATTTTTGTTTATTCAGAGAGCAGTTCAAGTCACACAGCCGGCCAGCAGATGTGCAAAGGGAGAGGACTCCCTAGCCACAGCAGAGGGACCACTCCACTGGCATAAAGGACACAAGCTTGGGCCCTTCACAGGGCACCCTCTGCCTCTCTGTAGAGCCCCAAGGCATGACTAAGCCTCTTGTGGGGATTTCTGAAACCTTCATGTCTGCAGCCCTGGGAGGCCCCAAGCTGAAGGATGTGAAAGATTTGTGATACTAGACAGATTCAGCCTGCCCTGGTGGCCTGAAGAACCTCAGCAGTGAGCTTGCAACTATGTGATTGCACTGAAAATGTCTCTAATGTCTGTCTGCCTGTCTTAGTGCTGCCATCAGGATCCATGCTGTGCTGGTTCTGAGCACTTTTACATGTACTAAACTGTGTGATCCTCATAACACGCCTGTGTGGGAGAATTAATAATCCTGTGCTACAGGTGAAGACATTGAAGCCCAAGGTCCTATGGCTGGTTTGTGCCAGAGTCAGGACATGAAACCAGGAAGTCTGTGGCTACAGTCTGGGCACTTTACTACTGCACCAAAAACCTCAATGACATCTGTGCCATTCTGTAAATGGGTACATAAGCACAAATCTGCAATCCCTTATCTGCAATTGTGAAAACCCTAACCCAAAACCAGAAGTTCCTTCCTTATTTTGGCATCAAAACCCAACCTGAAGTGAAGTGAGGCTATTTGTAGGCCAGTGTGCCTTTTCACAATTTTCCACAGATATATTGATATATTTGATTATGGAGTGGTGCCCCAGACAAACTCTGGAGATGTTATGTAACATTCAGCATCTATAGTTTGGCATTTTCTAAAGCCCAAAGAATTCTAAATTCTTAAATACATCTGGCCCCCAGGGTTTCAGGTAAGGGCTGTGGACCTGTATTAATAAGATTTTTTGATAATAAATATTTTATTTTTACCCTTGTCTGTACAGTGAAAATGTTGAGGCACAAGGTGGGTCGGGCCCACACCAATGGAAGGCACAAGTGCCTGTGCTGACCTTTGAAGATGTGCTTAGGATCTCCAGAGCAAAGATCAAAACTCCATCCCTGAGGAGGATGAGGGCCCAGTGTATTTGTGGAGAAGCAGATGGGAGGAGGCTCTGGTCAGTCAGTCTCACTTTGAATTAGTATAGCTATGTCACATTTCTGTCCCCCTACCCCCAAAGACATCAGGCTCCTTCACCCACAGCTAACTTTACCCACCCCATCCTCCAGCATTGGTCCTGCCTAGTAAAGCAAAGGCCTTAGACCAGCAGTTTGTGTGGCTTCTTTGATACAGAGGATTTGTAAATTCAGGGAGCCTTAGATGAGGTACTCATCCCACGGACACTGGCTTCTATAAGTGTGAGCCTTGGGCAGAATGGGCTAGAATTTCCTGTTCAGTTCTGCGCATCTCTATGTGCAGAACTCTGAGTACTTCTTGGGCTGCAGGATTGTAGGACCATCTCTCTGATGAGGAGAGAGGGCAGAAAGGCCATGGACTGATACAGTTTCAGAACGGTGCCTACAGGATGGCAGCAGAGCCCCAGCCACCTGCCACAACCCAAAGGGTAGGGTCACCACTTATCAGAGTGGCCTCATTGGCTACTTGGTTTAGAAATTGCCTGAGGGCTTGGGCTGTGCTGTCTGTATCTGCCCTAGATAGCCATTCCTTTTTTTTCACCTCACTTCCTTTTCCTAATGGTTTTCCTCAACCTCCACCTACCTGACCTTCCCGGTAGTTGGGAACCTGACATCTGCATGGGAACCTGGGACTCTGGGGACAGGGCCTGGTAGACAAAAATATCTTGAGGAGAGGGGTGGCCACTACACTGCCCCCTAACATGGAGGGGGGGGGGCTGTTCTCCCCTTTCCTGAGTCCTACTAACCCAATAACTTCTAGTTCACACCCCTGAAAGAATCTGATCTTCTTGTTGCCAAGGGCACCACCATTCTGACCTTCAGGAAGTATCTGCTCTATAACTAGATTATGAGATCTTGGCAACTGAGCATCCTTCAGCTTTATTTTGTTTCAATCATATTTCCTTTACAGACTAGTTCAGTGTTTTGCCCATGGAACCATAAAATAAATTTTAGACCTAAAGGAACCCCATATAGCACCCTACAAGCCCCTGATAACTTGACACACTCTCCCCCACAAACCCCATGATCATGCCACCTCTCTCTGCTTCTCATGTTAGAGTCCTTCCTGTCCAGGATGTCAGCTCTCTCCAGTGCACATCTCTCTTTCTCTTCCACCCACACCCCAAGCATATATTGGTTTAAGTCCAGTGCACCTGCAAAACCTGAGACAAAGGAACATGCACCAGCACCTCATGGCCAGGTAGGAGGTGAACCTGGGAGTCCCGAGTCTAATTCCACAGAGGGATGAACAGCCCCAGAAAATAAGGTGGTCTCACTTAACCCAGGCCTTGCTCCCTCTCCCATTTTTGTTTCTCTGCTTAGCAATGGCTGGTCAGTGATCTCAACCAAAAGACAGGGGCTCTGGACCCAGCAGGACCAGCCCAGATGCCCTGCCTGCCTACCTCCCTGGTTCTTTCCTCAGCCACTCCTGCCTGGAGAGAAGCTCGTGAGAGGACAGAAGGCAAACACAGAGGGAGTTCATCTGAGCCCCAAGTGTTCCCCTGGGTGCCCCCTGATTACTACCACAGTCTTAGGAGTAGACAGAGGCAGGAGGGCAAGTGAGGAGGGTTCTAAGCACACTTGGAAGCAGTAAAGGGGCCTACAAATCTGGCAAGGACAGGAAGACAGCTTTGCAAAAAATCACAGACCCACAGGAAAAGCAACCTTCTCACCCAGCAGGGCAATACTTCCACTAGCTGCTCCTGAGAACTGCTTCTCTCTCTCAGCCCAGACTGGCCTGGCCTTGGGTCAGAACCATGGGATTTCCATCCACAGGCCATCCCCTCACTCACAGAGGCCAAGACATCTTCCCCACGGGAGGAATGCTACATCAGACTTCTCTAGTCTTCAGGCTGCACTGAGATACCCCTCCACTGACACAGATCTTACCTGCTAACCCTCTGGACTCTAGTCCCAAACCACGACTTTTTCCAGACCACCATATTTAGGGCAGAATTCAGTGTGGCCTGGAATTGTGCTTTGTGATGATGTGTCGAATGAATGAATGCATTGATTAATAAATAATAAATTATGAGTATTCGATGAATATTAGCTTCTATGTCCACCAAATACAAGGCTTCCTTACAGGCTATCCCCATTGCAGCCTCAGTCCTGTAAGTAACTGCACTGTTCCAATCCTAGAATGCCACACCTACTCTCCCCACAGCCTCCAGGAATTCTCTGAGACTTGTGCTCAGGTCATGCTCCCAGAAGCCCTCCTAGCCATCCCTGCTCTGAGGTTCCATGATGCCCACAGCACATGTCTCTCGGTTGTGTCCAGGCAGTCAAGGCTTGGCCAGCAACAAAGACCAGGAGGAAGGCCCAGTCCTGGACGAGTCTTTTTTTTTTTTTTTTTTTAATCCCCTAACTTCCTGAAGAAGCTCACAGACCAATGTAAACAGAAGAGGATTGAAGACACAGGCTGTTTCATTTGTGTCTCTTTAGCCTTGCCCCTAGACTGCCATGTAACTGAATAGTAAGTTCCAGAATGGAATCACACAGCTTCACCTCAAGACAAACAGCTAGGGAAAAGGGAGTCAGTCTGCCAGTCTGCCCTATGCCAAAAGGCTGACCCTCAGGTTTCTCTAGGCCTGCTTCCTGGCCACATTGACGGAGCCACATGCTAGAGCAAATCCAGGACAGGGAGAGATCCAGAGAGCCAAAGCATTGCAGTGAAAATGGAGGAGAAGCTGAGCCTGAGTTAAGGAAGATGAAGGCTGTGCCAAAACTCATTTTCCCTTCACAGAGTACTAAGCTCAGAAGGCAAAATCTGTCCTTGCAACCACCTCCTGAGACATTTGCCTGGGAAGAAACAGCCAGTGGGAGGGAGCTAGGGAGTGTCTGAGAATGTTGGGAGCAGGGAGAATATTGCAGGCTCCAAGTTAGATCTGACCATGAATCAGATGGGGCTTGGGGGGTTGGGAGGGTGGATTCTTACCCACACAGGCTCCCTGATCTTCCCCACCAGGACACCAGAGGAGAAGACACAGGGGAACTGTCCTGGATCATATGTCTTCCATCCAGCATCTGTCCCCATCAGGAAATGGGGTGCCTGGCACTCATCATCTTCAACTCTAAAGGCTAGCTGGAAAGGAGGTGGTGAGGTGAAGAGAATGCCCTTTGAAAGAAATGAGTTGGGGGACAGGTTGAGCTTGAGGTGTCCCCTAAAATCCCTGATGATGACAACAGGCTGCTCCTGAGATCCCTAACTTTGTGTGCTGCCTGAGGACTGGTACCTCATGCTAGCTGACCTGGTCTGCTCTGGGGAGGTGCCAGCAAGGAGAGGCCTGGGGTAGCACTCCAGAGGCCTAGTTACTACCTCTTACTCAGCCTCAGTGTCCCACTCTGGTCCAGCCCCACCCATCCCAGTGAAATAACCAAAGTGCAGGGGGCTCTTAATTCCAAGGTTTAAATAATAACAGTTAAGTAGGATGTACTCAAAACTAAACCTATGTATCCCTCTGACCTAGTAACTTGACTCCTAAATCTTACATCCAGAAGAAGAAAATCCATACATATGTTCACTAAATGACAGATTCAAGTGTTCAAAGCACTGTTCATAATAGCCCCAGACTGGAAACAACCCAAATGCCCCTCAACAGAAGAACAGGTAAACAAATTTGCTCTACTTACACAATGGAGCAGTTATACCAAATTGGAATGAAGAATTTACTACTACATACAACAGCATGGATGAATCCCCTGGACATTAAGTAAAATGAAAGAAGCCAAGCATAAAAGCACACATTGTATGTTCCATTTTGGTGAAGTTCACAAAAAGACAAAACTAATCCATGGCTACAGAAGTCAGGATAGTGCTTGCCTGCTATGGGGAATGAGTGGAAGTGGACATGGGATTTCTGGGGATGCCCATTTCTTGTTCTCAATGTATAACTTTGAAATTTTTTTGGAGCTATAAATTTATGATTTGTGCATTTCTGTATGGATGTCACATTTCAAGTGGAGGGGAGTGAAAGAACTACCAGTATTTCTGGAGTCTATAACAGTGACACCACCCACAAACCCACAACCAGACTCAAGGCAGACCTACTGGTCACACTCACCTGTCCAGCCAGGACCTCTGTAATCTGACTCAAGAAGGGAGTGCTAGGGAAAGAGTCTGGCTCTTGAACCCAGAGGGGAGAAACAAGCCAGAATCACATCAAAAGACACTCTAGAGATCCTCTATTCCATGCCTCCTAGCCCAGGTGTCAGCAAACATTTTCTGTAAAGTATCAGAGAGTAAATATTTTAGATTTCTCTGGCCACATATAGTCTCCATCCACATATTCATCTTTATTGAACTCCTTTAAAATTTAAAAACCATTCTTGGGGTGCCCTGGGTGACTCAGTCAGTTGAGCCCCAGACAATGGATTTTAGCTCAGGTCATGATCTCACAGTTCGTGGGACCGAGTCCCACTTTGGGCTCTGTGCTGACAGTGTGGAGCCTGCTTGGGATTCTCTCTCTCCCTCTCTCTCTCTGCTGTGCCCCACCCCCACCAACTCATGCATGCATGCTTGCACTCTTTCTCTCAAAATAAATAAACTTAAAAAAAAATTTAAATTTAAATTTAAAATTTAAATTTAAAAAAATTTAAAAAACATAAAATTTAAAAACCATTCTTACCTCTTGGGGTTTACAAAAAGAAACTGAGGGCCAGATTTGTCAACCCCTGGGCAACGTAACCAATGCTAGACTGCCCCTCTAGTACCTCTGACAAATGGTCCCCAGTGTCTGTGACAAGGGCTTGCCTTGTCACCATGAACTGAAATTTAATTATCTGCAGTTGAACTCTTGTGTGGGCTTCTCCAACCTAAAAATTCTGCTAGGGGCACATGGCTGGTTGGGTCCAAAGAGCATGCAACTCTGAGCAGCCCCCTCTTCTTTTGTTCTACTCCCCAGCTGGTTCCCCTACCATTCCATGTGTAGGGTACAACCCGCATTCAGAGATGGGTAAGTATTTCAGCCTTGAAAAGCAGTTTCAGTTCTTCTTGTTCAGATTTCCCCTCGTGGCTCCTCAGCTCGGTCATGACCTCTAGGAAGGCTCCCAGATTGTATAATGGGAATTTACTTGTTAGTTTCCTAACAAATAAACACTACCAATAGATGCCCCACTGTAGGCAGGCCAGGCCTGGGTTTCAACTCCCTCCCTTTCCAAACATAAGGTTTTCCAAACCACTAAGCGACAGGCAGTAGGACATTTTTCACCACAGGGTCCCAATCTCCTGACCCTTCAAAGAGGAGGACTTTCTTCTATGGCTCATCTACTACAGGAAGGGCATATAATAGTAGGTGATGGGGATACAAAGATAGCCCCAGTAGGCACTGTTCCAATTACTTTACAGATGTCAATTATTCCAACTTCACAACAACTCTAATATATGTGTGCTACTGTCATCTTTATTTTGCAGATGGGGATATAGCAGCACAGTTGTTAAGAAACTAGTCCAAAGGCACACACAGAGTTAAGTGACAGAGTTGGAGTGCTAACACAGTCTGGGACGAGCCTCAGGGAAGCGTCTCCTTCAAGAGGTTATGCCTAGGCAGAGACCTGAAGGATAATTAAGGAGCTATATCTGGGTGAACCAGTGAAACAAAAGCCTTCCAGGTGGAAGAACATGCCCAAAGACATAGAGGCCAACAGCCTAGCATGAGTGTGTCAGACTTCCATTTCAGGTGGATGGTTCTGGTGGCTTCAGGATGGACTGAAATGAGGGCAAACGACCCTTTAGGAAATGTATCCAGTTGGAAGCTGATAGGGTCAGATCTAGGATGACAGGAAGAGATAGAGAAATCGGCCTAGGTTTGGGGAGATAAAAATCAGCAGGACTTGATGGTTGCATTTTGTTGTGTTTGTTTACTATTTATTCAGCAGATAGGCTGTATGTTCAGCATTATGATAGATGAGCTGCATGTACAATGTTAACAGCACATTTACCATCCCTGCTCTGTAGAATTTACAGTTCAAGTTTGGGCTCAGAGAGGGACAGCAGGGGTTCCAGGGTGCCTTGAAGATTCCATTAGGGCAGGTGGTGTTCCTCAAACCAAATAGTGAGCAATTACTGAGGGGTGCAATCATACCAGTGGATCTTGAACAGCATTTTACCGAAGCAAAATAGAATAGAACATATCAGGGTACCTTGACTGCCATAAGGGAAAGAACAATTTTCAGAAATCTTATTTCTGTTACATATGTGCAAGTCTGTATTGGATTAACATGTGCAATGCACTTCTTAATGAGGGTCAAGGAAAGAAAGAAAAACAAACCTTGTAAAAACCTTGGGTTAAGGATAACCACATGCCTGTAACTGAACACCTTGAAGGGATTGATCATGCCTTACTCATGTTTTTGTTCCTATAATAAAATGGATGGATAAATGGATGGGTTATGCATGTATGTGATAGATGGATGAATTAAATGAATTAATGATGGACATTAATTAAATGAATGGGCAGGTGGATGGGTGGATGTATTCATGCATGCATGCATGCATGGATAAGTGAGGGGATGGTGAATGGAAGCATTATTGATGAAGACAAAAAGATCTATAGAATAAGTCAGCGTAGGGCATACTGAGTCTGAGGTTATCTGAGAAGTTGCAGGACAGTGGAGATGGACATAGAAGTCGTAACGGGCGAGATGAGGGCTAGAAAGCCGAGGCTCTGCAGGTAGTAAGGGATTAATTGGTTTGAGGAGAAAAGTTGGAGGTATACGAGTCCCCACGCGAGATCGTTTGATTTCACAGCCACTCCACGCTACCGCAAGCACCACCCCACTGCGTTCTTGCAGGCCACACCCTCGAGCGTGGCCTCCGTGGAGAGGGCGTTCTCACTACCACAAAGGCTTCAGGCTAGAAGGGCCGAAAGTGCACGAGAGCGCGAGTTTGGATGCCGCTCTCCCCACCCTTTTGGGTCCGTGTCCGGGGAACTGCCTCGGCTGAGGGACTGCTGGACACTCTGTGTCTGGCTGGTGTGGAGCGGTGTAATGGTCTGTTGATTCTCTTTCCACTTCTGCCCATTCTCACCAGTCTTTCCTATCAGGACCGGCTGGATGGCCGTCAGGGCTCCCAACTGTCGCGTCCCCTGGGGCATCATAGAGAACGTAGTCCTCCATTGGCTCAGTCTACCCTTTCCGAGTGTGGGTTAGAGCGCCTACGTCATTTTCTGTCGCCTCGGGCTGGGTGGGGAGTGCCGCCACCAGAGGAGGACGCTGCTGGGTCGGGCAAACCTGGAGGGAGGCAAGAAACGTGTCGGGACCCGGATTTGCAAGCTGAGGCTGGAAGGAAAGTGGAAGCTGCAGCCTGGTTCCGCTCCCGCTCCTCTTGGAGGGCGGCTGAGTCGGCGCCAGAGGGCTTTCGCGCCTTGAGCTGGGAAGAGCCTGAGGGAGGGGAGTAAGGCTCCTTTGCCGGCCTGAGGAGGAAGAGCAGTGTAGAGGAAAACCTTGGGTCACAAGCGTAGCTTGGACACGTAGCCTGCAGACACGTTCCCCGCTCCTCAGCTCGGAGTTGACGCATCCACACCTCCAGGCTGCGCATTAAAATGGCTGGCTGTGCCACTACTCCTAACCCCATGCAGACCCTTCAGGAGGAAGCGGTGTGTGCCATCTGCCTGGATTACTTCAAGGATCCCGTTTCCATAGGCTGTGGGCACAACTTCTGCCGAGGATGTGTGACCCAACTGTGGGGCAAGGAAGATGAGGAAGACAGGGACGGGGAAGAAGATGGATGGGAAGAAGACGAGGACGACGATGTGGAGGGGGCCACCGGTGTATGGGACAACTCTATTCGAGAGGTTTTGTACCAGGGCAGTGCTGACGAGGTGTTCCAGGACCAAGAAGATGATGAACTCTGGGTTGGTGACGGTGGCGTCAGGAATTGGGACATGGACTATGTGTGGGACCAGGAGGAAGAAGAGGAGGAAGATCAGGACTATTACCTGGGAAGCTTGAGACATGACCTGAGAATTGACGTCTACCCAGAAGAGGAGATATTGGAAGAATACGAGGACGACGAAGAGCTGTATCCTGACACCCACTTGCCTCCTCCTCCTCCACCTCCACCTCCCCCACCTCCTCCGCCCCCTCCACGTCAGTTCATCTGTCCCCAGTGCCGAAAGAGCTTTAAGCGTCGCAGCTTTCGTCCCAACTTGCAGCTAGCCAACATGGTCCAGATAATTCGCCAGATGAGCCCCACTCCTTATCGAGGAAGTCGGGGGAATGATCAGGGCATCTGCTCCAAACACCAGGAAGCCCTGAAACTTTTTTGTGAAGTGGACAAAGAGGCTATCTGTGTGGTGTGCCGAGAATCCAGGACCCACAAACAACACAGCGTGGTGCCAATGGAGGAGGTGGTGCAGGAGTACAAGGTGAGAGGCACAAGGGGGGAAGGAGAATGGGGGGGTGAGGGGAGTGGAGAGAAAAACAAGGGCAGCTGGGAGGCAGATACTTGCTAGTTGAATCTTTTTTGTGAGAGATAAGGGCACAGTAGTGGAGAGAGATGGGCATATGTGGACAAGAGACACACTGGCTGAGGCTGATTGGCTTCCCCAAAGGAAGCTGAGCAGAGGCACCAAAGCTGACCACTGTTGTTATTCCCTTTCAATCTGAGTATCAGTGGCATGTCCCTAGTACCAAATTTCACTCTGTTGAGTACTGAGGGTGTACCTGACCAAGACTCCAAGACCCTTAACACATAGGAATGGAAAGCCATTAAGTACTTGAACCATAATAGACATTTGAAACCTCAGAGCACAAGCAGTGTCAAAACAGATGACTGGGGAAACACACACACACAAACATTGCTGGTTTTGGTATGCTGAAATGCCAGGTAGGAGTCATAGACTAAGTGCAACTGGCCATACCCCCTTCCCAAAATCTGAGGTTGCTTCCTCACCTTCAGTGGGGTCTGTTTTCCCTGTAGAGAGAGGCAGAGGACATAAACATCTTTATGATGGATCAAAAGAAGTCTCATGTCCTTACCACTCTCCTTTCCTGGTATTTTATCATGAAAGGAGTGAGGGATTTAGGATGAGATGACCTGGCTCTGCCACTTACTGTCTAAACTTGGGCAGGTCTCCACCTCTTACCTTTACTTTTCCCCTAGGCTTGTTAAAATTAAAAGAGACCATGTACGTGAAAGTTTTTTATAAACCATGAAGCACTAAACAGATGTTTGCTTTTATTTGATTTTCCTGTAATTTGTCTTTGCTTTGGGTTCTGATTTAGTTAATACATTGCTTTCCTGACCTGAGTAGTAGAGAGTTATCTCAATGACCACATAAATAATGTCTTCCTTACCAAAAGCCTAGGTGAATGTGACTTCTAGCAGTACCCAAGGAAGGAGAGGACATCTCAGGCCCCAAAAGTTTTATCTTGGATATTCATTAGCAGCTGCTCACATCTCAGTGTGCTTTACAGTTTATAAAATCTATTTCCTCATGTTCTCCTACAGCAGTGGTTTTCCAGTTGTGGATTTTGACCAATTAGTGGGTCTTAAAATAAATGTGTCATGCCCAGCATTATTTTAAAATTAAACAGAAAATATCAGGGTTCATGGAACATAGTAAGGTAAACATTGTCTTATGAAAGCCTTAAATTATGTGTACACCTGTGTATACTTGGTCTCACAGTAAAACGTATTGCTTACTCTGGGTTGCAGTCAAAACACAAACGCTGTCCTAAGGCATCATACATTAGCTATTATCATCACCCTTCAATTTAGTTACTGGTAAGTGCACAGTGAGACACTACAATCTTAACTACAAATCACTGCTAATTTCATCATACAAACCTGACTTTAAGGACAACCCTAGCACCATGCTTTCCCCCAGGGTAATAAAGTTTGCCTCCAGAAGAAACTCTGTCCTATACTTCTGGTTTTTAGTACAGTGAACCTGAGGAAAGAAGGTAACCTTTCATTCCTCTGCTAGAATTTTCTGTAAGGATTTTGAAACCACAATTTTCACTGAAAGTTAAAAGAGATGGTCTTTTCAACTAGGGAAGCCAGATAACACTCACTTGAAACTTGAATTATTTATAAAACATACCAGTAAACATAAACAGCAAAACCAAGTTAAACAAATTGGGGATAATTCCTTTCAAAATATAGAATATTTAAAAGAAAATAAAACTTTTATTTTCAAACACATACCAGAATTTAAGTAGATGGTATTGCCAAACATAGGAATTACAATGAAGATGTTAAAACTTTTATTTTATGTATGTATAAACTTAGTAATTGGTAATGTAGTTTCGTTACTGCCTTTCATTGGTCAACATATACCAGCAGCATAATTTACAATTTTACTGAAAACTCTCATGATAGGTAACATTATAAGAAACTATTTTTGTATAAAGGTTTATTTCATATTATGCATTATCCATCACACAGTTCTGGTTACAGTGAATTCTTGTCAGCTACCACTTGAACACATTTTTTTAATCTACTTTGAAGGTGATCAAGCTTTTTAGTTTTAGGGACTGAGTAGGGAGTTGTTACTCATAGACTCAAGGAATAGGTCAGTGATTTTTCAGGAATAGGAGAGAAAGGCTTTCTCTCTCCCTCCACAAGTTATATTAGCATTGCACATATGGGGAATGTTATAATTTATAAAAGAACTCCTTGGCTGGTGGGAATACAAAGATAGAACAAGAAACATTCAGAGTAAGGCCTATAATTAATGAGGCATATGAACAGGTTGGGTAGCCACAGATGTTCATTGTGGGTATGATGCTAAGTATTTATACTGCTATTTTTCTTGCATATCCAAGACAATTATATTGTTTCGAGGTCAATGTACTTTTAAAGTTTAATTTTGTATAAAAAGAGGCTTTTTAGCTCTGAAAAGCTTACTTATTTACATCTTCCATTTTGTCCATCCCATGAGTTAGAGTTCATCTTGACTCTTCAAGATAGAATCAGAGGATTATGAAAGTAAAAGCATTTAGATTTGACCAAGGGCACCATTAAATGGTGTCAGGTTTAGGCGGCAGATGGGTGTATAAAAAGGAAATGAACAAAGATTTCACTTGTTGGGGTTCAGGCACAACTGGATGCCTGTATTGCCCTGCCACCCAGCTGCCGCCAATAAAATCATTCATCGTTCTGCAAGAGGGACCAGATGCTTCCATCATCAGTACTCCTTTTTCTGTTTTCTCCTTTGAGGTAGCTAAATATGGCAGCCAAAAAGTTATTTGAGGCTTTTATCAAGTATATATTCACGTTATGATGCAGAAGATAGGGTCATCTTCTTCAGTTGAGTTACCAGTTACCTGAAAATGTTGGGCAGTGACACAATGCCAAACACTGTTAAATTTATGCCATTAAAAACAGTGGAGTATTCTGCAAAGCACAATTCTCTGAAGCTTTAAGATTGGACAGTATTGGAATATTAACAGCAATCTTCCAAAAGCTATGAAAGCATAATATTAAATAGCCCTTTTAATTGCAAAGGAGAAAAAAATGAAGAAATTTGTGAAGCCTTGCATTCCAAGTGCTGCCACAACTTTGAGAGGAAATTGAGGAATTCCAGACTTTCTTCATCTACTTCTACAGTCTTAACTCTGAAATAATGACTGAACATATCAAACTTCAGGTTTTAAAAACTTCAGCTCATCTTTCTTTGCTGTTGAGATGAATCTACTGAAAAAAAAAAAAGTGTGCTTTGCTTATGTTTAAAAATAAAGCTTTAAAAACTGTGGATGTGGTGGTTTCATAAACGTAATACTTGACCACTAAAAACAGTATTTTTGAAGCTGTATCAAATGAACTGAATTGGAAGAAAATTATACGAGTATACTCGGTGGTGCTACAGCAATGGAGTGTTCTAAATCTGGGTTTTTGGCAAGAACTGAAGAAAACTGTGTGTAAGATGTACTGTAGCAATCCCCACCAAGCATCCACTTCCACTGATTGACCCATAATCTACTGGAAATCTTCACCTTGCTGTCAGCATAACCCTTGTGAAAAACAGTAGATTTGATCCCAGTTTGCCTTGATTTTTGAAGATCTGTTCAGAATGCCATTGAGAGTGTTTTCTCTTATGTACTAAGGTTCCTTGGTTGTCAAAGAACTGTACTCAGCTGAATTTATGGACAGAACTGACTTTGAAACACCAATGACAAAATAACTCTCTGATTTTGGAACACCATCTAAAGAGAATTTGTTCTTTAAAATTTCAAAAATTAGAACTTTTGACAGAATGTAATGCATTGAAGCTTAAAATACATTGACCCTGAAATGTCAAAAGGCAAACACCAACATCACTCTCATTATGAAATACTTTAAGCAAAACTTGCCAAAAATCCAGCTACACATAGCAAACTCATGCTAAAAATGTCTAACTTGCTTGGCCAATCTTTCAAGGACTAGATTTCTGAATGTTATTTCAAGACAAAAATATGAAATACCCATAACTATTTTGGGTGATTGTTCTTGACCTTGTTCTTAAAACCTACCTGGGGTCGCTTTTATAAAGAATGTTTTCAACTGTTGGTTGGTTCAATTCCTTTAAGAGGAGTATGTGGAACTTTAAGTCTGTTTGTTTTGACTAGAAACTTCCAGATAAATACTCTAGAGAAATTGGGATATAAAATGTCTAAGCATATGTGAAGACTTTGTTCCATTTGTTATTCCATTTTCTCTTTACATCTTAAAAGCTTTTTTTGGGGGGGGGAGGGGGTGGAGTATATCTAACTGTGGGGAGAGGACAGTACAAGAGTATTGTTAAAGCACCTTGTGTTTTGTTATATCTTCTATACCACCCAAGAAAGATAAGGCTTTTAACAGTGACATAGTTATCACATCATCTGAATAAATTTTTGCCTTCCAAAATTACCCTTGCTTTGATTTTTAGTCATGATACTTGTGAAATTTTAAATAACACTAGAGGGAAAATGTGAAATTTTTACGTATATGAAAAGTAGAGCTATGGGTTCCAAAAACGTTAAGGAAAAACTGGTATATCCATATTCACCAGATATTCATCTATTTATTGAATGTTTTCCCTACTAGGTTCAGCTATTGACTGTTGTATCACAAGTCAGACTGTTTAAACTTGGTCCTCACTACTCCTATGGTTGTACCTGGGACCTCATCTTTACAGACTTGCTACTTATCTGAAACCCTCACTTTAAACTGCACTATGACCTTAGCTCTTTGCCTCCTAATGCAGTTAAACACACTCTAGTTATACCTGCTCTTCAGTTTTGTGGAGGCCACAGTTCACTGACTCCTAATTTTTTTCTTTCCCAATTTAATAGATTCTTGCTGAGCCTGGACCTCATGATTAGTCTTGGCATGAAGAACGGATCCACACTGTAGTCTAGACCAGCGTTTCTCAACCTCAGCACTAATGACATTTTGAATAAGAGAATTCTTTGCAGGTTGGGGCTGTCCTGTGCATTATAGGATGCCTAGGAGCATTCCCTGGACTCTACCCACCAGATGTAAGTAGCACCCCTCCATCAGCCGTGGCAACCACAAATGTCTCCCAACATTTCCAAATGTCTTATGGAGAGGGGTGACAGGAGCAAAATCATCCATGGTTAAGAATCATTGGTCTAGACTCAGGGAAAGTGGTCAAATCCACAGATGTGCCATTACCAGCTTTACTTATGCCCTATAGCCAGTGATTGACATAGGTGTTTAAAAGTGTTCAATGGGGCACCAGGATGACTCAGTCAGCATCTGACAACGGCTCAGGTCATGATCTCATGGTTTGTGAGTTTAAGCCCCATATCAGGCTGTCTGCTGTCAGCACAGAGCCTGTTTTGGATCCTCTGTCCCCTGCTGTCTATGCCCTTCCCCTGCTTGCTTGTGCTCTGTAAAATTAACTTTAAATTAATATTATCTTTTTAAAAAAAGTGTTCAATGGAAAAATAGCCCCACCTACCTAGAACCTTATTAAACGGTCTTAGCATCAGTGTATTAATTGATATGACCCCTACTTCTCCCAGCTCTTGGCAGGCAGGTGGCAAAGTCAGCAAACTTTAAAAAAAAAAAATTTTTTTTTAATGTTTGTTTATTTTTGACAGAGAGAGAGAGAGAGAGACAGAGCATGAGTGGGGGAGAGGCAGAGAGAGAGGGAGACCCAGAATTCGAAGCAGGCTCCAGGCTCTGAGCTGTCAGCACAGAGCCTAACACAGGGCCCGAACTCACAGAGTGCAAGATCATCATGACCTGAGACGAAGTCGGATGCTCAACCGACTGAGCCACTCAGGCACCCCAGCAAACTTTTTTTTTAAGCCAGAGCTGCATATGTCACTGCCATTTGGGAGAGCAAGGCCTATGACAGATAAAGCAATGTTTGAAATCAAGATCTAGAAATGATGAGTAATAAAAGACAATCACTTCAGCAAATATCAGTTTCAGCAGGGCTACAGGACAGTCATTTTTTGTTTTGATTTTTAAGTATTATGCAGAATTTACAAAACCAGAGCCTGCCTGCTCCTGGTGGAGTGGAGTGGCCCTGCTTTAATAAGTATAACGTCAACCCCTAAAGCACTTCCTTAAAACCTGAGTCTCCTCTACTAGCCACCAACCTCTGGCCCCTATGCCATGCCTCCAGAAATCTTTATAGGACCTACAGATTCTATGCTATGTCCCACCCCCAACTCCTGACCCCCTCTGAAAGTTAATCCTGGAACAATGAAAGTTATTACAAATATTTATTGACTGATAAAAGATTACAAAAAGGGGGACACAAGACATTAGGCTGTTATACCAGGTCTGAAAGGACTTTGCAACAATGGAAGTATTCTAAATCTATGCTATTTGATATAGTAGCTACATATGACTTAAGCTCTTGAAATGTGTCTAGTGCAACTCAGGAACTGAATTTTAATTGTATTTAATTTTAATTAATTTGAAATAGCCACTAGTGGCTATCAAGTTATATTGAATTGTATAGTTCCATAGAAAGAAGGCACGTTGAATTCTGGTCCTTCCTAGGACTCAGGAATAGAGGCAAGTCCAAAGGAAAGATGAAAAAGAAATGACACAACTTTCTTTTCCCCATCAGAAGAGGCAGGCTCAAAGGTGATATTTTTTGGCACAGAAGCAAATACATAAAAGAAAGTGGCTCAGTCAGTTGAGCATCCGACTTTGGCTCTGGTCATGATCTTTCAGTTTGTGAGTTCGAGCCCCACATCAGGCTCTGTGCCGACAGCTCAGAGCCTGGAGCCTGCTTCAGATTCTGTGTCTCCCTCTCTCTCTCTACCCCTCCCCTGCTCACGCTCTGTCTTTCTCTCTCAAAAATAAATAACATTAAAATAAATAAATAAAGGCCTTCTTACATTTTTTTTAAAAAATCTGACTAAAACAGCCTTGAACAGTTCCACTTGTGATTCATGTGGATCACATGTGAGAAATGTGATAAGGAACTCTAATGGGAAGGCAGCTAAAAAAGAAACTGCATTACCCTCTTTCCCAAAAAAGCCAAAGCTGGGGCCTCAAAATAGGAGGGGAAAGAAGTATAAATAAGGTTTTACTTGGTGCCTGACTTTTTGAAAGTGGGATGTGGGGCAAAACCTAGCATTAAAGTAGGTAAGTGGGTTCTTCCCTTTTTCCTCTCACACCTAAATCCTGACAGAGAGTGGTAAGGAGATCATGGAGTCCTAGAAGGGAAAGCAGTTTGTGCTGGCAGTGCTAAATAAGAAAAGAGGAAGTGAGAGGTTTTAGGAATAACAGGGCTGAAAAGGAGGAGAGCTAAAAGTGGTGACAAATTTAACTTTTAATTATATAGTCTTTGCCCACAAACCAGAGTCCTCAGAGGTATAATATGAGAACCCCAGGCATAGGGAAATAGCTCATCTTACAATGTGAGAAGTGTAGGAGCTGTGACAGGAGACCAGCAAAGAAGGAAGGAAATGGGCCGCTAAGTTACTACTCTTCTCCCCACTTCTATCCCTTCCAAAGAAGCAGGAAAATGGATACCTCAGAGATTTGAGCTAGAAATAGCCTTAAAGAATAGGTCTTATTCTTCCATAGCTACTGAGGCTTATTCTTCCATAGCTACTGAGGATCATGCTTAGGCCTTCCCAGTCTTTTACCCCATCCTAAAGGACTCAGCAGAGTTGGTCAGAGACTTCTCATTGACTATTCCACCTGGTATGAAGCAGGGCCCCACAAAGATGAAGGACCCAGGTCACCTGGAAGAAGACCCCTAGGGGTCCTGCCCCTTTTTGTCTGCCATTTCCTAATCAGATAGAATCCTCTGTCTACCCTGTCCAGCAAAGGATGGAATTTCTCAGCAAGCTCTGGCTATTTAATCCAAGTGTGAGTAGAAAGAACTGTTTTCTCTTCAGCCCTCTTACAGTGTGGTAAGCTAGCCAGTCTTAAGGTTCCATTTTAACATACCTTCCCAACCCTAGTTCATATGAAATTGTCTTCTTCCAGGAGAAAGCTGAAAAAAGGCACCTTGGGTCATCTTTTGTTTCTTCCTACCACCTAATGTTGTTTTAAATCCTTTAACAAGCCAGAGGTTTGCCTTCTCCTAGCATGTCTTATAATTCTACCTGGCCTGTAGTCACCTGCCTGGACCACACCCACTTCCACAGCCTCTCGCTGTACATCTGCTGAAGTACCTAGGGCCTGGAGAACCCACAGTCCATCTCCCAGGGAAAACCCAACAGAATGCCTTAGCAGCTTTCACTATTAGACTTCAGACTTCTGCCTAAGATGGGCAATGAATATTTATCCAGAGACATAAGTAAATGATATGTGATTTTTTGCAAGATCTGTTCCTGGCTTTGACTTAATAACATATCCCTGCCTCTCACCAGGAAGAAAGCAATAGAACCTACAGTAAGAACAGAACTTCCCATGTTTCTTTCTAATCTTTTTCAGCTTAATTCTTTAGGCCTCAATCATGAATTAGTTTCTATAATCAGAGCCCAATTCTAGATACTGGAGTGAAGAAGGTGGGGTAGGGAGGAGACAGATGGATTAGACATGTTGAATCCCTCATCATAAGGCCATTGGTAAGTCCTCACTCAGTCTCTCCTTTCATAGGACTCTCATGACCCTCCTACAAACCCCCTTGTCTGACTTCTGAACTCTTGTCGTTTCTAGTCTTCCTTCAACCTTCAACCTACCCTCCATTCTGAGACCAAACACTTTACAACAAAATTAAGTCTAGGCAGGAGAGGGATGAGATAATCCTAAAGAGAAAGACCTAGGCCTCAAGACAAATCCAGATTCCTTAGTAGTCAACTCCTTCCTGATAGAGGCTCTCTGGCCACCTTGGGTTTCACTCTCTCCTACCTTCCCATTTGAAACTATCCCTCTAAAACTTCTGCATGCAAACTACTCTAACCCCTCCCAATGGTGATCCTCTGCCTGGAATACCTTTTAACTACTTGCCCTTAACTACTTAGCCTGTGAGGCTAGTTACCAAGATTGGAATCTTCTACAACCAAACCCTCTACCAGCAAATGCAGCATTTGAGCCCAAACAGACCAGTCCCTGACCTCAGGGCACTGAGAAAATCCCTGAGGGATTCAAATAAGGGGAAACTGAGCTAAGGGCTATGCAGGCCCAGCACACCATCACTATGAGGGTATGAAACCAGAAGCCTAACTTAGACTTGAGGGTCACAGAGGGTTTCTCTGGGGTGGCAACCTGAGTTGAGACCTGAAGGAAGCTTAGATTAAGAAAAGTGGGGGTGAGGGGTGCCTGGGTGGCTCCGTCGGTTAAGCATCCAACTTCAACTCAGTTAATGATTTGTGGTTGGTGAGTTCGAGCCCCCTGTTGGGCTCTGTGCTGACAGCTTGGAGCCTGGAGCCTGCTTCAGATTCTGTGTTTCTCTTTCTCTCTGCCCCTCCCCTGCCCACAGTTTGTCTCTCTCTCCCTCAAAAATGAATAAACATTAAAAAAACAAAGAAAAGAACAGTGGAGGTGGAATATGGTGGGCCTTCCCGGCAGAACAAGGTGTGTGTTCTGTGGAGGAGAGAACTGATAGTTGGGAGGAGCAGGGGAGAGCCAGTGTACCCACAAAAGGAGTATGGGCCAGGGGTACCTGGGTGGCTTAGTCAGTTGAGTGTCCGACTTCAGCCCAGGTCATGATCCCACGGTTTGTGGGTTCAAGCCCCGCATCAGGCTCTGTGCTGACAGCTTGGGGCCTGGAGCCTGCTTTGGATTCTGTGTCTCCCTCTCTCTCTGTCCCTCCCGCACTCTATCTCTCTGTCTCCCCAAAATAAATAAACATTAAAAATTAAAAAAAAAAAAAAAAAGTAAGTATGGGCCAGAGCCAACCACACTGAAACTGCCAAGAAACAGTAGAATGAAGGGAAGTCACCCGCTTTAGCTGGCAGTGGGCCCTCTGGTCTTGGCCACATCCTTTTCCCTCAGCCCTTCACCTATCACCCACAATAGTCATCACCACCACATTCAAGGGAAGACCTGTCTCACCTCCTGAATGCTGACAGGAGGGAATAGAGGTCTGTTCCTAAAAGAGAGGCTATGGACCTCTAGCAGGGAAACCAGAGGGGCTTCTCCCAGCTGTATGAGTCTTAGGAATTCCCAGCAGAAAAGACAGACTTCCTTAAAAGAGCATCTCCAATTTCTCCCTTAGGATGCTTACCTTGTGTGGGAATGGAAGTGGTGCCAGTGAGGATGTGGGAGACAAGGGAGCAGCCCAGGGACTGGGACTAGAAGTGGGTGGGGAACCCTCCAGGAGGGGCAGCCTGAGGAGCAGAAAGAAGGCTCTGCAGAGAAATTCTCCCAAAGGCCAGGCGGGGCCCTCCAGCAGGCTTCCACCTCCTAGAGGCCAGATCAAAGACATCTGGAATGAAAAGGCCGGCCACAATAGACCCGTTGTGGGAACTGTGCATCCTGTAGCCAAGGGGAGTCATCCCACTGGAAGGGGCAGGGCTTGAGGTGTGAGGAGTCCAGGTGAGCCCATATGCCTAACTGGGAACCATGGGGACCCAGAGGGAAGCAGGTGTGTATGGGGCTCAACTCCAGCTGGGGCTGAGAAGGAAAGGCTGCCGCTGCACCCTCCTTCCTGCCCCTCGCTACACCCAGAATCGGGGCCATGCCTCCCTCGGTTCAGGAATGCTCTTCAATGACTTTGTGGCTTGCCGGGAGGCCAGGCAGTAACTGGAGGAAAACTCCGAGGGGGAAAGCCCAAAACCTGTAATCTGGTCGTCCGGGGAAGTCCACTACATTCCATTTCTCCTTCTCCTCTGGCATTGCCAGACCGGTACTAATAGGCTCCAGAAGAAAACGCGAATTACCCTCCCCCCTTGGCCGCATAGGATGGGGCGCTAACACAATCCTCTTACAGAGCAAGGAGCTGGTGCACGAAGAGGCCCACGGAATTATGGGAAGTCAAGGGCACTTCCAGAAATTTCGAGCTCGGTAGGCGGCAGGGAGGACTCCGTGAAGGGGCCAGCCAAAGATGGGACTGGGGGAGGGCGGGGCTAGCCTGGGAACCGCCCTCTTCTGGAAAGGAACTGAGAGATGCCTAGAAACGTCGTCCTTGAGCGTCGTCCTTGAGTAAGACCTGGGAGGCTTGTTTTAAACCTGCACCCTTGGCCCTGCCTCAGGGATGCTGATTCCACAGCGGCTCCCTGGCAAAATTCAAGAAAACTGAGAGCCAAATGGTATTTCTCCAGGCGGGTAAACATAAAGTGACTGAGCAATGATCTCTTTAGGGAGTGGAGATAGGAGACGAAGAACTCGTGTTCTTGAACTGAGGAAATCCTCTGCATATACAGGTCAACAGCCAGGGGAGTGCTTGCGCTGAGCATCTCTACTAGATGATGCGTGGAATCTCTCACCTCTCCATTTGTGCCAAGTGCCCAGGGCACTTGGCATGACCCCAGTTATGAACAGCAAGCTGGATATTGGTGTGGGTGAAGGTAAGAGTCTCCCACGACCAGAGGAGAAACAAAATACATGGGTCGAAGTCGAGTTGGACTATATTGTTGGAAAAGCAAGAAGACAGCTAATTGGGGGTGCTATGGTGGTGGGTGACATACATGACTGGGACCCTTGAAGCACAGTCAGGACAGCGTCCTGAAGAGCCATGATTCTTCCCCAAGCCTGCTGGCCCTCTTGTCAATTGCCCCTTACCTCCATCTCAGGGTTTGAGTTTCAACACCTGCAACAATCCAGTTCAAGACTTTTGCACTGACTGTCTCTCCACTACATCTCCTCCCACATACTTTCCATTATTGGAACATTAACTTTCCATATAGCCACAGGGCTGTATCCTACTTCTCCTTCCTCTCTGCTCCAATCTCTCTCTCAATCTCCGTTCCACTCACCCCATCAAATGTAAACCAAAACAAAACAAAACAAAACAAAACAAAAAAACCAGGTCCAGGTCCCCACCGTCTTAGCTCACAGGTGTATTCCCCCAAGACCTAAAACAGGAACTGGTACCAAAGAAATGCTAAGTTTGCCTGCATTTACTCTGCCAGGCACCATTCTGGGCGGCTTTACATTTATTGACTGATTGATTGATTGATTGATTGATAGATAGAGCACAAGCAGGGGAGGGGCAGAGAGAGGACAGAATCCCAAGCTGGCTCCGTGCTCTCTGCGCAAAGCTGGACACGGGGTTCAAACTCACTAACTGTGAGATCATGACCTGGGCCAAAATCCAGAATCGGTGGATTAACTGACTGAGCCACCAAGGCGTCCCTGGGTGCTTTACCTAACTCACTTACTCACCTCAACACCGTTTTAGGTTGATACTATTGTTTCCAACTTCATTTTACAGATGTGAAACTAAAAATAATACACATTACAAACAAAATAATTATGTATAATCCCCCCTTATTTTGCATAAATGATAGTCACTGCTATCATCCTGATCTGTGCAAACCCCCCCTCCCCCATTTAAAAAATATTTGAGGGGCACCTGGGTGGCTCAGTCAGTTAAGCATCTGAATCTGGATTTTGATTCAGGTCATGATCTCAGGATTAGTGAGTTCGATCCCAGTGTCCAGCGTTCTGCCGAGAGCATGGAGCCTGCCTGAATATTCTCTCCCCTTCTCTCTCTGCCCCCACCCCCGTTCATGTGCACCTCCCTCTCTCTCTTAAAATAAATAAACTTTAAAAAAATAAAATTAAAAATACTTGAGAGAGGCGCTGCCAGCCAGCATCATATCTTAATTTCAAGAATGTGCCGTAGCGGGAGGCACTACATACTCACATACCATGAGGTTAAATGGGAGGGCGGTAGCCAGCCAGGCAACCATGTTCCACTGCTTCCCAGTCTGAGGACACCTCCTTGGGGGCACGCCTGGACCCCCCAGCCGGCCTTTCTGTGAGGTGGTTAGGCCCAGAGCGGCTTTGGACCCGAGTCCCCAGAATTCAGAACCCGGAGGCCTTTCCTCTCGCGGACGTTCAGTTTCTATGACGGCTCTCTGCACTCCTGCCTAGACGAGAGCTCGGTGAACGATTAGCGGCCCACGGACCGATTTTTCGTTCCTCCCCGCTTTTCCGCACCGTAACCCATTTTCGTCTTAACTCCTGCCTGGAGTAAGCCCTTCCGAACAGGGAGTGCCTCAGCCAATTCCCTAAGAGCAAAAACCTCTTGATGAAAGAGCTGCTCTCTGAGACAGAAGTCTGTTAGGGTTTAATAATTCACCTGAGCACAGTGTATTTAAAAAAATTTAATACCATATTTTTCATATCGCTTACCATTTCTCGCAGTTCTCACCCAGAAATTAAGCTCCCTCAGCGTTGCCCTCCGAGCCACCCTGCGGAAAGGGCGGAGCTCGGGCTGTGCCACATGGGAATACCAAAGGTGCTGGGCGATCCTGACGGGAATGTGCCGTGCACTTCCCCTCTTCCGCTTCTTAAACATCACGCCCCAGTGAACGTTTGATGGATTCTTTAAAACACTTGACAGAGTTGGTTTCAGAATGTTTTTTGTATGGCACAGCTAAACTATAATGCGTGGCGGAAGGGGACCATGAAGTTTTATCATTTCACCTGCCCCTATGCCCCACCTGGCGCCGCCATCTTAAGCAGAAATGAATCATGGGGGCCGCCATTTTGTTGGAGCGGACGGGTATTTCCGGTTCCGGTGGGGTGCCTTCTCTCTCTTTTCCTCTGCAGAGCCGCGGTGCGAGTGGCTGTGGTGCTAGTCTCTGAGCTATCCAACTCCATCCTTGTCGCCCCGGCGACACCCGCACTCCCCGCCGCCATGACTGAGCAGATGACACTTCGTGGCACCCTCAAGGGCCACAACGGCTGGGTGACTCAGATCGCCACCACCCCCCAGTTCCCGGACATGATACTGTCCGCTTCTCGAGGTACGGGCTGAGGTGCGGGGCAAGGGGTTGAAAGATAAGTGGGTTGCGCGTGTCGCCTGTTGTTTCCAGTGGATCGCGAGTTGGCGGTCCGGAAAACTCCGTCCGCCTGCGAGGTGGGGCATGCGGACCCGGGCCTAAGTCTCAGCCTGGATGAGCCCGTGAGGCATTTTCCACTTTGCAAAGGCCGAGACATAGATCAGCTCGTGGCTGCTAGGATTGCAGGATTGGGGTTTTATTTCTTGCCCGCCTCCTCGCAGATGTGGCTAAGTGTGCAAGAGCCTATACGGGTCGGGCGGGGCGGTGATGACCCCAACATGCCATCTGAGTGCCCATGCTGAGACCCAGAGGCTGTTTCTGAGCTGCCGCCCGGCCCTGTGCCTAGTTTTTCCTGGATGGACTCCCAAGGGGAGTCGTGACGCCAATCTCCTTGCAAGCCCGTGTCTTGTCTTTTCTGCCTTTTTTTTCTTGTCATTCTCTTGTTTGAATGAACACGCTATTGTTTGCCCCCACGCTATTAAAAACAGTCTGAGGTTAGGATCATGTCTGACGCTTAATCGGAAAGCGTGTCGAGTCCCAACACGTTTCAGTGAAAGCTTCCAGCCTTGTAGTGTGTAAATCAACTAAATCCAGTACTTCTGGCACCCTCAGTGGTAGTTGTAGGAAGCCCACATTCAGTCTTCCCACACCCAAGCAGCAGTGTTTATATATTAGACCTCAGAATAAAATTCAGACATTGGACTGTTATGAATGTCACAAAAAGGCATCCATAATCTGCTAAAGGCCTCCACACCTAAGTTTAATTCTAGTGGCGTTGCTTAGTTCTACTTGACTTTTTTTTGGAATAATGAATCACTTAGCTTTGACTAATGACAGCGCTCTCGGCTTGGGGTCCCCCCCCCCCCTTGAGTGTCCTTAATTTCTTGTAAATCCACCAATGACCTTGAGGGATCCTGGATTATCCAGTAGGTCAGTGAGTGGGCTGTGGGATTCCTCACTGGATTTTGTGGTACCTCCCCTTAGATAAGACTATCATCATGTGGAAGCTGACCAGGGATGAGACCAATTATGGCATCCCACAGCGTGCTCTTCGGGGTCATTCCCACTTCGTTAGTGACGTGGTCATCTCCTCAGACGGCCAGTTTGCCCTCTCAGGCTCCTGGGATGGAACCCTTCGTCTTTGGGATCTCACAACGCAAGTAGCTGCTCATTTAACTCTGGGGCACTGGGGGAAAGCTGGGCAGAAATGAGGTAGATGCTGTTGGGAGGTGGTTTCCAAAGGACAGTGAGGTTCATTGTGGGAACTGTAAGGCAGGGCATACTTAGAGAAGATAGTTGGGTTGCTTGGCTTCCATCCTTGCTGCTTTTAATTACTTTTGCAGAGTTGCTTCAGAGTGGGCTGGTTGAGCAGTTTTGCCACATACTGTGGTTGAGAGTAGGCAAGGGTTTGAACATGTTTTATCTTGGGAGCTCAGTCTTTGGATGGTCAGGCATAATGGAGGATCCTAGTGATGACAGATGACATTGTCAGCCAATCCCCATGTGGGAGTGAGGACATGTCCTGCAATTCTGAAGGGATTCTCTGGCATATGCTCAACCCATGTTGTGATCAGACCCATGTCCAGGGTCATGTGAGTAATGGCAGCTCCAGTAAGACCAGGGAAGGCCAGGGAAACAGTCTGATGTGGAAGAATGTTTGCAGAGTCTAGAGACTGACCAAGTCCTCCTCCTTAGGGGTACCACCACACGCAGATTTGTAGGACATACCAAGGATGTGCTGAGTGTGGCTTTCTCCTCCGACAACCGCCAAATTGTCTCTGGCTCCCGAGATAAAACCATCAAGCTGTGGAATACTCTGGGTGTATGCAAATATACTGTCCAGGTAACAGTGAAGGCACATGCAGAAAGCACATGAAGATTCTCTCCCATCCTTCTTAACCTTGGCATTATGTGGTGATTTCAAGCCTGGCTTGGGCTCCAAAGGGGTTCTGTTGATATTAAAGGTTTGGGTTCCAGGGATGTGAGTGCAAAGCCATCAGTGTACCTCCCATGTAACTGAGGGAAGGGGTGAGGGGTGTAGTTTCATGGGACAGGATAGTTTCTCCTTATTTCTTTTCTGTCCTCTAGGATGAGAGCCATTCGGAGTGGGTGTCTTGTGTCCGCTTTTCACCCAATAGCAGCAATCCCATCATTGTCTCCTGTGGCTGGGACAAGCTGGTCAAGGTGAGCTTGAAGTCAGGATGTAGGGCTTTTACCAGCCAGAATGTTCCCATTGCCTCATAGATGGTCATAAGTTCTAACTTTGAAAGCTTTATTCCTCAGTTGACGTTTCCTATTGCTGTTTTCTAACTATTAGTTTTTGATACTTGGTGTGGAATAGTTAATTGAACCCAATATCCCTTGTAGAGCAACGAAGCATTCTTTATATAATCTTGATTGTCCTTAGGTGACCAAGACAAATTCTTTAACCTTTTTTGTTACTGGTAGAATGAAAAATGGCCACCATATCCAGAAATGCTTTTAAAGGTGCCATGCCTTTTTTGTCTTGAGCCTTCCTGACCCCAGTGGATTCGGAGCCAGGTTTTTCACCTATTACCCCCAACCCTCCCATATCTAGGTATGGAACCTGGCAAACTGCAAGCTGAAGACCAATCACATCGGCCACACAGGCTACCTGAACACTGTGACAGTCTCTCCAGATGGATCCCTCTGTGCTTCTGGAGGGAAGGTATGTTCAGGAGCTGGGAGTATTCTACTCAATGGGGGACAGTGTTTTTTTTTAAAAAAATACTTGATAATAAGGTAGCAATCCAAGAGTAAATGTTTGTGAAAATTGTTTTCTAAAAATTATATACACCATACTGTTTAAAAGATTGTTTTCAGTAAAGCTGGTTTCTTAAAGCTGTTGATATTATTAGAATTCTGTTTTCAGAACTGATTGTAGTGATTTTAGAAATTGTCAGGGCCTTGGTAGGGTTGATGGGGTGTCATGCATTAACGGAGGGGCATTCAGAGATATCCTGGTATTTGAATCATTAGCTTTGGGGAAGTTGTGGGAGGGAGAATAAGAATTAAGACAGAATCTTGACAGTTGAGATTAACACCTGGAATAGGTTTCATATTACCCTGACTCCCCTTTCCTCTTCTCAGGATGGCCAGGCTATGCTGTGGGACCTTAACGAAGGCAAGCACCTTTATACACTAGATGGTGGGGACATCATCAATGCCCTGTGCTTCAGTCCTAACCGATACTGGCTCTGTGCTGCCACAGGCCCCAGCATCAAGATCTGGGTGAGTGTGGGCTACAGTTGAGGGCCGAGCTCCTGGCTTTACTCTTGTGAGCCATGGCAATGTTGTGATTTCCTGATATGTCACTGCTGGGATTCGAGCTTCCTGAACAACTGCTGATCATCAGGCTATCAGTGGAGACCCAGGAAGAGCAAGTTACAACTTGCTAGGATTGGGATTTGCAGTGGTGCACGATACTTACCTACTAAAGGATGTCACAAATTACAGCAATTTATTCAGTCTCAGCATAATCAACCTTTTGGTGGTGGGGGGAGGGGAGACAGTCCTATGCATTTTAGGCTGTTTCACAACATCCTTGGCCTCTATTCCTTGGATGCTTGTAGTAGAAACCCTCCTTACCTTGATTTTGCCCCTTTCCCAGGACTTGGAAGGCAAGATCATTGTAGATGAACTGAAGCAGGAAGTTATCAGTACCAGCAGCAAGGCAGAGCCACCCCAGTGTACTTCTCTGGCCTGGTCTGCTGATGGCCAGGTAAGTGGGTCTCTGCTTAAGTGACTCAGCTTTTACCTTTTCTCTCCCCCTCTTTGCTCTTGGAATGTCTTTGACATAAAATGAAACCACAAAACTAGCCAGGTTGATTTGAGAGAACCAAATTAGCTCTACCAGTGAACAGAGTACATGTTCCTGCACTGGAAGGAAAATTGATCTAACAAGCAATGATTACCTACCTTCAGTTAACACTTTGGATAACTTAATCATTTTACAAGAGTATGAGTCCTTACTACCAGCTGTTGCTTCCTCCAGGAATACATACCACCTACAACCTGGTGGTTAGAAGATTGGGGGTCTTAAAAGAAGGGAATGCAGAGTTCCATGGCTCTGACATGACCTGTCACTGTCATTTCTCCCTTGCAGACTCTGTTTGCTGGCTACACGGACAACCTGGTGCGAGTGTGGCAGGTGACCATTGGCACCCGCTAGAAATAGAGAGCAGAACTTTGGAAATAAAACATTGGTTTGCTGACTTATAGTGTCTTTCTCTGATAAGCAAAACTGCTTTCTAATGCTGGGTTGCATCACAATGTACTGTGTCTCAGGTATAGATCCTTGGGGCCTCGCTTAAGCCTAGAGAAAATGTTCCTTGGGAATAGTAAAATCTCAGTTCAATTTGTAACATAAATAATTGAGTAGGCATTTTGTCATTCCTCAAGGTAATATGAAATATTTTGAAACTCAAGTTAGTGTAGTCTGTCAAGTTGTCTTTTTGTTAAAATGGAGATTTTTTTGAACCCTTCGTCTATGATAAGGCAACTCTCCCCAAAAGAGGTTCTGCTTAAGATCAGGTCCTTTTTACTCCCTTCATTGTTGGAGATTAAAAATTATGAAGTCTGCAGGTATTCATAAATACAATCACAGCTGGCTTTTTCTCAGGTAGTGGCTAAGTAAATATGTAGCATGTTGAAGTAGCTTGTACAGTTTCCTTTGCCATCAACTCCTAATGGTGATAAGGCTACTGTGGCTTTAGCTTCAATTTTATGGGATTTCAGCTAGATGCAATCACATGGAAAGACTTTAGAAATGTAAAGATTCTTGGGAAAACCAGAATCCTAAAACCTCAAAGCAGTGATAGACAAGTGGCAAACAATTTTCAAAGTGCATGCTGAAGAGGGTACCAATAAAACTATGTAGGATATTCAAATGGGGTGAGAGTGAATATCCCAATCTATGCAAATAACATGAGTGGTGTAAAACGCAGGTTATGGGGAAGGTACAATAAGTCCTCAGTTCTGTGTCATTACGTTTATTGGAGAGACTGGCTTACTGTGGAAGAAACCCTGGCCCTACATTCTATTTTTGCTCACCTAAAGGAAAGGACTCCACAAAAGAAGCAAATAAACTTTATTTCCACAACACATCCCGTCTTCCCTTTCCCCCAGGAACAGAAGTTGACCTCTGCCATCAAAGCAAAGGACAAAAGCTGACAGGTGACAGAAGGCAAGGGGTTACTAGAAAAATAGATTATACCCAAGGCTCTCCTGGGGATCCAAACCCCTGTCCCCAGGCTCCTGGTCAGGGCTCACCAGATGGAGAGAACTAATATATGAGGCTGGATACTGACACAAGGAACTTCATTGGACAAAGAGGAAAGGAGCCTGGCAGTGAAAAGACCTGGAGGGGCTGGGCGGGGTGAGCTTTACTCCTAATGTGAGTGCTGGAAAAAGGGTGGGGGAGAAAATAATTTATTGGGTAATACAATGGTATGTAGTTTCAATTGTGTTGACCATTCCAGATCTTAAGCTAAATTCTGGCCAGTCTATGGAGGTAGAAATTGGGGATGGAAGGAGTCTAGAATCCCTCCTACCTCCCCCAGAGAATAGACATTTATTACCCAGCTCTACCCTTTTGCCTAACCCGCCTCCCCAAAAAGCTTCCAAATCCCTTAGCTAAAATTTGCATCAGAAAATGGAATACGGGACAGACAGGAGTCTTGCCCAAATATCCCAGCCTGGGAACTGACAAGAAAGGTGAAGAGTAGGGGCAAGGAAAGGGAAGTTAAGTAATAGAGTTAAATCTCCCCTCAACTCCTACTCAAAACCCTGGGTGGTTAGAGGGAAGGAAAACCAGGCAGCTGTTCTCATCAGGGACCCATGCAGACCTGTTGGACAGACATTGCAGGTGAGAGAAGGCAGAGCTGCGGGCCAGGAAGGTTCTTTAGGCTCCTAGAGGGAGAAGCGGGCCTGGGGTCAAAGGGGAGTGGGAAGCAACAAACAGTGGAAGGAGCCTTTGAGCCCCCAAACTTATGGGACACCCTCCACCACCACCCGCCCCTCAAGTGCTGACCAGAGGGGCCCCTGCGGGTGGCAGGCTAATCAAGGGCATAGCTTGATACGAGTACCCTTGGAGAGCACTCGAAAGAAAGGGAAGACACGCTCGCCCAGGAAAGCAGCTGAGAAGGTATGCACGTGGGCTAGAGTCTCCGCATTGTAGAAGCCTAGGCGCCCAGCCTCATAGTCCAGGTACACGCCAAAGCGCCGTGGTTTCTCACTTGGGCTCAGCAGTGTCTGCTCCGTTGAGCTCTGTGCCTGGTAGCGTTTGCCATTGGTGCCCACACACCACACTTCGCGCTGGAGCAGGGGCTGTTGGGGTAGGTGGAGCCGGCGGCGGCGATGGTGATGGCGTGAGGAGCTGGCATCCCCACTGCCCAAAGAGGATCCCCCAGAGCCCACCTTCTCCTTATGATGGGTCGATTCACGGGCAGCGCCCACCGCCCAACCCCGCCGCCCTCCCACCTCTACCTCCCAGTAGTGCCGCCCAGAGCGGAAGCCTTGGGCCCCCAATACGCAGCAGTCGGCTGAGAAGCGCTTGGAATGGTCAGCAACCTCCTGCCGCCGCTCTGCCAGGCGGACCCCCCGGCGGTCAGGGGAGAGCATCAGGGCCGGGTGAGCCGTGTCAGGGTCCAGCGTCAGGTCCACTTGGGGAGGGGGAGGACAAATACGCCAAGGCTGGAACAACTGTTCCCCATCAGTAGCCAACTCCAAGATTCAGCCTTTCCTGCTGCCCTCCCCGCCTACCTTCCAGCTGTCCTCACCCCTCCCCATCCTAGAGACCAGACTTTAGTTCCTATGAGCTCCACCTCTTCCCCGACTCTTGTTTCCAGGACCCTGGACAGGTCTTCCCTCTGGCCCTGGCTCTTGCTATCCACCCTCCACTCCCACCATCAACACCTACCTGGTCTAGGTCAAAAACTACTCTTAGCTTGAAGCCCCAAGCGGCCTACCTGTATCCTGCTCCACCTTAGCCCCATTCTTCCCCCCACCAGGCCCAACCTCCTCCTCAGAACCCAATCTCAGGTCTGTGAAGGGAAAGGAAAAGGAAGGTCGTACAGGTGACCTCCCTACCTCGGGCAGCCTGACAGAACATCCGGCTCATTTTCCTCACGATGGCATCTGTCAAGAAGTCATGGCTATGGGGCTGACACGGGTCAGGGGACCAGACCTCTGGGGGTTGCAGCTGTACCTCTTCACACCTAGAGGAAGGGGACCGGGCAGGGGGTGGGACCATGATATTCCCAGAGGGAAGAGCAGAAGCTGAGGGGAAGGAGAGGAGGGTCCAGGAGGCAGAAACTCGGGTCCTGGGGAAGGAAGGAAAGGAGCGGGATATCCAAGAGAGGTAGGGATGGGGAACCAGATGCCACTGGGTCACAAAGGATAAAGGGTGGCAACACACCTATTGAAAGTCTCCTTGATGTCCTGGGAATAACAGAAACAAAAAGAGGGAGAGGGAAAAAGAGACAAAGAGAGAGTCAGCTGCACACAGACAGCTCCTTTCTCTCAATCTGATTCCAGCCAGAGAAAGGACTGAACTTGAACAGGGAGTAAGAAAAAGCAACCCTCAAGACCCTCAGTAAGTGTGTATCCATCTCAATCATCCCTATGCCCTAGCACACTTCTCTCATCCTGCTGTGAGACCAATAATAGAATTTTCAACCCCAGTAAAATAATTTTTACAACATGACTTAGGCATCTTTCTCAGGATGTCTCTGTCAAAAATTCTTTCCTTGACTCTACTTTAAAACCCTCTTTATACAATTGAATTTCTTTCTTTTCACTGGGTATAATCACACACACACCACATTTGGCATTAACCCTGTCCCCAGCCTCAAAAAACCTTTTGGTCTTAGGTTAAATTATCATGGGTCCTCCCAATGAGAAGAGAGGCAGCTCTGAACAGATGTTTGGTAAGCACTGCCTAACAGAGCAAATACAGGGTGCTGGGGGGAAGGCAGGGGGAGACAGGGAAGGGGGCACTGCTCACCTGGAGCAGCCGCAGGCCCCCCTGCTGGCTCCGCTCCTGGGCCTCCGCCAGCAGGCGGCTCAGCTGGGCAGCCTGCTCCGCCAGGCGGCTGGCCGCTGCTCCTGCACGCCCTAGCTGGGCTTCGTGCATCTCTCGGAGGCGCCGCTCCAACCCTGCCTGCTCTTCAGCCAGAAACCGTGTCAGCCGCCCGAACTCCGAGGCCACAGCTGCCAGCTCTGACTTCATCTGGCTCTGGGATGATGCAAAGGGGATGGTGGATACCACCTCAACACACAGAAACATAAACTTCCAATTTTGCAACTGCTGCCCCTCAATCCAAGGTAATGGAGCTCTGCATCCCAAATGGAAAGGGGCCCCTGTCCCTTCCACCACCTCCCAGCCTTACCAGGCACCACTCCCACACTCCAAAGCACACTGGTCTGAAACTCACTAACTTCTGCCTGCAACTTATCTCCACCCTGGCTATCTAACTTGATTCATTCTTCAGATCTAAATTTAAAAATATTCCCTGAGAGAAGCCTTCTCTCCCCGCTAGATCTAAATCAGGACTACCCCCATAAATACCATCGTATCTCCCATAAATATCATTCATTATATATCCTCACAGCATTAATATTAATTTGAAATGTTGTTTACATTGAAGTATCTTTTAACATCCTTTTCCACCACTCCATAAGTTGTTTGTCACAGGATCCTCAGACCTCAGAACAGCACCAGTACTTAGTAAAAGTTTTTTGCAATGAATAAATTAAAAATTCAGGAATCAAGATATCAAGTTAGGGTCTTGACTATACTACTAATGACTTTGGAAAAGTCACCGAATCCTTCTAGATCAGGAGTCTAGCAAACTTTTTCTGTAAACGGCCAAATGTTATTTTACACTTTAAAAGCCAAAAAGCAAAATCATGGATATCATTGTGTAGATTGTAGTCTATATATAATCAGAGAAAACTTCTGCCTAATCTCACCCCATTTGCCTGGACTGGGCAATCCCAGATAGTGGGCATGCTTTCCATGCAGGTATCATCAACTAGAGACATTCTTGGGACAAAGAGGGACAGGCCAGAGTGAGGAAGGAAGTTCTGACTGGCTAAGTCGGTGAAGGAAAGTCAGCTTCACTCTCTGTCCCAGTGATACGCAGACCCTGACATCTTCTCTCTGCATCCCAGAACCCCAGAAGTCTCAATCTGAGCATTTGGCTAAGAGGACCCCCTGGCTCCCAGACACACTCAGTGTGCGGCAATTGCCAGCAGCAGAGTCCCTAATGTGTAGGTGGCAAAAAAATAAGTACAAGACTTGGGAAGTGGCAAGACCCACCCACTGGCCAGGGAAAAGATGAGGAAAGAGGTCAGACAAGAAGGCTGTCCTGTCTTGGTCTCCAAAGCTCAGTGCCAGGCCATTCCAGTTTCTGCTGACCTTACAAACACACGTACAGAGTTGGGGGTGGGGAGGGTGGTATTAGGGAAAAAATATCTAAAAATACTCCTTGGGGAGGGGTGATCAATCAAGAAAAACAGCTGAGAAACACTGGACTAGAGAAGACCAGGTCTCTGTAACATTCTATCCTCCATTAAACACCATGCCCTCCCCTTCCCATTCATGCTCAGGGTTGCTCTACCTACCACCTACCATCTGTCCTGGGACCTGGGGCTTCTCTGATGGCTGTTATGTAGATTTTGCCTTGCCCACTTCTGCCCTCTGTGCTATCCAGCCTGGTGGGCACAGGCCTTGAAGTGAGGTGTCTGGGGTGGTAAGCCTGTTCTTCAGGCTTGGGCCACGGACCCAACCTCTCTATACTAGATCTGTTTCCACTCCATTCTGGAACCTAGAATAAATGTGCCCCCTGACCCTTTAAGGCCCCTCTCTCTTCAAAACCCTGGGAATGTCTCTACCTCTCTCCCAGGTCCCTCTTCAGGGAATCTTGTCACCACTTCTGAGAGTAGACAACCCATGTTCCCTGCCCTGATCTCAGAGCCAGTAAGCCCTATCAAGGACATTCACCCACCTTCAGTTCTGTCACACGCCTCTCCTCCTTGGCCTTCATCTTCTGCACAGCCTCTAGATGCTTCCTCAGTGGTTCCACATGCCCCTGCAGTTTGGCCTGAGGGAATGAGAAAAGGAAGGTTAGAAGCCTGGGATAGGAGAGGCACCTGCTTTCAGTGCCCACTTCCCCCATCCTCCCTGCATTGGACTGGGGCTCAAAGCCTGACCCCCATTACAGGTATCAGATCAGCATCATACTCTCTTCCTCCCCTCTCTTCTCTTCAGATGATGACAAAGGCCTCCAACCCTCTGCCTGCACTCATGTATAGAAGAACACACCGCTGAGTGTGTTCTCTATAGGTAGGATCCTGGTGACCATAGAGCTCCATACCCAGAGTTGGGGTGAACCTGGCTTGAGCCCCTCACCACACAAGGTCCTTCCATATGAAATGTTCCAGCCCTCATAAGCAATCTTCCTCATAACTTTCATCTCTAAATATTTCTCTGATGATTTTGTGCCTGTGCTAAAAATCTTTCAGTGGTTCTCAATCACCTGCAAAATATGAGGTTCCTTCATTGCCTCTACATTTCTAGACTCCTCTACTACACTTACCCCTTCTGACATAGACTCTTAGTTTTAGCCACATAAAACTGTCTTTTCCCGAATGTAATTCCATTATCTTCATACATGCTCTTCCCTCTTTCTGGGATTTCCTTTCTCCACCTCGCCCAAGGCATTCTTCCTTTAAAATACCAGCTACCTGGGGTGCCTGGTGGCTCAGTCGGTTAAGCGGCCGACTTCGGCTCAGGTCATGATCTCGTGGTCCATGAGTTCGAGCCCCGCGTTGGGCTCTGTGCTGACAGCTCAGAGCCTGGAGCCTGTTTCAGATTCTGTGTCTCCCTCTCTCTGACCCACCCCTGTTCATGCTCTCTGTCTCAAAAATAAATAAACGTTAAAAAAAAAAGAAATTTTAAATACCAGCTACCTGACCATGGTCCTCCCTGCCCCCAACTTCCTCTGTCATCCCAAGGAACATGAATACAACCTTTACAATACTTCCTAGACACTGTAATGGTTTTTAAATATGTCTCTGCCAGGACACAATGGCTCCTTGTGGGGCAGGGGCCCCACTTTACTTATTTTAATTTCTATGCCTCTTTGTCCATCTGCTTTCTCTCTCACTCAGTTACTAAATGGAAAACAAGGGGTGCCTGGGTGGCTTCGTCAGTTAAGAGACAGACTCGGTTTTGGTTCAGGTCATGATTTCAGTTTGTGGGTTCAAGCCTTGAGTAGAGCACTGGGCCTGCTTGGGATTTTCTCTCTCCCCCTCCCTCTGTCCCACCCTCACACGAGCTCTCTCTCAAAATAAATAAACTTAAAAAAAATTATTACTGGGGCACCTGGGTGGCTCCGTTGGTTGAATGTCTACTTCAGCTCAGGTCATGATCTCACCGCTCATCAGTTCGATGCTGTGCTGACAGCTCAGAGCCTGGAGCCCGCTTCAGATTCTGTGTCTCCCTCTCTCTCCTCCTCCCCTAGCTCACACTCTCTCTCTCTCAAAAATAAACATTAAAAAAAATTTTTTTAATTATTATTAAATAAATATAAATGGAAAACAAAACCTCTCTTTTCCTAAAATTTTAACCTTCACGGCAAATATGCATTTGAGGTCTATGTTCCAATCTCTTATAACGGTATCTTTTTCTTTTTTTTTTTTTTTAATGTTCATTTATTTATTTTGTGAGAGCAAGGGGAGGGATAGAGAGAGAGGGAGAAAGAGAATCCCAAGCAGGCTCCCTGCCCCCAGACGTGGGGCTCTATCTCAGAAACAGTGAGATCATGACCTGAGCTGAAATCAAGACTCAGAGGCTTAACCGACTGAACCGCCCAGGTGCCCCCAGAATCTTTTTCTTTAAAGGGCTGTTAGAGACCAGAAATAGGTCCAACCTGTTTTCTTTCCTTTTTTTTTTATGTCTCCTACTACTTCTGCCTTTTTCCTTGAGAGGTAATACAGAGCAGAAGAGCTCAAGCTCAGACTCCAATCTAAACCTAAATGTAGCCAGGTGACCTGAGGCAAGCAACACTTCCAATTTCCTCATCTTACATGGGAATTGGGAATAACAGAATGCATGTTATGGACAGTATGCTTCACACAGTAGCACATAGTAAAGATCAATAAATGTTATCTAGTATTCTCTACCTATGTCTAAACTGCCAATGACAACCTGATAATGACCCTTGAACTAAAGAGGTTACTGACCCAGAGAAGAGTACAAAAGGCAGTGGTTGTTGCACAGGATGAGTGGTTCTAGAAAAAATTACATTAATAATATTACAATCAACCCCTGACATGAAAGTAGCATAAACTACAAAAAATTTTGTCTTTTGATATTACCTTCTATTTTTCTCCAATCCTGTTCAGAATTTATGATGCTTAAATTTCCCATTTAATAATTTTCATAAATCATTGACAAATTCATGAGCACAAGTCCAAACAGAGTACTATTTTAAGAGAAATTTTCAAGAACTTTCACTTTTTTAGGAGATTTATTTATACATCATCCATATTATTACCCACTCAATAAAAAATATTTCTATAAAACAACTGTTCCAAACTAGTGCTAGTTAGTGTACAGATTTGAAAAGAATAAACTACGTACCTATAAAATAGCCTGTAAATTAAAAAAGGAATCACTCAAATTAGTTCCAAATAATAAAATCCATGTATTTACATTTGCTGATCAGTTAATGGCAGATTATTTGCATCTATGTGGCCTCCTCAAATTGCAGAGCCCTACTAGGCTGGCATACAACAGACATGGCTAACACAAATTCACAAATAAAAATCCAGTTTCAGAAGCCCTTCAGAAGAGCCCTGTAGAAGGAGGGTGGAGAACAAGTGGAATGTCCACACAGAGCCTAAACAGGTGATATTACCAATGCAGTGATTCCAATGCTAGGCTGGGCTTTCTTAAAGACACTCTCCCTGTCTCTGACTCAGAATCTCTAGTGGTAGGGCCCACTGTACTTTTGAAAACTCCCCTAGTAATTGGGAATATCGCTGTGTGGAAGACAGTTTCTTGTCATGAGATGATCTAAGTCTGTCTTAGCTGTACCACTCATAGCTGAGAAGCTCTAGACTCGTTACTCTAAAACTGGGGTAATGCACAGACCACACAGGAGCTACCCTCTTCTTCCTTCTGGTCCCACTGTTTCAAACCCTTCCCAGCCTTCACTAAGTAGTGCTATTTGTGCTGGCTGTCTCACAGACCAATCTCCTTTACCTGTATCCCAAAAGAGTAAAGGCCAGAAGTAGGGTGCAAAGTATTAACCAAACTAGAATCAGACTCCAAGAAGTCACATGTCAGTAAAGTCAAACTAATGACAGACATCTAAATGGTGGTGACACTGTTAACAGTATGCAGGGGCACAGGGGCAGGTCATAACCAAGTCCATCACTTACTAGTAGCTATGTGGCCCTGTGTATATTACTTAAGTCTATTTCCTAATCTGTAAAACAGGGACAGAAACCATATCAAACTCACAGGGTTGTTTGAAGTTTTAAATGAGATAGTCCATGAAAAGTGCTTAGTACAGTGCCTGGTGTACATAGTAAGTTAAGTGTTCAGTAAATATTAACTTTTAACCCTGGAAAAATTAATGCTCCAAGGCTTTTAGAGATGGCTGGGTGAGTGAGTGCAAAGCCTGTTCTTCTGACTTAAAAGCTTCTCCCTTTTATCTGCATTCTCAGGTAAGGTAAGAACTTCTAGTCAGTACATCCGACTGATGCAGATTTAACAAAAGTCCTCAAGGACAGAACCAAGCCATATCATGGGGTAGGTAGGAAACCCATTAAAAGGCAAGTGCAAAGCATCTGGGTCTGACACTAGTAGTCATTTCTACACTCCTGCTCCTTAGGGCCCTTTCTTGTTGAGGCCTCAAGTCCTTTCCATCTCCAGGGTCCAAGTCAAGGATAGACTGAAAACTTACCCAGAGGAAAATGAGACTGGTGGTAAAGCCTGAGGGACCTGTCACCTGTACTCCTACACTTAGGGACAATGGAAGTGTCAAACAGCAGTGGCTTTCCCCAAGACATGCAGCCCAGTGTACAGGATCCTTCTCACTCCAACCCACCTTGATGCCACTAAGTGCTTAGAAAAGGAGAATCAGTGCATGAAGTTCTGGGGAGTGGGAGGGGACATAATTTCCTTTTCCCAGCTTCTTTCCACCCCCACAAAACTCCCATCTTCTACTTCTCTCACCTTGTACTCCTGCACCACCTCCTCCAATGGCACCACGCTGTGCTGTTTGTGGCTCCTGGATTCTCGACACACCACACATATTGCCTCTTCATCCACCTCGCAGAAGAGCTTCAGGGCTTCCTGGTGTTTGGGACAAATGCCCTGCTCGTTCCCACGGCTCCCTCGACCAGGAGTTGGGTGCATCTGTCGAATCACCTGGACCATGTTGGCCAGCTGCAGGTTGGGGCGGAAGCTCCGCCTGGGAAAGCTCTTTCGGCACTGGGGGCAGGTGAAGCACCTCCGAGGGGCTGGAGGCGGGGGCAGTGGGGTGACGGGGTCTAACTCCTCTTCCTCGTCCTCCTCCAGCACTTCCTCCTCGTCCTCCTCATCCTCCCCTCTCAGGTCCTCCTCCATGTCCCCCAAGTAGTAGTCCAAATCTTCCTCCTCGTCCTCCTCCTCCCACACATAGTCCATGTTGTCCCAGTTGGACCCGCCCATGCCACTGGTCCAGAACACACCCTCCTCTTCCTCCTCGACCTCCTCCTCCATGTCGCCCTCATAGTCTTCATCCCTCATGGGGGTGTCCCACCCTCCACCGGCCCCCACAGCCTCCACCTCCTCCTCCTCTCCGTCCTCCTCTTCCTCTTCCCGGTCTAACTCGTCCCTGTCCTCCTCATCTTCCCCTCCCCACAACTGGGTTACACACACTCGGCAGAAGTTGTGCCCGCAGCCGATGGACACGGGGTCCGTGAAGTAATCGAGGCAGATGGCGCACACCGCCTCCTCCTGAAGGGTCTGCACAGGGTTGGGTGTCATGGCAACGGCAGCCATCTTAGTGTCCAGTCAGCCAGTGTAGATGGGCGGTGGGGGGGCGGGGGCGGGGGTCTTCCCTCTCAGACGCCCTGACGACCCGGCCCCACCCCCACCCCGCCTCTCCACACCTTGCCTCAATCGCAGACACAGAAAGGTCCTCCCGACAACCCCCCCTCCACAAAGTTCCCTACTCCTAGACGACAACCGTGTCTCTGCGAGGGGAGGGGACAGAGCTGAGCGCTACAGCCAAGTCCCTCAGGTGGCCCTGAGTGCAAATCTGTCCCAACGCTCCCTTGGCCTCCTCATAAACCCCCGCCCCTCCTCACTTCCTGGCTCCGCCCCCTCACTTCCGGCCTCCCTCTCAACACTTCCGGTGTCTGCGAGTCACCTAAGCTCGCGAGTTCCCCCCGCAGTAGCGCTACGCCCCCTTCTTTCCTCTCGGGCCCCTGGGCGACAGGAAACGGCGAGGAGACGCTCTAGCAGGCACACGGGAACAGGACGGGAGGGCTACAACGATGGAGGCCCACGTCTCTGTAATACGAAGGAACAGGGAACGCGGACAACTCGGAATGACCGGCCTCCTCCATCCCCCGCCACTGGGGATAAACTTCGGGGAGAGGTTGAGGCTCTTAACGGCCGTCCGCTCTCGGTGCTATGACTGCGTCGGCCCAGCGCCATCCTACTAACCGGACAAGGAGGACAACGCCAGGGACTCCCCACAGCTGATGCCGGAAGCGGAGGGGCGGGTCCCGGTGAGCGCCCTCAAGTACTTCCGGCCCTTCTAGGCCGAGGACTTTGTTGGTTGGGAACTCAGAGTTCTTCAGGGATCCAGAAGGCGACCGGACATCTTCTTCAACCTCCCCACTGTAGTTGGCATTTCCACGCGCATTAGAAACTGCCGTCTGGTCACTGTCGTAGCGTTTAGATGAACTTTTCTAACTGCCCATTAATAAAGGAGTAGTGAAACCGTCACATAAACATTCACACAGTGGAACACTCTTTATCTGTAAAAAGGGAATCCTTCACGATTTACTCTGAAGTGAGAAAAGCAAGGTGCTGAAAAGTGTAGAAAAGGGGGGGGGGATTAAAAATGTATTTGATATCTTTGTAGTCCTGTGTTTACTCGTATAAAATAAGTACAATCGTTGCCATCAGAGGGTTTTGTGAAATTAGAGTTAATACAATTTCAAAGCTATGTTGCTTAACATATAGTGAGTTAAGTCATTCAGCACTTTCTGAGTGGGCACCATGCATGCTCCACGTCCAAACTACCTCGAGGTCTGTCTTGGTGGAGTCTCAGTCTAAGAGAATGGGCTCCAATTGGGTTTGTGGTATTAAATTATTATTATTATTATATATACATACATACTTACTTACTTACTTACTTATTTATTTATTTATTTATTTATTTATTTATTTATTTTTGAGAATCTCATCCAGGCTGTAGAACTATGCTACCAAAGATGCTGCTTTCGTACGTAGAGCATCTCTGCCAAATAGATTATTCGGGCGATTGAAATAATACTTGAATTTTTAAAAAGAAAAAAAAAACTGGAGGGGGAGTTACGGGAACGCAATTCATGTACAGAAGTCTCAGTGAGTGCGAAACGCTGCGGAATGCCAAGGCTGCGCACGCAGAACTCACCCTGTTCTCGAGGCGCTTCCCACCTAGTAGGGAAACTCGGAGTGAACGCCTGCTTCCTCGGAGGGGTGGCCTGAAACGCTAAAATCACGAATTCTCGTTGGTGAACAACTGTAGGAAGCCACGCCAAAAGAAGTGTGGATACGAGACCTGAACACAGTTCAGCCGGCAGCTCAGAAAATGCCTGTCACTTACTTGGAAGTCTGGGTTCACTCAGCCCCTTCATCGCCCCAGTGTAGCTTCTAGGTAGTATTAGTCAAGTGTGAGTGCCGTGGGTTTCCGTAGTGTAGTGGTTATCACGTTCGCCTCACACGCGAAAGGTCCCCGGTTCGAAACCGGGCGGAAACAAGATTTCGGTTTTGGTGTTTTTTGTTTTTTGTTTTTTTTAGCCTCCCTTTCATTTAAAGAGTTACCTCCTCGTCCACGCTGCTTCTGCCTCCGTAGGAGAAAGAACTGCCCTCACACAGAGGGAAGGACACGTGTATGTCTATTTCTGTTTCTGGTAGACGCTCAGTGAAGCCGGACCCCAGCAGGACAGAGCTCACAGCACGCCCTCCATAAATTCTCTAATGTAAATTCAGATCTGGCACCTCAACTCTCTTGCTCTTCCCTCTCGGGAACCCGCGCAGCCACTTCTCCCAGGTTCAGGGATGCTAGGCTTCCGATCCTCTGGCTCTAGTCACTAGGACAATCAGGCACACAGTAGGTGCTCCATAATACTTATGCAATTACTTTTTAAAGTGTGTCCTCATCCCTGCATGTAGATTTCAGTCTTCCGAGGTACAATGTAGAGCTTGTATGTGTGCCCGGCTAGCTCAGTCGGTAGAGCATGAGACTCTTAATCTCAGGGTCGTGGGTTCGAGCCCCACGTTGGGCGCAAGTTCCTTTTGAAGGGAAGAAGACGCAAGGCAGGCATCGAGTTTCCCTCCAGTTCGACAGCGGGTGCTCCTCTGCATCCTTGGCCAAGCAGACGGAAACTGGACGGATGGTTACCAGTAGCCGAATAAAAGAATGCCCCAGCCATAGGCCCTTGCCGGCCAAAAGGGAGTGAATGAGTGCTGGTTGCTAGCGGACAAATGCCTCAGGACACCGTTTTGCTTGCTGAAATTCGTCCATGGTCAACCATATTAGGCGTCTGGTCCAGGGCGAGCTGCGCAGAGAGGGAGGGTTACGGCGTGGCTCCTCTCTGCGAGGAGACCCAAGAGCCTCCAGAGTGGCGACCACCTTACTAAGTGACTTAAAAGCTGGCATTCTCGAGCTCTTGCCGCCGCCGGTTTTTTTGTTTTCGTCAGGAAAGAGGTACTCTTCGTAATCTGAGACCCCCAAATTCTCTTTTTAAGGGTCCATCTTTTGTGAAATGTTGCCCCACACAGAGAGGAATGTAAAAATATCCTTTATTTTGGAACACTCTAACATGAACATCCTCAGTTTACTTGTCTTATCATGAAGTTCTTCCTTAACTTCAACTGAAATTCATTCCGTTACGTTAAATGGTTTTTTTTTTTTTTTTTTTAGTCCTGCAAATTCAGCCTATTTTCTGTTTTCCGAATGTAGAAGTCTCCCTCACACGCCAGACCATAGGAGAAGTCTTGATCATGTAAAACTGGTTTACTAAACTTGCTAAGCAAAGAATTGAATCTCCTTCGGTCTCAAAGTGTATGGGAATTAGGGAGGGTTTCACATGACACCCTATAAGGGCAGTCTGGACAGGAATTGATCAAAGTTTGTAAAATAGGTAGATTTGATGGTAAGTCGTAGCTCACTCATGCCTTCCTGGAGAGTTACTTTTACTGTGGTCTTATCTTGGAATTAATGGGTCTAAATAAACTTGTGTCCCAAGGGTTTCAACTTTGACATTTTCTCTTGCACAAATATGGATTCATTTGCAAATTGTGGTTTCACGTTTTTGTTTTGTTTTTTAACAATCTTTACTGGAAAAGGAAAACATTCCTAAAAAAGATCCTGGCTTTTCATTTAAGGGAAGCCCAAGTGGCAGGCTTCTTGGTCCATCTCCCAACAAGCTGGGGCCACACCCTTCCAAGCTTTTTGCTACAATTCCTGCTTCTCTCTTCTCTCCACCCTTTCCACCGCTGCCCCTCCAGCCAGGCCCGGTTTGGAATCCCCTCTGGTAGGCGATCCAGGCTGCTTTTAGAACAAAAGAGTCAAGTGTTCATCAGTTCAGACATTCAGCAAACAGAAGGAACCCTACTAGGATCTTTGGTCTTTTTCCTCCTTGGCTATGGAGGCCATGGGGGCAGTAGGATTCACTCTGATTTACATTCCAGAAGGATTCCTTTAGGAATGATAAGTAAGATGTGTGATGGGAACAAGACTGCATTAGACAGAAGGAACTGGATGGACATAGCCATGGTCTAGAAAGGAAGTGGCTGACCTGGCAGTGGCAAGACAGCAGCCAGAAGGGAGAAGGGTAAAGGAGCTAGGGGCATATGGTTTATACGTGGACAGGAGAGGGAGATCCCAGGTTTCTGCTTTAGATGGTTTAGTAACAGAGATCAGAGACTGAGTGTAAGAGTACTGACAACACTGACCCACTTTTGGCCCTCCATCCTCTTCAAGCCAGGCAATGACTTCCCTCCCACTACGTGTTCCAGTGCCCTGGAGGTTAATGTATGCCTGACTGGAATGCCCCCATAACATAAAATCTAGGGATTAAGGTCTGGACTGGGAGGAGTATAGCTGTGGAGAATGTGGATGGAGAATGGCCTGGTATGGCCTGGGTGGTCTGTGCTCACCCACTCTCCCTTTCAGTTAAGTTACTCTGAATAAAACTCTGTGAAAGCCATAATGGAGTAGCTTGCTTCCTTTTTTCCATCTTCTCAGTTTAGAGGATGCTTATACTGACTTTCCACCTTCTGACAGGAGTGGGGTGAGAGGTGAGAGAGAAGTAATGAGTTCTGTCTTGAAGAGATTGGGAGATGTCTAAAAGGTTATGTCCAAGACTTGTGGATTTGAAGCTTGGGGAGAGTGGTCATTGCTGGAGCCACTGACATAGGGGTAGAGGCTGGGTCAAACTGTCAATGCCAATGTGACTCTCCAGGGAGATGGCCATCTGTAGATAGATGGACAAGGAGTCAGAATAGGAGTAAAGCTAGCAGCAAAGCTTCCACAGAGGCCAAGGGAGTTAAGATGTGCAAGAAAGGAGGGACAGATTGGTAGAGTCAAATTCCATACATGTTTTAATATGGGAAGGTGGTAAAACATCTATGGATTGGGCCACCAGCAAGCCCCTGGTGACCTTGATCCTAGAGCCAGACTTGGACAAGAAGGCCTCCACCTTGTGCTCTGGTGAAGAAGGGCTTACCAGTTTCAGACAACTCAAGGATCTCGACTCAGTAGGAATCAGCCTCCAATCCAATTCCTGGCTCTGCAGGTCTTCTGGAATCAGCTTAGGCGACCAAAAAAAAAAAAAAAGTTTTGCAATATTAAATAATCTATACTGCTCTTACATTTGTATGTATATAGATCTACATATACCTGCATTAAGCCTCATCCCAATTCTGGATGTTCCATGATAGAATTGATTAGTTTTATTTTTATGAAATACTTAAAAGATTTCATTACATTACAAAATTTAAATATTCAGCTTTATTTAAATAACATTGAGTTAAAATTTGATATTTATTAATTTCAATTTCCTCTTTATTTTTAATAGATAATTTTACATAACTTAGAGGAAACAATTATTTTGAAAGCATAAGGTAAAACCAGTTTTATTTTTGGCTTATTTATATTTACATTTTAACGAAATATATTCAAGTCTCGTATTCTTTGAATGCATTTAGCATTTCTTTAATCCTTTAAATCTTTAGTCTCAATCCAGCACAAATTGGGTGAGAATTTAAACCCTCCCGCTGTCTCCCTAGAAGAGACAAAATGGAGCCAATTATCTCGTATCAAACATCCGAAGCCACATTTACCCTACTTCTAGAGAGGCCCACTGCTTTCATTGACTACTGTTCTGGGGGGTGTTTTAATTGCAGAATGTGACTGGTTTCAGGACCTACTAAGGGGTTGCGCGCGCTCGGTAGTGAGACAGTACTATTACCCAGGGCCACGGTGGGAAGTGAGAGCCTTTGGTAAACTAGGAAAAAAGGGTTCCAAGAGCTCTGTCTCTCAGGTCCCGTGCAGAGACCGGGGCAGTACGCAGGACTATACGTCTTAGAAGGATTAAGGAACAGAGGCTTTAGCGTGTGTTTCCGTAGTGTAGTGGTTATCACGTTCGCCTAACACGCGAAAGGTCCCCGGTTCGAAACCGGGCGGAAACATCTCAGGTGTAAGCTTTTGATTTAAGCGAATTTGTTTACTTCGGTCATTTGCCCTTGGAATATATGTGCAAATATGTATGGATACATCGTTTTTCGTGTACTCTTGTCTTTTCCAATTCATGACCAGTTCACTTCAACCAACACAGTCCAGGTCTCTAAATCTGTGGTACAAAGAAGGTGGTCTATGTCTTTAGACATTTCCTTCAAAGAACTTAAAATCCTGTCCGGTTAAAAGACTGAAAAGGGAAGGAATGTCACGCAACCACAAATGAAATATTGAAAAGTGCAAGAAGGAATGAGCTGGAAATGCATGGTGGAAGTCAGGCCAGGGGAAAGTATTCACAGGGAAGATCGTTGCAGCAGTAATGACCACACCACCTACAATGCGTTGTGTTGCTCTTGTCTGGACCTGTTTTAGGTGTCTGCCTCAAAGGAACCTAACAATCCTGCAGGGTACTTAATATTGTTGTTCCCAGTTTGTAGGTGACGCCTCTGAGGACAGACACATCACGTAAGGTGAAGAATCGTGAGGTAGAGGAATAGAAGTCGGAGCTAAAGGATGGAGAAGAGTAAAACAAGGCACGTAGAGAAATTCAAGTAAGCACAGCAGAGGAACCCAACGTTGGTCCTACCTGCGGACCGTTGGTGATTGGCCAGGTGGAACCAAAGGCAATGGCCTCACCATCCACACTATGGACACTACCACGAACAATTCTACACCGACTGGCTTCACTTCCAGCTTGGGGCCTCCCCATCCACCTGTCCTGAGTGGGACCGTCTCCGCTCCTCCAAGTGTCGCCTTCCTCTCGCTCCCCGCGCGCCCCCTGATGCAGACCCACATGGTATCTACCCTGCATTCCTCCCACTGTACAGTGTGTCCTCAGTGATGGAGAGCAGTCAAAAGGACCATCCCTCTCTCCAGAGGTGCCTTGATTAGCCGCCCTCTTCACTGATCCTCACTTGCAGCTCGTCGGCCTCCATCCTGTGAGACGCCTCGTGTGTTGGGAAACAGGCTCTAGAGGTCAAGGGGAAAAGGATTTAGAGAAGCAGTCCAGAGGTGCTCTGGGCCCCCAGTCCAATGTTCCAGGCTTGACAGATGTCCGTAGAGACGCACACTTTGTGGACCTCTGCAGCGCAGTCTGTTTTCACGCCCTGGAAAATAGGGTTCACGCTTTCATAACCGATGGGGCACATTTAAACATTTGACGAGCAACTTCTTTCTCGACACTTCTGTCAAACTGGAAAGCCAAATAAAACATCGAAGTTGTAAATCAAATTGTCTTTAAAGCTTCACACAATGCAGACAAAGCATAACCAAAAATAGCATAAGAAAAAAATCAATTATCTTGCCCATTTCTTTATCATTGCTCTTTCACACTTATTTGTATAACTTCCCAGAACTTACAGATGCATTCACCCAACCAGAAAGGCTAGAGCCCAGCCATGGAACTTAGAGACCCAGAGGAGTGAAGAGTGAAGGATTCCGGATCACACCTGGGAGAAAGCTTCTCCTTCCCCTGCTGCTTGCTTGTTTCCTTGTTTCCTTGTTTCCTTCCTTCCTTCCTTCCTTCCTTCCTTCCTTCCCTCCTTCCCTCCTTTCTCTCTTTCTCCCTTTCTTTCCTTTTTTCTTCCTTCCTCTCTGTCTCTCTCTCCCTCTTTCTTTCTTTCTTTTTTCATGTTTTACTGATTTGAGGCAAGTCAGTCAGTACATGCTCCTCACTCCAGGCTCTGCACTGTTAGAGTGTCTCCTGCACGCCTCCCCCCCCCCCCAAACTGACCTTCTTGGTGGCCCCAGAACTCTGAGAGGCCAGCACCATCACTCAGTCACTCTTCACCAGGTGAATTTTGGTTTGTGCCTCAGCTTATCTATGAGCTTTCATTCCTGTTCCTTGTGGAGATAGTAAACAAATTCAAAGCAACACAATTAACACCAAAAACCCAGGTGGGCTGGGCAACAAGCTGTGCAGGAAGCCGTCTGCTTTGAGTCATATTTCTTTGGATTACACTTAGTGCTAACTTGTCATTATGGTTTTAAAAGCTTTCCTAGGCTCATCTTGTTTCAATTAATGCTAATTATTATTCTTTTCTTGATACTTAAATTGTAGCTGCTTGTCAGTGGGAGCCCCTTCACATTGGCCCCTTTATCTGTTCAGCATTGCCCTGACCATTTGAGAGCATCCTTGTTTCCTGGAAACTACTCATGCTTTGGATTCATCTGTAATTTTTTTCCTGCCTTAGGATGGAGGAGAATGTTTAGGGAGCTTCCCCCCCTCTTTTTTTTTTTTTTTTTTTTTTTCAGCGAAGAGTGAAAGAAAAAGGCCAAATCTAGGTGCCAGGACAGTGCATGGAGCTCAAGGTCTCTGGCTCCCCTGCTTCTGAGTACCCCAGGGAAATAGTTTAAAGGACATGAGTTAACACTCAGGGTTCTATGTAATTGTCGCTTTGCTAGATCTTTACGTTTTTTCAAATAAGCCCCAATATCATTATTCTACAAAATTATCTACCTAAAATTTTAATCTCTCACTCATAAGTAATTATGTTTCCTTTTGACTTATTTGTTAAAAAAACTTATTAGGAAATTCAAAGTAGAGTTAATGATATTATGAAACCCAAGTACCTATCACCCAGCTTCAACATTTTCCTCTATTCCACAATTCCAGTTTTATCTCTGCCTCCATCACTTCCCACCCCACTGTCTCTATCTCAGAGGATGATAAGGACTGTGAGAAAATGAAGGATATCTGATAGAGTGAGAAGCAAACAGAGATGGGCTACTGAGGGTTGCTGGTGGGATGCTGGATGGGGGGATGGGCTAAACAGTTGAGGGGCATTAAGGAAGACACTTGCTGGAATGAGCACTGGGTGTCATATGTGATAAATCACCAAATTCTATTCCTGAAATCATTATTACACTATATGTTAACTAACTTGGATTTAAATTTAAAAAGAAAAAGAAAAAAAAAGGTGACAATAAACTGAGTCAGGAAGATAAAAAGGAGCCAGCCATTCAAAGATCTTGGGAAGAAGCCTCTGGGAGATGGGCAGAGGATTAAAAGTCTCTGAAGTAGGAGTGTGCTTGGTGGGTTCAATGAGTGAAGGAAGACCAGGGACTTGGAGGATAAGGAGCCACAGCTATAACTCCTTGGCTCTGCATTCTGATGACTCCATCCACATCAGCTGCTGTATTTATTTACAAGTGGATAGAAAAAGGTATGGAAGACACTAGATCTGTAGTCTTAGAGGACTCCCAGGCTAATGAGAAATACAGTAGGACCTCAATGTGGAGTTTTTAAGGACAGATGAATAAACACATAGCTTCGTTCAGAAGCTTGCAAATAGACAACACACCCGGGGTTTCTAAATGCTGTGAGTTGGTGGTTGAAGCAAGGAGACGGCAGCAGCAACCAAGGTTCAGGTACTGGCTCTACACTGCACCTGTGACCTAATCAGTGCCTCCCTCTCCTCCACACTCAATGAGGGTTCAGATAGGTACATCTACAACTGTCACCTGAAACGTCTAAGAGAAACTATCACCAATGGCTGAGATGTTTGGGATGATGCCTTTCGATAACCATAATTCATGAAGGCACAAGTGAAGTAATGAGTGCAAGGACCTAGTGATTTTCCTGTTCCAAAATTTGCTAGCTTTATAAGAAAAACAGCAATACTTATAAGTTGAATTTAAAACCTTGAGAAAATCTAGGCTTTAACATTGACAACTGTAATACATTGAATATTAATCACAGAACAAGTATGTATTCTTTTCCATATTCTAAAGCCTCCCTAGTCCTTAGACATTAAACATCTCAAATGACAGCAGTTGCCAAAAATACCCAGTGATTTTAATCCAGTTGGTCCTGACACAGAATGGAGGAGAGGTCATTCTGGGTCATCTATTTGGTCACTCTTCCTCTGGCATGCAGTCCTCCAGAATTAGGTTGCTCTGATTGACATTTTGTCTTCCTACTTACCCCAAATTCACATTCCCCAGGACACCAGTATGTGACTGAAACCTGCCTTTTATTTAGGGGATTTTGTACCCATAACAAATGTGATATAATATAAACAGCATTGAAATAACAGGGGGGTATTTGTTGGTCGTTGAGCCATTTCTCCTGATCCTACACAGACCCTAGGAGAATGACTTTGTCAAGCTAGTAAAAGGAAACCACTGACTGTTAAAGAAACAGCTGACACTGGAGTATTTTTAGACTAGTTAGAAAATAGCCATAAATACTTTAAACCTGGAGATAATTTTGTTTCAAATGAGGTTTTAGATAAAAATATTCAAGTCTATGGTGAATTAATACTTTATATATAAATTATGTATAATTATTATTGTAGACCACAAGTTCATGCATGATCTAATAAATAATATTTTTAAATTTATTTTTGGGAGAGAGAGAGAGAGAGAGAGAGAAAGCATGAGCAGAGGAAGGGCGAAGAGAGTGGGAGACGCAGAATCTGAAGCAGGCTCCAGGCTCTGAGCTGTCAGCACAGAACCCAAGGCAGGGCCTGAACCCATAAACTGTGAGCTCATGACCTCAGCTGAAGTTGGAAGCTTAACCCATTGAGCCACCCAGGCACCCCCATGATCTAATAATTTATACATGCCCCATGTGATATCAAGACCAAATAGAAAATCACATACAAATTTAATTTCTTATGTTTGGTTGGTTTCTTCCTGTCCAAGGGAGAAAATTTGCAGAGTAAGAAATAAACGAGTTTGCCTTTCCAAAGATGTCGTGGCTCTGCAAATGAAGGAAACATAATAGTCTTCACAGAACCAGGCCTAAAAAAGAAAAAAAATAATGTTGTCCTATAGAATTGGATTAGAAGCCATAAATAGATTGACACTGTGATCTTCAGAATCTTTTGCTTGAGTATGCTCCTCTGAGAAGCAAAAGGAGGGTCCCTCTTCCTGTCAGGCCATGCCCTGTAGGCCCTGCAATGGGTATCATCTTATCTAGGACAGGCAGTGAGGGACCCTGGCAATTTTAAGGGGGGTGGAGTCATGTTAGATTTGTTAAAGCAGTCCATTGCCACCAAAGTAGTGGAGAAACAGGCAATCTGATTCATGGCTGGTAGGAAGGAATATCAGCCTGTAAGATCCACAGTTCAGTGATTTGTCTACATCTATAAAATTACAATCACATTTAAGCTTTGACCTAGCAATCTCACTTCTAGGAATTTGCCCCACAGATATGAGTGCAAAAGTGCAAAATAACAACAATATCCTTATTAACTGCAGAATTGATTATAATAATAAGAGGTTGGAAACAACATAAATGTCCATCAGTAGGTGATTTGTTAAATAAACTGTGATTCATCTACAGGGGAATATGATGCAGCTGAAAAAAAAAAAGATTTAGAAAGTTTCCGATGTCTTGAGATGGAAAGATCCCCAAATGTAAGAGTTGTAATTATCTTTTTGTATAAAATAGAGGAAAATAGAAATATATTTGCATCAAAAATATGTAACTGTGGAAGAATATATACAAAGAAATAAAAGTTGTTACCTAAGGAGAGAAGATGACAGTTTTCACTGAATATTTTTATATATGGTTCAATTTTTGAACAGTACAGTTTGTAACCTACTCAAAAGATATTTAAAAACTTATTTTGTGGAATTCTGTGGAAAATGGTATAGTGATTCTTCAAAACTATTAAAAATAGAAATACCATATGTTATAATACTGGAGTTAAAATTAAAAAGAAAAAAATAAACACCATATGGTAAGCAATTTCACTTCTAGGTATATCCCCAACAGAAGTGAAAGCAGGAACTCAAACAGGTATTTGCACACCGTTGCTAATAGCTTCATTATTCACAAGAGCCAAAAAATGGAAGGAAACTAACCAAGTGTTTGTAGACAGATGAACAGTTAAAAATAATGTAACATATGATGGAATATTAGCTTTAAAAAGAAAAAAATTTTGATACACACAGATGAACCCTGAAGACACTGTGCTAAGTGAAATAAGCCAGTCACAAAAGAACAAATATATGTATAAGGCCCCTAGAGTAGTCATAGAGATAGTGGAATGGTGGTTGCCAGGGGCTGGAGGAAGGAGAGAATGGAGATAGTATTTCCTGGATAGAGTTGCAGTTGGGGAAGACGAGAAAGTTTGGAGATGGATACTACACTTGATCTTCGCCAAAAGGCCGAGAAGCGATTGGAGATGGATAGATGGTGATTGCACAACAGTGTGAATGTGTGAAAAGCTACAGAACTGTACATGTAAAAACTATTGAAATGGTAAATTTTATTTTGCATATTTTAACTATTTTAAAAACTAATAATTTACATATACTTATATAAAATTCACTTTGCTAGCGGTAAAGCATAAATTAATCCATGAACAAAGGTATAGCTACAAAAAAAGGCCAATTGACTGCTGCACACAGGAAATTTCCAGAATGAGGTTTTTGTTGTCCCAGAACACAGAGGTAGAGAACCAGTTGTCATTAATTGAAATACAAGAAAAGAAGGCAAACTGCGCGCCCAACGTGGGGCTCGAACCCACGACCCTGAGATTAAGAGTCTCATGCTCTACCGACTGAGCTAGCCGGGCGGCTAGGAAAAACGTCTCAACAATTCTTACTTCAAGGTAATATTCAGGCTGTTTGTGGCTCCAAATTTAAAGGTCGGTTTAGTTGTAATCTAATCAAATGGTTCCTTAGCCCGGGGAACGTAAAGCCTCTAGATCATGCCTGACTGCCCCTCCCACCTAGGTCTGGTTTCTGTTTACTCTGGTCTGCCCGCGACCTAAACTTTTTCCATTCCCGGAAAGCGCACGGGGCGAAGGACGGCAAACGCATTCTTTCTATGGCGCTGGCATGCTCACTCTGATACTTTAATCTGGAGTTCAGAGGTGGTATCTGGGAATTCGAGTAGGTGGGTCCCACGGTCGCCCCCTCCAACCTGTGCAAACTCCAAGATAGGAAGTTTGTCCCCCAGGCTTTGCAAACACGCCTAGTTTCAAAACTTAATGAAAAAGAGGGTTTCACGCAAACCCGCGCTGGAGATGCCGGGGATCGAACCCGGGGCCTCATACATGCAAAGCATGCGCTCTACCACTGAGCTACATCCCCACCTGGCCTAATGGCTCTCTACATGCTCTCTTGACTGTATATTAGCACAGAGAGCGGCTGCGCAAATGGCGGAGCGAGATAACCCAGATGCTGCAAAGCGGGTACCGTAACGCTTGGAGCTGTGTTTCCGAGTCCTCCACTGTCCCCACTGAGGGGACGTTCGCTGGAAGAACAGAGCCAGAATAAACACCTGAAGGCAGGGGGGAAGTCATTGGGCACAATGCCCCAAATGAACTGTGATCCGAAAAAGTGAAGTAAGGAAGACTGTGTGCAGACTGCTACGTTTGTTAAACAAAAAGAAAGGGAGTGTAGTAATTCAGAATTGCAAAGTTGATCGCTTGGGATGGGGAGGAGACTCGAGCGTAGACAGTGGACACACTTTTCGCTGTGAACTGCTGTGTATATCTGAATTTTGAACAATGTTAAATCAGTTCATTCCAAGAAAACTTTATCGATCGCTTACTATGTGCCAAGAACTGCTCTAGAAATCTGGGGGTCCAGCCGCGAACAAAACTGACACAGTCATCCCCTTCAATAGCTCAAATTCCAGAGGAGGGAGTAGAGTGTTAGAAAATAGAGCCCGCGTTGAAGATTAAAGTGCGGCAAGGTGCGATTTTAAACAGTGTGGTGGGGGCAGGCTTCGCTGAGAGGTTATTTGAAACAAGGCTTGAAAGAGGTGAGAAGTAAGCCATGCAAGTATGGGAAAAGAGAAGTCCAAGTAATGGTAAAAGCCAGTTCAAAGGCCCTGAGATAGGATCTTGCTGGCATGGTGCAGGAATAGCAAGGAGGTCCATATGGAAAGAGAGGAGTCAACAGAGGAGAGTGACAAGAGATGCGGATAGAGAGGCTGGGTGCAGGGTATGGGGTCAAAGAATGGATAGGGCCTTTGGAGGACTGTAAAGACTTTGACTTTGAGAAGTGGGAGCCAATGGAGGGTTTGAGCAGAGGAGAACTTAACATTAATCTGACTTAACATTTTAACAGGACTGTTCTCACAGCTGGGTGGAGAAGACAAGGTAGAACAATGTGACAGAAGGGGAGAGAATTGTGATCATCAGATCATTGGAAATGGTGCAGTGGAGGACGTGAGAGAGGGAGGACACACTGAGGAACTGAGGGTGGAGTGTGGGCAATGTATTCCTCTTGGGAGTCATAGAGGACTCCCCAGTTTGGCCTCAGCATCTGAAGGGATGGAGTTGCTGTTAAATGGGGTGGGGTGGGGAAGACTGTGGAAGGAACAGGTGGAGAAGCAGATTAGAAATACAGTTGTGGATACAGTGAATGCGAAGTGATATTCCTTAGGACATGCTGCCCGGGGTTGGATGTGGGAGCCAGGCATCCTAAGGGAACCTGGGTAGGGATGTGTACTGTGGCATCCACAAGGAGAGGGTATTTCAAACCAAGAAAGTGGAAGAGATCACAAGTGAGGATAGACGGAGGTCCAAGGGCTGAGCAAGTGCGGGGAGAGGAGGAGGAAACCACAAGAGAGACCAAGAAAAAGGTAGGAGGCCAGGGATGTGGGTGGAGAGCCAGGGAGTACAGTAACCTGGAAGGTGCCAGGAAAGAGTGTCAGCAAGGAGGAAGCATCAGAGAAGAGGGCAGATGAGGTGAGGCCGGAGAAGGAGCCTATGCCTTTAGGTTAGGATCGCTGAGGTTACTGGTGACCTTGACAAGAGCGGTTTCTGAGGAGGGTGGTCGCTAAAGCCTGCCCTGAGTGGCCTCCAGAGGGAATGAGGAAAGGGGGTGGAAACAAATACATCAGGTAGTTCTGGAGGGACAGTAGAGGGTTGAGTTATTTGGGAGGGAGATTAAAGTGGGAAAATTCATTGTAAATGTATTATTTATTCAAAGCCAAAAATTAAATAAAGAATAAACAAGGGGGAGAACAACAGTGGGAAATAGATACTATGCCAGGCTTGGGGGTGGGGGCAAGAGCCAGGTTCCAGACACTAAATTTAGGTCAGCACAGGACCAGGACAAACCTGCACTCTGGGAACCTGACACTGTGGCCCGGGCGCTAGGCCCAAGGCCTGGCCCTGCTGGGTTGGCCTCAGGCGGCCACGACGAGTTGTGCCCGGCTGGGTGTGGGCTCCCACCTGTCCGGGCCTGTTTCCCACGGCTGCCTGGGCCAGGCTGTGGGTGGCTTAGAGAGGACTGCTGACGGGCTGGGCTAGGGGGGGCGACAGAGAGAGGGCGCCAGGGGACCGAGGAGGCCGCAGACCAAAGCCAGTGATTGAGTGGCCCAGAGCAGAGGTGCAGGGAGCTGGCCGGCGCTTGGATCCAGTCGAGCAGTGCGGTCTGGCCCGCCCACAACTCTCATTCTTCTCTCCGCTTCCCGGCCCGGCCAGCCCTCAGCTTACGTCTCCGCCTGCCCGGCGTCAGCCCCGCCCTTCCTCTCCTAGTGGGTGCTCGGAGGCCCCTACTGGGTCTCCCCACTCCGAGCCGCGAACTGTCGGGTCCCTCGGCTTCTCCAGCACTGCTGGACTTAAGTGCGCTAAGGAAGCGCATGGCGGCGGTGGGGCCGCGGACTGGCCCCGGCTCCGGGGCCGAGGCGCTGGCACTGGCGGCAGAGCTGCAGGGCGAGGCCACATGCTCTATCTGCCTGGAGCTCTTCCGCGAGCCCGTATCCGTCGAGTGCGGTCACAGCTTCTGCCGCTCCTGTATCGCGCGCTGTTGGGAGCGCCCCGGCACAGGAACGACCACAGTGCCGCGCGCGCTGCCTTGTCCGCTGCCCTGCCCACAGTGTAGAGAGCCCGTGCGTCCCGGCCAGCTGCGGCCCAACAGGCAGCTGGCCTCAGTGGCCACGCTGCTGCGGCGCTTCAGCCTGCCTGCGGCCGCGCCAGGAGAACACCGGCCCCCGGAGGCGGCGGTGGCCGGGTGCGTACAGCATGGTGAACCGCTCAAGCTCTACTGCCAGGACGACGGACGCGCCATTTGCGTGGTGTGCGACCGCGCCCGCGAACACCGCGCGCACGCAGTGTTGCCGCTAGACGAGGCTGTGCAGGAAGCTAAGGTGAGGGCGGACCCCACCCATGCAGAGCCTCAGGACCCCAGTTCGGGTCCTGTCTTCCCGCGCAGACAGTGCAGACCTCTGGCAGGCAGGCAGGCAGGCAGGATACCCAGGTGAGACCCTGCCTCTTTCTTCCTGTTCCACTGGCTCTGGGACTGATTGCAGCACTCGCTGGGTCACCCACACACAACCAGTACCATCCTCCCACCCACCTCGAGCTTCCCTCTGGTCTCCCTACTGGATCGCCTAATTGATGCCCCCAGATTTCGCGATTTTCTTTCTGTCTGTCCCTGGCTTCTAGCGGTGTCTCCGTCACACCCCCACTTCCTCTGCCCCCATTCTCAGCCCCCGCCCTTTCCCTGGGCGTGGCTCTGTGCAATGTCCCCGCGTCCTGGAGTGGGACGACCTTCCAAAAAGGTTGGGGTAAAGCAGTGGGTGACTTCTGGGTTGAATAGAGCACCAAAAGCTGTCTTTGGTTGTGTCAAAGATATGGGTTTGAGGCACTTCTCTTTCCCACTTCCTTACTGGGGTGTGCACGGAGGCTTCAGGCACACAGCCCCCAGTTTTTCTTTACTCCTTAATCCGCTCCAGCACTCCCTCCCAGACGTCTTTCTGATGGTGATTAAGAGATCAGAGGACAAAACTAGGCAGGTTGGGCTGCCAAAGGGCCTGCATTTCAGCCAGGATTGTGCACAGATGGTTGGGGAAGTGAGACCTTGAGGTCTTTGGAGTCACCTTTCAATTGCCCCGTACCCCTATGTGCGTCTGCGCAGGCTGTCAGCTATCCCGATGTCCAGACAGGTCTTCAACCTTGCCTCCTCCTCTTCAATTAATAGGGCCTTGTCTTTCTCCTGGATGGCTCCGGGAAGGCACATGTAGGGTTTCCAGAGTCCTCTTCCCATAATGTCTCCCTTCTCACTCTCCTGCAGGAGCTCCTGGAGTCTAGGCTGAAGGTCTTGAGGAAGGATCTGGAAGACTATGAGGTGTTTCGTTCCACGGAAGAGAAGGAGAGCAAGGAGCTCCTGGTGAGCAGGGCACTTTCCAGGTGGGCCCTCTTTGGGTGACAACAGAGGACCCCACCATCCTGGCATTGTATGTGCAATCTTTAAAAAGAAGTGAAGAGTGAAAGTTGGAGGGGTGACAAATGTTAAAGGACAAAATCTGAGTAAAATTTGCAGTTCTTATTGGTTTTATTCAGTGATTCATGAACTGGGCAGTATCCCATCTAGCAGATAGAAAAAGAGCTCTGAAAAGCTATGCAAGCCAAGAGATTTTATAGGCAGTAGGGGGCAGGAACAAGGAAGTTATACTGGGCCAAAAAGCAGATGGATTATTGCAAGGTTACTTTCCCTGTTTGTCAGGTAGTTACCCAACTAATGCTGATCAGGTGACTCCTGATTGACTGGTTTAAGATTCTATTTCTGGGAGAACTGAAACTGTAATTAAGTCTCTGTTTCCTGATGGGGGACTTAGCGTGAGTGACTCCATTTTGGGCCTTTTGTCTTTTTTTTTTTTTCTAAATATGAAATTTACTGTCAAATTGGTTTCCATACAACACCCAATGCTCATGCCAACAGGTGCCCTCCTCAATGCCCATCACCCACTTTCCCCTCCCTGCTACCCCCCCATCAATCCTCAGTTTATTCTCAGTTTTTAAGAGTCTCTTATGGTTTGCCTCCCTTCCTCTCTAACTTTGTTTTCCCCCTTCTGCTCCCCCATGGTCTTCTGTTAAGTTTCTCAGGATCCACATATAAGTGAAAACATATAGTATCTGTCTTTCTCTGTATGACTTATTTCACTTAGCATAACACTCTCCACTTCCATTCACGTTGCTACCAAAGGCCACATTTCATTCTTTCTCATTGCCAAGTAGTATTCCATTGTATATATAAACCACATCTTCTTTATCCATTCATCAGTTGATGGACATTTAGGCTCTTTCCATAATTTGGCTATTGTTGAAAGTGCTGCTATAAACATTGGGGTACAAGTGCCCCTATGCATCAGCACTCCTGTATCCCGTGGGTAAATTCCTAGCAGTGCTATTGCTGGGTCATAGGGTAGATCTGTTTTTAATTTTTTGAGGAACCTCCACACTGTTTTCCAGAGTGGCTGCACCAGTTTGCATTCCCACCAACAGGGCAAGACGGTTCCCGTTTCTCCACATCCTCTCCAGCATCTATAGTCTCCTGATTTGTTCATTTTAGCCACTCTGACTGGCGTGAGGTGGTATCTCAGTGTGGTTTTGATTTGTATTTCCCTGATGAGGAGCGACGTTGAGCATCTTTTCATGCGTCTGTTGGCCATCTGGATGTCTTCTTTAGAGAAGTGTCTATTCATGTTTTCTGCCCATTTCTTCACTGGATTATTTGTTTTTTGGGTGTGGAGTTTGATGAGCTCTTTATAGATTTTGGATACTAGCCCTTTGTACAATATGTCATTTGCAAATATCTTTTCCCATTCCGTTGGCTGTCTTTTAGTTTTGTTGATTGTTTTCTTTACAGTGCAGAAACTTTTTATCTTCATGAGGTCCCAATAGTTCATTTTTGCTTTTAATTCCCTTGCCTTTTGGGATGTGTCAAGTAAGAAATTGCTGCGGCTGAGGTCAGAGAGGTTTTTTCCTGCTTTCCCCTCTAGGGTTTTGATGGTTTCCTGTCTCACATTCAGGTCCTTTTTCCATTTTGAGTTTATTTTTGTGAATAGTGTAGGAAAGTGGTCTAGTTTCATTCTTCTGCATGTTGCTGTCCAGTTCTCCCAGCACCATTTGTTAAAGAGACTGTCTTTTTTCCATTGGATATTCTTTCCTTCTTTGTCAAAGATTAGTTGACCATACTTTTGTGGGTCCAATTCTGGAGGCTCTATTCTATTCCATTGGTCTATGTGTCTGTTTTTGTGCCAATACCATGCTGTCTTGATGATTACAGCTTTGTAGTAGAGGCTAAAGTCTGGGATTGTGATACCTCCCACTTTAGTCTTCTTCTTCAGTATTACTTTGGCTATGTGGGGTCTTTTGTGGTTCCATACAAATTTTAGGATGGTTTTTAACTCAAAATAAATGTGTTCGGGGGTGGGAGGGAGTGACCTCAGTTTAATTCTTGCAGTGGCTCTAGGAGGCACTAATTTATCCCTCCTACTTTTCAAATGAGGAAACTGCAGCCCAGGGTGGTTCTGAGGCAAGTATAAGTTGCCCTAGATTGATGGGAGAGCACATCTGTGACAGGGGACATGAGAGCATGTGTTGAAGCTGCTCTGCACTCAGAGGTGGGATATTTAAATTAGAGGCTGTGCTTGGTGGGTATGTGTAGTTGAGTCTCTGACCCCTGACCAGTGAGGGGGACGGAACTTTGTCCTGTGGGATGGCTCAGAGTCTCCTGTCCAAATGCCACATCTTGATGCCTGTGCCCCATTGCCTCTCCAACTTCTCTCCTGAGACAGAAGCAGATGGCAGCTGAGCGAGAGAAGGTGGGTGCAGAGTTCCAGGCTCTGCGGGCCTTCCTGGTGGAGCAGGAGGGCCGGCTCCTGGGCCGCCTGGAGGAGCTGTCACGGGAGGTGACACAGAAGCAAAATGAGAACATAGCTCAGCTTGAGGGTGAAATCACCCAGCTCTCCAAGCTCAGCAGCCAGATCCAGGAGACATCTCGAAAGCCTGACCTTGACTTTCTTCAGGTGAGTCTGGCTTGGCCAGAGGTATGGATCATTTATCCTAAGGCTTCATAAACAGTGAGAACAGAGTTAGATCCTGTGAGTTGAGTAGAATCACATACTCAAGCAGAAGGGGACTGGAGAAAACTGCCCTGATTCTTCTGGGGTTAAAGGTCTAAAAAGTTGTGATAAAAATTTCTTGACCTCGAGTCACAATAAAGATCTTACTGGCTTTACTCAACGACATGAATTGAGCAACATCCAATCTAGCAGACAGAAAGGAGTTCCAAAGAGCTATATGCAAGGCTTATGTCATATTCCAGGATGTAAACCTTATGCCAAAAGTCTCATAAAATAATACTTTACTACTCCGGATGTACTTTGACATTTTCTATTCTATTTCCTTTTAAAATAAATAGTCACACTCTCTCCCTCCTTCCCCTGCTCATTCTCTCAATATTTATTAATATTACTAATATTATTAATAAACTTTAAAAAGGGGGGGGGTTGGGTGGCTCACTTGGTTAAGCTTCAGACTCTTGATTTCAGCTCAGGTCATGATCTCATGGTTGGTGGGATCAAGTCCCGTATGGATCTGCAGTGACAGCAAGGAGCCTGCTTGGGATTCTCTCTCCCTCACTCTCTGCCCTTCCCCCACTTGCTCATGGGCTCTCTCAAAATAAATAAATAGTCACAATCCACAAATTGGTCAAGAATAGGCATTTGAAAGGTGCTGGTATGAGTAACCAGTCATTGCATAAGAGCTGTGACTTATCTGGGGTGGTGTAGAGCGGGTAGGCAACACTGGATCCCAGCACAAAGCTCCAGTGATGATTCTGTAATGAAGAGAGCATTTGCAAAGCTGTGGGCAGAGAGTTGATAAAACACCCAGAAACCAGCCACAGCAGGAAGCCATTGACACCTGGGCCCATAAAGGTGGTAGGGAGTGGTAGTACACCTTATTGCTTATTCCTCTGGGGGTACCTAGATCCCTGGGTGCCTTGGTTGGCCAAGGCTCTGACTCTTGATCTCAGATCAGGTCTTGATCTCAAGGTTGTGAGTTCAAGCCCCACCTTGGGCTATAAACTGCTTGTGGAGCCTACTAAAAAAATAAAAATATAAAAAGTTGCATATTCCTCTGGAAGCAGCACAAGGGGTCAGTTTTATTTTCTCAAAAGTAACTGGAGGTTACCTGGTGCTGATTTGGCTTTCTTTTATCTTTCTTTCCAGGAATTCAAAAACACACTAAGCAGGTGAGTGGACCTAAGATTTCCTTAGGTCTTTCCAAGCTGGCTCTTCTTCTTTTCCACTGAGCTCTCTCTCTTCATCCCCTCATCCCTGACCTCACACTCCCAATTCCCACATTGCCTTACCTATGTACCTTCTAAGGCAAATGTCCACCTGCCTGGCTGTGGATATTCTGCTGCAAGATCAGCCTCTCTTTTTCTACCTCTCCCCACCAAGAGGACCTTACCATCCTAATTGTCACAGCCTGGTGGGAGTGGGACAGTGTTTGTGGGCCTTCCTCAGGCTCTTTGTCCTGCAGATGCAGCAATGTGCCTGGTCCCAAGCCAACCACAGTCTCTTCTGAGATGAAGAATAAAGTCTGGAATGTTTCCCTCAAGACCTTTGTCTTAAAGGGGCTGCTCAAGAAGTTCAAAGGTAGGGCCTGTTCTTGGGGTTGGGCCATGCAGTGCTGGTGGCCATGGTGTGTTTCTGGTAGTTTGGGGGCCCAGGAATGTGTCTTTCCAGAAGGTTTGTTAGAAAATAGGAGCTAGGGTGTGTCAAGGACAGATTGGTGCAGGGAGATGGTGGTGGCAAATCCATTCAGCAGCCCCTGCTCCCAGAGCACAAAGATTCCCCCAGGGACAGGCAGGGTAGAGGGCTACTGGGGCAAGAAGAAGGATGAGGAGGGAGAGCTCAGCTCAGACTAGCTCAGGCAAAAGAGAGGGAAGTGGAAGAGGTAGAGCTAGGATACTGCCCCTTCTTGACCCCTCACACTTGACCCAGTGTCTACACATCAACTCTCAGCCTTCGGGGTATCTGGCTGTAAATGTCAGAGGAGGTGATATTCACCATCATTGCCAGATAGACAATCTTCTGAGTCATTTACGAATATCCTGCTTTGTTTCTCCTCCTCAGAGGATCTTCGGGGAGAGCTAGAGAAAGAGGAGAAAGGTAAGATGGTTCTTGTGATAGTGATTTCCCATTATTTGGCCATGTAGAGAATCCACTGCCTCCCCATGATTGTTTCTCTGGGCTTTGTGAATGGCTGGTTCCTTCTACCTGCCTGCCTCTGCCCTCCCCTCATCCTTGCCTCCCAGTTCTGGCTCCCTCAGGCCTCAGTGGGACCTGTAGGCCTATAAATTGCGGACCAGTCACCTGGATGAGCCTCTCTCCCCATTCCCCCTTCCAGACAAACAGAGACCTCTCCTGGGGACAGGGCTTGTGTGCAGGGGTCAGGCAAAGCAGGAAGAGATTGAAGACAGGAAGGGAGGAGGTTCTTACTACTGCAGAGCTCTGGGGTGAGTGGGATCCAACTCTGCAGGAGGGCAGAGGGGGGCACATATTCATGATGCTAATGATTGATCAAGCTATGTCAGAATTTACCATGGAAGGATCTAAACCAAGTCAGATCATGACCCTCCTCTGCACAGAACCCTAGGACAGCCCCTCTCATTCAATAATGTCCTCTCTATGGCCTTCAAGGCTTCATAGGCTCTGAACTCACTGCACACTCTCCCTCTAGCTTACTCTGTGCAGCCACAACAAGTGCTCTTTGCTGCTTCTGAAATGCACTAAGCACACCCCCACCTCAGAGCATTTGCACTGCACTGGCTGGCCTCAGCCTTGAATATACTTCCTCTAGACAGCTACATGCCTGGCTTCCTCACCTCCTTTATGTCTTTGCTCAAATGCATACCTAGGCCTTTTCACCTTCCCTGGCCACTCTAATTGAAATTACAGCCTTCTCTTCTGACTCCTCTTATTGTCCATGTTCACCATTTATTGTCTCTTCTTTCCTTCCCCCAGAAAGGAAGCTACAGGAGGGCAGGGATACTGAACCGTGGGATTCCCAGGGCCTAGAATAGTCCTAGAACATAGTACTTATGACAAGTGTGCATATTTTAAGTTTTTATTATGAAAAAATTTAAATATATACAAAAGTAGAGAGAAGATCATAATGAATATTATGTTCTCATCATAGACCTTCAGCTGATATTTTTCATAAACGCCCCTACCCGCTTCTTCCCACTGGATTATTTGGAAGCAAATCATGGATAAGTTATTTCCATAAATATCAGTATGTTATCTCTAAAGATAGACTTAAAAAAAACCCACAAAGCCATAATCACAATTAGAAAAAGTAATGCTTCTTTCCAATACCTAGTGTTTGAAATTCTCCAGTTGTCTTTTAAATTGTATTTGTCGATCTGTTCTAATTGTGATCCAAAGTAGGTTCACACATTCCTTTTGTTTGGCTTCCACTTGTACATGTTTTGGGGGGATGGTGGAGGAGAAGTAAGACGGGAGCTGGGGAGAGGGCTTGCATGGGACATCTCTCCCTGTCTCTGCCTTCAGTGGAGCTGACCTTGGACCCCGACACTGCCAACCCCCGCCTCATCCTCTCTCTGGATCTTAAGAGCGTGCGCCTTGGACAGCGGGCGCAGGACTTGCCCTGCCACCCACGCCGCTTTGACACCAACACGCGAGTCTTGGCGTCCTGTGGTTTCTCCTCCGGGCGGCACCACTGGGAGGTGGAAGTGGGCTCCAAGGACGGCTGGGCCTTCGGCGTGGCGCGAGAGAGCGTGCGCCGCAAGGGCCTCACGCCCTTCACCCCTGAGGAGGGCGTCTGGGCACTGCAGCTCAACAGCGGGAAGTACTGGGCAGTGACTAGCCCTGAACGGACGCCCCTCAGCTGTGGCCACCTGTCCCGTGTGCGGGTGGCCCTGGATCTAGAGGTGGGGGCCGTGTCCTTCTACGCCGTGGAGGACATGCGCCACCTCTACACCTTCCGCGTCAACTTCCACGAGCGAGTGTTCCCCCTTTTCTCTGTCTGCTCCACCGGCACCTACTTGCGAATCTGGCCTTGAAAGTCTTTGGCCTCCCAGAGAGGGTGAATCAGTCGAGGGTGAATACCTACTCATCCCGGCTGCCCATGGGAAGCAATGCTGCCCTCTGTCGGAGCCTCCTGGTTACTGTGGGCCTGCCTTCCAGATTGGCTCTGGGCTGCCTTGGAGGGGCTCCTGCAGACCACAACATTGGAGACAGAAAACGGGTGATTATGGAAAAGGGTTCCGTGGTCAACTGAGTAGAAGAGAAGATGCCTTGGACCCTTGGCGCCTGTCCTCTGCCTGTTGTCGACATGTGGATTCAGCTAGCCTGAGCTGTGAGGACTTGGAGGTGGGTGAGGACAGGAGCCCAGCTATTGACAGAGGTGTTTCCCATCACTGGGACTTTCTACCTGGACTTAGCAGGGCCTCTGGGTCTGGAGCAATAGCAAGTACAGTGCTGTCCTCAGGTGCAAGGGGGCAGGTTCAGGCCCAGCCAGCCAAGTTCATGACCACTTCTGCTTTGCCTTCTTGTCAGCTTCTAGCTCTGCCTTCAGACGCCTGGATCCACCACTCATGGAGGAGCATTGTACTCCCAGGTCAGAGAACAGCTTGGGACAGAACTGAAAGGAGATTCTTGACATGTACATGAGAGGAAAGCCCAGGACAATGGCATTTATCATGGCTACCTTCCAATACCCCTTAATGATGATACAGAGTGATATGTACATCCTCTGCCACAGTGACAGCCATGTGTTCTCACACATGCCTAAACCCCTTTCAAACGCCAAAGTATAGTCTCCCTTGAGTAAGGAGACCAAAGTCTATGGGATTTTGAAACACAAAACAACACTTATAATTTTACAGATGCAACTAATATCAGCATGGGAATGCACAGAGCACAAACATGCCCCTGATATACCCTTCCTGGAACTTGTCAAATGTGTGCCAACAGCAGAGGACCCTGGTGCCAAGGTCTGCTCAGCCTGTGCCCTGGTGGGGTGTTATTCCCTTGGCTAATTGTTCCCGAGCTTCTGTTTGGGTGGGCTTCTGGGAGGGGGTTTTGGGCAGTTTCCTGTTTAGTGCTACCCAGGGAAGGGGGATGAGGAGATGGAAATACAAACTCTGAGCTCATTTCTAGGGTGGCTTAGCTCATTCTTGACTCCTCCAGTCTGAGTGCAAGAGCACAAGTAGTAGCGAAGGTTTCTGCTAGACTGGGTGATCAGGTGTGTTTAAATGTGTGAGGAATGTGTGCATGTATGTTTATATCTCAGATTGAGGGGGCAGGGGTTTGTGTGGATTTTGGAGAGCAGTTTTATCAGCTCATGTGTAGGTTTAGGTATTGCAAACAGACCTAGGTCAATTTGGTAATACCCTATTTTTCATTTGTTGTTAAATATTAGCCACTCCACATTTAGGTGAGGGTCATGGTTTTCCTCCCCCACTACCTAGCTAACTGGCTAGATGAATCTGTTTAGACAGATATGTTGGCATGTAGGGACAGTGACAATTGAATAACCTGGTCTGCAAGTGTCATGGGGTTTCTGTGCTCTGTCCCTGAGATGCTCCAAGCACACTTTGAATACAGGGGTCTTACAGGGGAGGCATGACACTGTTCTAGAGGCAGACACAGTGGACATAGCACCAGGAAATCTGAATCCAATGTCCTATGGGCCTGGGTCAGGATCATATAAGTGTCCAGCCTACAGTATAATTGTATCATTCCAGAGGGTGAATCCTATGTTGTGTTCATATATGGAGAAGTTCTAGAACACTGCAGCCAATCCATGTATTTGAATACTAGTCATTTCCACAAGGACCCCCCCCCCCTTTAACACTCACTTGCTAATTAAATCGCCTAATGTTATCGTCAAGCCCTGATATTATCTGGGTTTATATGGCTTTTGGACTGAGTATCACAGTTACCTTTAAGGTCACATAACAACTGTGCTGAAGTATTGCAACACATATTACAGGTCACAGAAGGTGGGTGGCTGGTGGAGGTGCCTGTAGGGCCAGGTCTGGGGACTGTACGAGTGGCTGTCTGTGTGTATATTTTCAGCTTTTGTGTTTGTGAATGTGATTGTGTGTCTATCGAAGTATGTGTTTGCAGAGTTAATAACTACATAGACATCTATATATCTGAAGAAATATAACAACAGTTACAGTAACAATCACACATTGAGATGTTCTCTTTTGGTCAACAAGGCAATGCAGTGACTTTGGATGTCACAATGCTGATGTGAGGGTATGTGTGATTGTATGCAATTTTCTCTCCCATCCTTTGGGATCCTAAGATCTGTTAGGTGTTCAGGTCTCTGAAAGCAATGACTGGCTTAACTTGGGTCCTTCTGACCCCACCCATTAGTCCCAGATGCTTGTGAATTGCATGAGCTAGTTCCCTGACAACAGACCCTTAAATGGTTCCTCAGCATACAGACTTGAGGGTGCCCATGGATCTAAGTCACCTGGCCTTGCAGGGACCATAAAGCAGATTGGGCCACCAGGGAAAGGTCCATCACTTACAGCAGTCACTTTCTTTTTTTTTAATTTAAAATTTTACTTTGAGTTGGTTAACATAAAGTGTTATATTAGTTTCAGGTGTACAATATAGTTAATTCAACACCATACATCACCCTGTACTCATCATGACAGGTGTATTATTTAATCCCCATCACCTATTTAATCCATCCTCCCCTCCCCTCTCCTCTGATCACCATGAGTTCATTCTCTATAGTTAAGAGTCTGTTTCTTGATCTTATTTTTTTCCTTTTGCTCACTTGATTTGTTTCTTAAATTCCACACACGAGTGAAATCATATGGTATTTGCCTTTCTCTGACTTATTTCACTTAACATTATACTCTCTAGCTCCATCCATGTGCTTGCAAATGGCAAAGTTTCATTCCTTTCTATGGCTGAATAACATTCCATTGTATATATATACTACTTCTTCTTTACCCATTCATCAATGATGGACACTTGGGCTGCTTCCATATCTTGTACAGCCGCAACTTCCTGACCGTTGCAGGGCTAGGGCTCCTGTCTCTCACCTGGGCTCTCACCCTGCTCTCTATCCCCTGGGCTTTTAGGGACTCTTACAGAACCAGCACCTCCAGAGTTGAGGTGGGCCCCAAAGGTTGCCTTTTCCTTTATTATTTTTAACTATTTGAAAGTTTTTATTTTTTTATTTTTTATTTTATTTTTTTTAATATGAAATTTATTGTCAAATTGGTTTCTATAGAACACCCAGTGCTCATCCCAACAGGTGCCCTCCTCAATACCCATCACCCACCTTCATCAACCCTCAGTTTGTTTTCAGTTTTTAACAGTCTCTTATGTTTTGGCTCCCTCCCTCTCTAACCTCTTTTTTTTTTTTTTTCTTCCCCTCCTCCATGGTTTTCTATTAAGTTTCTCAGGATCCACATAAGAGTGAAAACATATGGTTATCTGTCTTTCTCTGTATGACTTATTTCACTTAGCATAACACTCTCCAGTTCCATCCAGGTTGCTACAAAAGGTTGCCTTTTCCTAACTTGCCTAAAGGTGCCTCAGGGGCTAGGGAACCCCACGCCTGATCCAGTCCTTTTCCCACCAGCACCTCCTCACGCTCTGACCTTCTGATTTTTCCCAACACCCTCTCTCAGCCTCTCACTCACTGCCCACTGACAGCCCACCTTACCAGCCCGGACCTGGATTCCTTCGGAACAGGCCTACTGACACCCTTACCCTAGCTCCTCCCTCGCAGCCCTGACCTTGGACTCATTCTCATACAGAATAAGCCTTGGACCTATCTATCCAACTCGTCTTTGCCCCCGACTCCCAAGCCCGAGAAAGACCTCGGGTCTTCCTACAGCTCCGCCCACTGGAGGCCCCGCCCCCGCCCACGTCGGGTAATACTCTCACCCTATCTCTCACACGATCCGCCCTGTCTCCCAGGATTTGCGGTTTGGCCTGCCGCGCTGACACTGAAGTACCCGGAGAGGCAGCGAGGGCCCAACTGGGCCCTAGTTGGTGGAGAGACACCGGCCGGCTTGTTACTACTTAGCTCCTTCCTGTGGTTCATTGCGGCTGCGCGGCAGACGATGACAGCATCAAGTATTCTTGCGCAGAAGCGGAGTTTACGGTTGGCTCCATAGCTCAGGGGTTAGAGCACTGGTCTTGTAAACCAGGGGTCGCGAGTTCAAATCTCGCTGGGGCCTGCTGGTGCGTGTTTTTTTCCCCACCCTTTCCTCAAAGGTGGAAAAGCGGAAGATGCTTGAGCCAACACGAATTTCCGCTTTTCTTAGAGACCAGGCCTTAGGCGGAGCTGCCTGTTCCTTGACACTTAGATGCCCACCGACTAAAAGTGGCTTTACTTTTTGAAGAACCAAACCCACTGCGTCCGTGACCTTTCGATCACAGGCTCCGCTGGCTCCGCGCGTCTTCTCCACAGCGGTCCTTCGCTGGTATGCTTTGCAGGCTCTCTGCAAGTTCGTGGAAGGTCTTTCCGTTCCCCTCCTCTCACCTACTCAGGCCAGGGAGTCGCCCTGGTCTCTGTCTTCTTCGTTAAGTGGGGACCACCTGTCTGTGCCCACCTCTTCACAACGCACCCTGGGAATCTATTTTAGTCTGGAGGGGGACTAGGTTTAAGCCTTACCCTTGGCTCGCCATCGCTCTCCACAATCTAGCTTCCATAGTGAGGTGGTTGTCCAGTAGGGCAGGAACATAGGGTCAACGAATTCCAGGACCCCGGGACGCGCAGGTGCCGGAAGGTGCTGGTACGCTCCTGGCCTATCCTGGGCGTGTCTGTTCGGGTCTTGAAGCACTCTTGGCTCTTTGGATGGGAGCCGGCCGGTGCAAAGGCCTGTGGCCCCCATCCACCACGCTCCCTACCGGCTTACTCCCTTTGCCTCTTCTCCGGCGTCTACCCAGGTTTCCGCAAGCGGTTTTCTCCACTCTGTTGCCCCAGGCCGGGGTTGTTTTCGAAACCCGAATCGCGATAGAGTGCTGCCAGGAGTCAGCCGCGTCCCCACGTGGGGACTTTTCTGAAGGTCCCGTTTGACTTGGAGAGAGGACTCTTGCGGGCTAGGATAGCGCGGCGGGGCATGGTCACGCCTCTGCCTGAGCCACGGCTGCCTAGTAGTGCGGGCGAAAGCCGTGGCGGGATGGTGCCCTAGACCCTCCGTGAGCCTGGCTCTGCCTATCTGGCAGCGCCCCAGTTGTTCACTGGGGATTTAGTTTCATTTTGTACACTTGACTTCCTTTAACAGCATAAATAAATAAATAAATCAAAGTCAGAAGGTCAGCAGTTGTGTTTTTATTGTTTTGTTTAAAAGAAAAACTAAATGGTTAAAAAAAGACCGGAAGTAAATGGGACAATTATAGTCTTTAGGGCAGGTGTTACTAATTGTGGAAGTTTGTACTTTTCTATATATAATTCCATAGAGAAGAGAAGCAAATGCTTACGACACGGAGGTGGTAGTAACGCAGGCCGAGGACACACGGTGGCTTAGGGCAGAAGAGAGCCCATCTAACGCTTTATGCGTCTCGAAAAGAGACGAGGACAACGCCAACGCCTTGTGGCAAAGAGGCGGGTTAGCATTGTGTTTTCCAAGGAAAAGTCCGAGAGGAGCAGCGAATGGAGCGGTCAATGCAGAGGGATGAGCAAGATCGTGGAGTGGCAGTAGATAAATTAGCACTTTTTTCCTTGGAGGAGGTTAACCACCATTCGTCTCCCACTCATTTTTTATAACTGCCGTTGTGTAGGAAATTTCTTTGCTGGCTGCACAAAAATAAACCTCTGGACCAGCTCTGAGTGGATTTTCGTGAATTTTACAGCAGGAAATCAGAATCACTGGTTTTTGTTTTTTTACTACTGAATAATCCAGCGCAGTTAAAGTCTTTTTAGGGAAAGCAAGCCTGAGACGAGGGAGGACAGCGCCCGCACAGCCCAGGACCCTGGTTTGGCGGGAGCCGATGGCTGCTTCAGTGCAATCTCGGGACAAAGCTTCGGGGACGGAGAGCCGGGGCATTCAGCCTGCGGGCCCAGTGTGCGCGCGCGCTCTAGTGCAAGCCTCCAGGGCTGCGCAACCACCACTTCAGCCAGCCACCCCAAGGGAGCGGGGTTTCCGGTCATCTTGTTTCCGCCTTACACTTCCCTACATTTTGTGAAGCTTTTGCAAATAAGGGTGTGTTGCTTTTCATGTTTTCATAAAACAATAAAAGAAAAGCTCTCTCCCTTTTACCAGGCGCCCCACCTGAAGGGACTACTACCTCGACTTCATTTCGCTTGTGGCGGCTCAGGACCCAGTCAGTCCCGCGTCCCCTCCAAATCCCGCGCGCGGTCTCTCCAGGAGCCCTGGGCTTCTCCCGGCCTCTGAGCCCAGACCCTGGGCCTCCAGACTTGAGCCTTGCTTGGGCTCCCTTGGGCAGGGGCTCCCAGTCCCCAAAGCGGAAAGTTGCCCCTGCCTGCTGCTCCTACCTGCTGCTAGTGAGGCACTCCTTAGGATTCCAGATTACATACAGAGGGACCAAGGGACACGGACCATTTACGCTGGGCGAGCTACCTACGGATGAGATTAATGGCAGATGCCCAGACTGTGGAGTAGGGATGCGTTGGGTGTGGGAGACTCAGATCCAGAGAGCAATTTCAATATGTCAAAAATAAAAGTCTCCGTCGGTGATAAAAATTACTTCTTGGAGAATCTGATTATGAGTTGAGCAAAAAAACAGCTAAGCACGAAGTGGCTCGTTGGTCTAGGGGTATGATTCTCGCTTTGGGTGCGAGAGGTCCCGGGTTCAAATCCCGGACGAGCCCACTTTTTTCAATTCTACTTTCTAGCTTAGGTCCCTTATGTCGATGGTTTTGTCCTTGAACAGAGTTGGCATACCCAAGAGCTCTGAGTGTCCTGCGGTTTAGTAAGAAGAGCAGGTAGGAGAGTGAGTGAGCCGTTCCAGAACTGAGGGTCGCAGGTGAAGGGTTGGGTGCAGAACCGTTCGCCTTTGTTTTCCGCCAGCATGGGACCTGGAACCATCTTTTCTCAGTCGTAGAACTTTGCATCTAGTGTACCCAAGGAGGCTCTCTTAATCATCAAAGGTCTTACAGGGATTCTCCAGCCAGAAGTTTCCGTAGTGTAGTGGTTATCACGTTCGCTTAATACGCGTGGAAGTTCTCGGCTCAAAGCTGGGCCATAGCAATGTGTGAGGCTTCCCCTGCCATTTTTCTTCTTACTACTTAACATTTGGAGACTCTGTAAATCAAACTTGGTCCTGATTTAGAACATCCACCATCATCAACTACTTGCAATTTACTACATTGGGGTACACTTGGAGACTCTATGGGACATACCAGGGTCCAGTTCAGGACTTCCACATCACTTCTGCTTGTACAGAGACACGCGATCTTCCAGGATGGAGAGAAAAGGTATCTACACAGCCGTTTTTCCGCCTCAGCCACGTACGCCTGTTAAATACCTCATCCCAACCCACTCACTGTCTAGGACACCAGAGCGCACAGAGACCGCACAGAGCATCCGACAATCCGTAGCAGACTCACGCTGCTAAAACGGAATCCCAGACACCGAGGTCGGAGCGCTCCCAATTCTGCCTCATTCCTCTTTTGTGACCCAAAGCAAAATAGCATAAAGCACGTCAAGGAACTAGCAGCGGTGGAATTCATACCCACGCCTCCAAAGAGTCTGGAGCCTTAATCCAGCGCCTTAGACCGCTCAGCCACACTACCCTGCTGCAAAGTCCCTTTGGGTGTCTTCACTGCTGATAACTTTTCAAAGGTTTTTCAGGAAAAGGAAGCATTGAGGAAAATTTACAGGTTAAAACAGAACCGTATCCCGCCCGGAAAGATTAGTTTAACCAGAGTCACAGGCAGGGAACCTGAGCTCCACGAGCGCTGACAGAGAAGGGTAGGCGAAGCGCACACTCCACGCCTTGGTTTTGGGAAAGACACTCAAGTCACTCCCACCTCTCACTTTGGGGAATGGGCCTGAACGCAGGGGAAGACTTCTATAATCTCACCTTGTTTTTAATTTTTTTTCAAATTAAACTGTGAGTGTATATTATTGTCAGAAATTAATGCGTAGGAATCTTGCACCCCCTCTCAATTAAAAAAACAAAACAAAACAAAACCCATAACATTTTTTGTTGGCAGTAGCACCAGCACTTTCAGAAGTAGCTGAGATCTGAGGCCTCCACCCGTGCAACTCTGCTACCTAAGATTTCCCTCCTTTTCTTTCTTCTTTTTTTCTTTTTCCTTTTCTTTTTCTTTTTCTTTTTTCCTTCCTTCCTTCCTTCCTTCCTTCCTTCCTTCCTTCAACAGCAAGCAAAAGTTTATTAGAGTATAAGATTAGAAAGTAAGAATAGTAGTAAAGCTCTGTTTACAGAGAGGGGACATTTAAAAGTGAACGCCCTGATTTCCACCCTTTAAACAAGTGTTTCAGCTGGAGGTATCGGGTCTTGAAAAAACACGCTAGATTGAATCCTATGCAGGGTATCCTCCCTTCCCTCCCCATTATAAAAATCCATTAAAAAAGTAAAACCAACTCGGCAAATCCGGGAAAAAAAATAGAAAAAAATTCATCAGAAAACCCACAACTCAGAAACAACTATCAATATTTAGTGATCAGTATCAATATTCTCCGTTAACTTTTTCTTGCACCAGTAGGTCTACCTCCTATAGATACAGATTTGAATCACGTATTTTGTTACGGCAGCTCGAACAGAAGTAGATAGTTTACTGTTACAAACATCAATAGATTTCACTCACATTAATACTGAACAAAGAAGTCAGGCATAAAAGATCCTATTTTCTGTTGATTGCATACATAAGATATTCAAGCATGAGCAAAACTAATCTCTGCTGATAGAAGTTAGAAATACTGTTACTTTGGGGAAAGAAGTGTAGGTACTGATGGCAGAGAGACAGGAGGTAACAGTTTCGGGTGCTGGAAACATACTACCTTGATCTGGGTGATGGGCACGTGTCCCACTTAGTTGGGTGCTTAAGATCTTTGCACATGTAAAAATATTTGCACAACAAAGATATTTTTCACAATAACAATTTTTTAAAAAAGAGGGGTTCCTTAATTCAAAAGGCCATTTTTTATTTTTATTACTGCATAACAAATTGCCACAAATTTAGTGGCTTAAGACAACACAAATTTATTATCATACAGTTTTGGTGGGTCAAGAGTCTGGAGACAAGTTAGCAAGGTCCTTTCCTCATGTTTCACCAGGTGGAATCATGGTTTTGGCCATTGCTGCCATATTCTCTGAGGCTCAGGATTCTCTCCCAACCTTATTAGCTGTAGGCAGACTCCAGTTTCTTGTGGTTGTGGACTAAAATCCCCATTGCTTTGCTGGCTGTTTGTTGGATGCTGTTCTCAGAGCCCTCTTGCTGGCTCATTGACCCTTTCACAATAGGACACTTTACTTCTCCCTTGAGGCCAAGAGTGCAACCTCCCCTGGTACTTCACTTTTGTCTGAGGTTTCACCTGATTAAATCAGGCCCACCCAAAATGGATTTATTCAAATTCAACTGACCAGTGAACTTAATTACATCTGCAAAATTGCTTCTTCCATAAAATGTATCATGATCATGGGTATGATATCCCTTCGTATTTACTCAAGGGAAGGGGAGTATACAGGGTATGTACACCAGCATGGGAAACTTGGGACCCATCTTTGAATTCTGCCTACTGCAGTTAGACACAAGAACCAGATATGGAAGCATCTCCCAGCATAAGAGCCTTTCCAAGTTCCTTCAGTCTTTTTGTTTTAGTAACTTGTTAAAAATGTGACCCTGCAGTGAGGTGAGAGGGAGTTCTGGCTTTCCCTTCTTCCTGTGTGTCAATGCTAACTTTCTGTTTTTATTTGGCAACATGAGACTAAATGGGCTTGCTGTTACATTGCACCAAAGTGGGCAGAAACAGAGGCACCCTTGGCCAAGGTGCACCCTGGTGCTCTCCCTGCTGCTTGTGTCATGTGGGTGGTCAACTTCCTCCAGTTCTTTTAGTTCCTTAGGACTTCCATTTGTATTTTTAGAAACTTAAGGATTATTCCATCAATATGTACACAGTATAGAAAAATTAGACAGGCATAAGAATAATTAGCATAAAGAAAATGAAAATCACCTTCAACAATGCCACCCAGTTGTTAATATTTTGCTTAGAGCTTTTCAGATTCTTTTCATGCATATTTTAATACACACACTATTTTAACAAAAATACTTTGCACTGTCTTGTAGCTTGCTTTGTAAAAATATTCAAGAAGTGTAATTATTATACTTTCATGCCATAAATTCCTTCTATATCATTTCACCCTACTTTTATGAAATTTTAAACAGAAAGCAATAGGCCAAGGAGGTGGGTCAGGTGTAGCCCTTAGGAACTAAATCAAAGAAGCTCATTTACACATGTGTTTTTGGTAAGTCAGTTAGAGAAAGACAAATACCATGTGATTTCACTCATGTGGGATTTTTTTAAGTTTATTTATTTATTTATTTATATATTTTCACTCATATGTGGAATTTAAGAAAAAAAAAATAAGCAAAGGAAAAAAGAGCAAGAGGCAAGCCAAGAAACAGACTCTTAACTATAGAGAACAAACAGATGGTTACCAGAAAGGAGATGGGGGGAAAAGGGGATGGGTTAAATAGGTCATGGGATTAAGGACTCCACTTGCTGTGATGAGCACCTGGTAGGTGTTGTATGGAAGCACTGAATCAATATATTGCATACCTAAAGCTAATACTACACTGTAAACCAACTGTAGTTTAAATAAAAACTTTAAAAAAATAAACACATTATTTGGTACTTGTCCACAGCTCCTTCTAAGAAGCTTCAGATGGTTTTAAAATAAGCCTTTCACCTTTTACCCAAGGAATTACTGCAACCTATTAGGAGGGGCTGTGTGAAGAGTCAGGAAATAGCTCCAAAACTCACTTGTTGAGATTGTTGAGATCCCCTTGCACAGGAATATGACAGAGACCAATCAACTGGTTGATTTTCTCAAATAAAGGCACATGTAGGATTTATAAGAGAAAGAGAGGAGAAAGGAGAGAAACATCACAGCCAGTCTTGAGAGTGAGTCTTTTTTCTCACAGGTAACCTGCTTAGCTGGAGGCTATCCAAAGTCTAGAGCCTGTGGTGAATGGGCTGGCTGAGCTCATGGGGAAATGATTTATTTATTTCGGTTTCTCCAAAAAACAAAACCAAACCGTGAGTACTCAGCTGTTGAGGCATGCTGTAACTCTGTAATGCTTGCAAAATGCAGATTGTGTCTGCACCATTTTACTTTATACTCATTATAATAATTCAGAATACTTCATTATAATACTCATTATAATACTTCAGAAATTACACACAACTTTTTGTTTCTCAGTCATGTCTAAAAGTAACAATGGAATTCAGCAGTTTCTTTTATTTTTTAAAACAAAACATTTTCCAATTATTCATGTCTAGTATATAGAAACACAATTTATTTTAGCTATCGATGATGTATCTTGTAACTTTGCTAAACATGTTTACTTCTAGTATTTGTGTGTGTGTGTGGGGGGTGGGGGAGATTGTGGTGGATTTTCCCCATAGATATTACATCATTGTGACGAATGAAAATTGTACCTCTTCCTTTCCAATCTGGATGCCTTTAATTACTTTTCTCACCTTGTTGTACTGGCTAGAATGTCTAAAGCAATCCTAAATAGAAGTGGTGAGAGTGTAAATCCTTGTTCTTCTTTGGGGGAAGGCTCTCAGATTTTCAACATTGAGTATGATAGCCCTTTCTAGGGTTGAGAGTCAATTCTCCTGGTTTGCTGAGTTTTATCAAAAATGGACATTAGACACAAGAAAAAAGAAACAGAACTATGTATGGTGACAGATGTTAACTAGACTTTTTGCAGTATAGATTTCCCTGCTCTCCAAAAATAGAATGTTCTAGAGGTGCCTGGGTGGCTCAATTGGTTAAGCATCAGATTGTTGATTTTAGCTCAGGTCACCATCTTACGGTTTGTGGGATAGAGCCCCACTTCGGGCTCTGTGTTGACAGTGAGGACCCAGCTTGGGATTCTCTTTCCCTCTGCCCCTGCCCAGCTTGCTCTCTGTCAAAATAAATAAATAAACATTAAAAAAAAAAGAAAGTAGAATGTTCCTATGAGACCTTTGGTAAACCAAACTGGCATAAAGTGAAGAGTATTGCCCACTTTCTGAAAGTTCAAGTTACACTACTTTGATTTTACAAAAGACCTGGATTAGTATGGTCACAGCTTTTCCCTTAAAAATTAAATCTTCTTTGGATTTCTTTTGGTTAATGAAAACAGGTACTAATGTAGTATATACTACATTATCAAATATACAAATATCAAATCATTATGTTATACACCTGAAACGAATATAAGTCAATTATACCTCAATAAAAAAGTTATGAATCCAGAAAATGTTTTGTGTAATCTTTATATCTTATTGTTTAGCCATAAACATTATGTAAGTTTCTACTGGAGAATAAGTAAAGCCCGTTATTAAATGTCCCTAAAAAAACAATATTAGATTTTGTCAAATGCTTCTTCTGCATTTACTAGGATAATAAGATGGTTTTTCTTTTTTAGTTAATATGGTGAATTATATTGATTGATTTTTCAAATGTTAACCTGGCCTTTATCAGTAGCTGAAATCATCTGGGTCACTTGTTGTTGTTGTTGTTGTTGTTGTTGTTTTATTGTCTGGCTCTCCTGTGTGTGTAAGCTCCTGTATCCCTAGACCCTGCTGACAGTGCTGTTCCATAACCTAGCTTTTCCCCTCAGCTTTATTGAGGTATGGTTGACAAATAGAAATTGTACATATTTAATGTGTATAATACAATGTTTGTACACAAACATTGTGAAATAATCACAAACTAATTAACACCTCTATCACCTTACATAATTTTTTTGTGTGGTGACAACATGTAATATCTACTGTCAGCAAATTTTAAGTATACTATATACATATTTTTTAAAGTTTATTTATTTGAGAAAGAGCCAGAGAAAGCACGGTGGAGGGGTAGAGCGAGAATCCCAAGCAGGCTCTGCAAGGACAGCATGAAGCCTGATACCAGATCTGATGTGGGGCTCTATCTCTTGAACCATGAGATCAGGACCTGAGCTGAAATCAAGAATCAGATGCTTAACCAACTGAGCCACCCAGGCACCCCTACAGTATATTAAATATAGTCATTATACTGTGCATTAAGTCTCAAGAACTTACTCATCTTATAACTGAAAATTTGACCAATGTATCCTATTTCGCCAACTCCCAGTCCCAGGTAATCACAATTCTACTCTGTTTCTTTGATTTTGACTTTTTTAGATTCCACATATTAGTGAGATTATACAGCACTTATTTTCTGTGTGTCTGGCTTATTTTCCTTGGCATAATGTTTCCCAGGTTCATCCATGCTGTCACAAATGGCAGGATTTCCTTATATTTTAAGGCTGAATAATATTCCATTAAAAATATGTCACATTTTCTTTATTCATTCATCCATCAGTGGACACTTAGGTTGTTCCCACATCTTAGCTATTGTGAATAATGTGGTGTCTAAGTGGGGTGTCTCTCGGTCAGACAGGGGCCTTCAAATGCGGGGCGATGATCAGATGGAAGTCAATGGCATGGAAGGTGAAAGAATTCACTTGAGGCAGGACAAAGGAGATAGTTTACTGAATACACCACAAGGGAATAGTGGGCAGGAAAGCAGAGAGGCTGTCTGCAACAAGGCAGTGGGTGTGGACCATTCTTTAAAAGGAAAGGTGAGGAGGTATGGTGACCTACAGAATTCTCCCTGTTTTAGTAAGTGTGCCTAGTTGTAAGTAGCCCATTGGTTAGTTAAGGTCTATGGATATTTAAAAAAAAATTTTTTTTTAACGCTGATTTATCTTTGAGAGAGACAGAGACAACACATGAGAAGGGTAGGGGCAGAAAGAGAGGGAGACACAGAATCTGAAGCAGGCTCCAGGCTCCGAGCTGTCAGCACAGAGCCCCGTGCAGGGCTCGAGCTCACAAGCTGTGAGATCATGACCTGAGCCGAAGTTGGACACTCAACCAACTGAGCCTCCCAGGTGCCCCATGGCCTATGGATATTTTGAGGTGAGTTGCCTGATATGCTTGTCTATATTGCATTGCTCAAGACTGTTTGCCAAAAAGCAGTCTCTACATTTCCCCCCACCCCCCACCCTGATAGATCAACAAGGAGAATCTATGGCATTTGGGTGGAGGTCTCCTCCCCAGTAGCTTCTTCCTGCTTAATAAGGGGTGTAGAGATGTCCCTACCTAAACTTGTTGGTTCATCAAGGATTCTGTGCAGCCATAGACCAGAGCATGGTATTATATTAATGTGCTGAGAGGCAACTTGAGTGAAATTCTTTGGTGGCCAGGTCCATGGGACTTGTGAGAACGGGCCCTCTGATGGTATGGGCTGGAATCCCTGTTGAACCATCATTCATATATGGAATTGTTGGATTCTGGAAGAGACGGATTTAACAAAGAGATTAAAGAAGGGGGGAGGACCAATAATTACAAGTATGAGTATTGAGGCCAGGGGTCCTAAGAAGGGAAGGAATTAGGATAGTCATGAACAGGGTTCCTTTCCAGGAAAACCATCCTTGTGTTGCATGGTCCAGGAAGGAGGAAACCAAAAGAAGGTTATGATGTGAGAAAGACAAAACTTAGCCCCCAAAGGGGTGATGATTGTATTGTGAGAGCAAGACATCAAGGGATTGGGGAGAGGAATAGCTCCAGGTAAGTTATGATTTCTGACCAAGTGAATTCAGAGAGGTCACCCTGAAGAAAAAGGTGGAGAATGAAGTCTTGGAATTGGGAAGGAGAAATTGTAAGAGTTTTGGGAGAAAAGTATCAAGGGGCGTTTTTCTAAGATAATATCATAGAATGATTGAATGTGAGAGTAGAGATTGGCCATGGGCCAGACTCATGGGCCTCTAGGCCTCTGGGTTTGTATCACCAGGGTCTCCTCTGAATAATAGGCATAGATCTCCCACCTGCTCGCAGCTTTGCTTAGCAAAGGGCTCCTTATCTGGGGCCAGAGAGGTCTTGATTTTGGAAAGATGGATCCATGAGGAGAAGCTGTGAAGTATTTCTACTGTTGGAGTGGTCAAGAGGACCTGATCAGGCCTGGTGCAGATAGGCTTTTTGTCCTGTGAAACAGTCTTAAGGTATACCCAATCCCAGTATGTAAACTTTGGATGTATGTTACCTGAGAAAGAGGAGTTAGGTTTTGAATTGTGCTGGTTTTGGTGGTCATTAAAGGTGGAGACAGTTTGCCCTAGGGATATAACACACTAATTAGAAAACAAAAAGAAAAAGAAGCCCAACTAAGGGTCCTTTGATAGTTGACAAAAACCAGAACATCAACCAATCATTAAAGGAAAGAGAGGGATTGTTTAAAGCACCAATTGAGTATTCATGTCAGTTAGTAACTCAGTCACATTTTTGTGGTAATTTGGAGTATATACATAATACTCTGTTTCAGTAAAGCATAGGTACCTCCTTGAGCTGCAGTCAGGATTTAAGGGCCATTGTTTGAATTTGTCCATAACTGCATGTTGAGTTTAGTTAAAGGTGGCTGCTGAATGCTTGGCTAAAGCCTCTATTTACAATTTTATATCAATAGAGGTGGCTTCTGGGACAAATATGGCTAAGGGATAAAACCATCAAGAAGCTCTCTGATGTCTAGGTGTAACAATGTCCTAATTGTGAGAATCATTGGCAAATAGAAGAAGAATTGTCTGGGGATATGGGCATCCCCCAGTGCATCACCCAATCTAGTCATAAGGAAAGTGGGGCCGGCCACCCATTATTTTCACAAACCCATAGTTAATCCTATGAAGTGGGGTATACGCTGACTTTTAAGGAGAAATTTTGTTATTCCAGCTACATGGAAATGGTCAAAGTGCTAGCTAAATTATACAATTGTTGGGGAATCCATTTCATTTTCCAGCTCTTTAAATAATCATATGCCATCAGGTCCTGTTATTATCCCCACAGAATAACCAGCATGAAGATTGTCCATACAAGGGCTATTGTGGCAATTTACTTCAAAGTTGTCCAGCTGAGGCAAGAAACGTTTAACAAATATTTTTTTTTAACTTTTTTTTAACACTTATTTATTTTTGAGACAGAGAGAGACAGAGCATGAACAGGGGAGGGGCAGAGAGAGAGGGAGAAACAGAATCCGAAACAGGCTCCAGGCTCTGAGCTGTCAGCACAGAGCCCGACACGGGGCTCGGGCTCACGGACCATGAGATCATGACCTGAGCCGAAGTCTGACGCTTAACCGACCGAGCCACCCAGGCGCCCCGTGGCAAGAAACGTTTAAAGACAATCAGAACTAGAACTTAACATCCACAAAGGTGTGTTATTGAAACATATTGTTTATTTATTTTTAATGTTTATTTTGAGAGAGGGAGTGAGGGAGAGAGAGCAAGAGCGAGCGAGTGGGGAGGGGGAAAGAGAAGGAGACAGAATCCCAAGCAGGTTCTGAAGCTGTCAGCACAGAGCCCAATGCAGGGCTTAAACTCCCAACCTGTGAGATCATGACCTGAGCTGAAACCAAGAGTCAGAAGCTTAACCCACTGAGCCATCCATGTGCCCCAAAACATATTTTTTCTCTCTAAAATCACCCTTATTCCAGAGATAGCCAAATCAAGATGCTTTTAAAACAATCCAATTTTAATAAACTTGGCTTAATTATTTACATAAGCTCAGCAAGAACAGTGATTAGCCATATAGATCTTTTAAAATTTGCTTTGCTAGAGGGGCACCTGGTGGTTCAGTCAGTTAAGCGTCTGAGTCTTGGTTTTGGCTCAGGTCATGATCTCATGGTTCGTGAGTTCAAGCCCCAACTTGGGTTCCTTGCGCAGTCAGCATGAAGCCTGCTTGGGATCCTCTCTCTCTCCCTCTGTCTGCCCCTCCCCTGCTCTCTCTCTCAATAAATAACAATAAAAAATAAACTTAAAAAGAAAATTTGCTTTACTGGAACTCTTTATAAGGAATTTCAATTGAACTTTTAGTAGTCTCTCTAGACCAGAAGCCTAACCAAACACCTGACATTAGACATGCCTGCAATACCTTCAGATTTGGGTGAATTTCTCTTCTCCAAGTTCCCCAAACATCCTGAGTTTCCTGCACCTGCCAGGAAGTGACATTATTTACTCACCTGGTAAGGCTGCTAGGAACTCTGTCAACAAGGTATCAGGCCAACATTTCCAAGAGGCTTTATGACCCCATGTTTCATAAAGTTAACTTCAGTTCCTTAAAGCTGTCTGGTCATATCTGAGTCTATGGATGTCTCTCTCAAATAGGACATTCCAGTCAAAGCCTGGGTAAATAACCAATGTTTCCAATGGTGCCCTGTTACAAGGAGAACAGATTCTTATTGAACTTATGCAAATGATATGATTGCCATGGAAGAAGAAATACTTAGAGACTTTTTGAATTTTAGAGAGTTCAGGTAGAGAAAAGTTAAATGCTTCAATTCACAAATGAATACTTATCACATTTTTATAAGTCATAGATATCTTATGAGAAAATTTCCTTAATCTGGAAGAACATTAGAAACCAGCAACGTTTCAAACAAGAGTCACAAGACTATAATCATCGTCTTCAGTTCATTTAGTACCATTTACTAATTCTTGGTCAGTTTGAATGTAGCTTTTTAGTTTAGGTCTGGAAATTTTTACCCATTTCACTTTTACAATCTTAAAGATATTAAGACTTAAAAAAAAAAGTATTTTTCATGAATCTCCTTGAAGACAAAATTCCTTTTGTAAGAGCATCAGAACAATAACTATAAATGACAAAAACTCAGAGCCAGATATTGTTAATGATATGAGAGTTCATTATGAAGTAGCTGACAAGGGAATTTGGTTATTTCTGTGCCCCATAACACTTAAAAACCAAGAATATCAAGTGATGACCTTATACCTGAAACTAAAATACCAAATAAACAAGCCTAGCTATTCAGAGACTTCAGACTTCGTTCACTATTTAAATCTCAGGGAAATTTGTTATAAACCTTAGAAAGTTTTGAAGCACATGCCTGAATAAGATTACTGATAAAATCAAAGACCTGATAAGCACAAAACATAGAAACTGTTTTTTTCTGGGCAGACAAAAAAAGAGAAAACCACTTTGTTTACATTTTCTTATCAAAAGCAAACCAATGATACAAGAAAACTTTGTCTTTTTCACAGAGAGAAAAGCAGAATTTTAATCTTACACCAGTGTACTTCTAAAATCCATTCATTTTAACCTTAGTCTGTCCTGACAGCATAAAATTCCTTTCCAAAGATTTCCCTTCACAAAGACCGTCTACAACTTTCCTTTGCAATTAGATTTTATCCCAAGCCATTTCTCTCCAAGCCATCAGTCTCATTTTAGGACAAAATTACTTACCTTCAACAAAAATGTAATCCCATTCCTTATGACTTTCTTACATATCTCCCACTTTCCTACATACAGTATTGCTTCCCTTATTTCCTTCAGTCTTAACTCTTAGTTTTCACTGGAGACTAAGGTTTCTAAGTAGTAACCAGTTGTGAACTGTTACACCAGAATTCGTTAGATGGCAAATTTGTGAATCAACTAAGCACAAAGTATGACTAACAACAGACTCAAATATCCTTACTTTCTCTGCAATAAGAAGTCAAAAGCACAAACCTATGTTCAGTAATCAATGATTTCGTATTTTATCTCATTTGGAAAAGACTTATATGTCCAATGAATTCAACCTCAATTTATCATCCAGCAAAAGTTTAAAGTTTCAGGTTAGCAAAGACTATCTTAACAATACCCATGAAAAATTTGAGACAGATAAAACTAACCATCATTTTAGGTCATCTTTTTTTTTTAATGTTTATTTATTTTGAGAGCGAGAGTGTGTATGTTTGAGCATGGTAAGGGCAGAGAGAGAGAGAGAGAGACAGAGACAGAGACAGAGAGACAGAGAGAGAGACAGAGAATCCCAAGCAGGCTCCTTGCTCTCAGAGAGGAGCTGAATATAAGGTTCGATCTCATGAACATAAGATCATGGCCTGAGGCAAAATCAAGAGTTGGATGGTTAATCCACTGAGACACCCAGGTGCTCCAGGTCATCTTTTTGCTGACAAATTGCAACAGAGATAACACAATCTTATTTTTCACCTTTAGTAAACTTTGGTAGAGTAAAAGTTTCAGTTAGTTTAAATATTGAATTATGTTCCACTTGGGTCCACTCAAAAGTCAATCAGTTTGGGGGTGCCTTGTAGCTCAGTTGGTTAAGCCTCCGACTTCAACTCAGGTCATGATCTCTGGTTGGTGGGTTTGAGCCCCATGCCAGGCTCTGTGCAGCTGCTTGGGAATATCCCATAGAGTCCCTTTCCTGAGGTAGAATTAACCAGAGACAGTTGGCTCCAATCATAGCATATTAACCCAGGAAATGAATGAGGAAGAAGCCCCTACAATACAGCAAGAGTAACCTGGGTCTGTTAGGAGAAGGAACAGTGAGAGAGCCTCCAATATGTCAGAAGGAAGTTTATTTAGCCTGATTAGTGGCCAAGCACATTCCCTAATAGGCTCTTAGGGTCCTGATTTAGGGCCATGAAACAGAGCAAAACAGGTATGGGACTTTCCACTTTGCTGGAGGAGTTCCAGCAAAGGAGGGCAAGGTGGAAATTACTCTTAGAAAAGAGAGTTCCCAGGGAGGGCGATACCTCTTGATCTGGGAGTTTGTCAAATTTGTTCCACCTTTTAATAACACAGTCCAAGGGTGAGGCGGAAGGAAGAAAGGGGGTTCCATGGTAAGACCCGCTTGTTGATTGCCAAAGGGAATGGAGCTCTTACTGGTGGTCATGATTTCGCTCAGGGCGTCCCGCTGACCTGAAAAAGGACTGGACCTATATGAGGGGACTGACTCTTTTTGGGCGTCCCACCAAGAGGGTCACAGCAAATACGGGGCAACTGACTCTTGGGGCATCCCACCCAGTTGGGAGCGAGGGGGGGGGGTTGTCCCACCAAAAGAAGGTCACAGCAAATGGCATGACACTTCCTGTTGGGGCGTCCTGTGGCACCAGGGAGAGCCAGATAGGGGTTTGGCCAAACCCGGTCAGAAAAAGGAGGCAGAGGACTCACCACTCAGATGGGTGGGAACGTGCTTGCCTGCAGATCAAAATGGTGGCTTGATCTGTGGGAACAGAGGGAAAGAGACAGAGGCCCAAAGAAGTGAGGCAGCTGAGAGCAGCTAGCATCAAGAAAGCGTCCTAACCAAGTGTGTAACGTGTGTGAAGTCACCTTGGGTGAGCTGTCAGTTGCCCTAGACTCTGGGAGCAGACTTCAGTGGACGGAGTGAGAAAGCAGAGGAAAGGGGTTTTTCAACCTCATCTGAAGGTAGTGTCGGTCCTGTTCACTCTCTGACCTTTAAACCACACTGGAAGCCGCCCTAGCTGGAGGCCTTCGTGTCTGTGAGGTACTAGGGTTACACTGCTGAAGGGCCAGAAAGAGACAAGAGAGTGAAGGAGGGGTCCCTGCAAGGGCAAAAGGGAGATCTCTCACCCTATAGGGCAAGGGAGGTCTGGCTGGTTCCCCTTTGGGGCTTGGAATTCTTACCCAAAAGTAACATTGGCGGGTAGTCATCAGTTCCCCAAGGAGTACTAGAGGAAAAGTCTAGGGAAATTCCCGGAGAACTGGGGAGAGTCCCATACTGGCAAAGGCTCCTCATGTGAGGTTCCCCCAGATGTGGCAGGGGGAGGGTGGCCACAAAGTCTCCCTGTGCTAGCCACCAAATATGGTGTCTCTCAATTGGATAACTGTGGAGTCCACCCAAATGTGGAGTGATGATCAGGTGGAAACAAATGGCATGGAGGTGAAAGAATTCACCTGAGGCAGAACAAAGGAGATAGAAGTTTATTGGGCACACTGCAAGGAAATGGGGTCCCGCAAGGGCAGGACAGCAGAGGAGAGGCCGTCTGCAAAGAGGCAGTGGGTGGGGACCATTCTTTTTTTTTTTTTTTTTCCAACGTTTTTTATTTATTTTTGGGACAGAGAGAGACAGAGCATGAACGGGGGAGGGGCAGAGAGAGAGGGAGACACAGAATCGGAAACAGGCTCCGAGCCATCAGCCCAGAGCCTGACGCGGGGCTCGAACTCACGGAGCGCGAGATCGTGACCTGGCTGAAGTCGGATGCTTAACCAACTGCGCCACCCAGGCGCCCCATGGGGACCATTCTTAAAGCAGGAAGGTGAGGCAGTATGGTGACCTAAGGAATTTTCCCTTTTTTGGTAACTGTGCCTAGTTGTAAGTAGCCCACTGATTAGTTAGGGCCTATTGATATCTTGAGGTGGGTTGCCTGATGGGCCTGTCTGTATTTCATTGCTCAAGCCTGTTTGCCGAAAAGTAGCCTCTACAAATAATGCTGCAATAAACTTGGGGGTGCAGATATCTTTCAAAATACTGATTATATTGCCTTTGGTTATATTTCTAGAAGTGCGATTACTGGATCATCTTGTAACCCCAAGTTCAGGCAGGGTGGAAGTAACAGCATCCCTGTTGGTTGATGAGGGAATCACCCAACACACATTACACCTTTCACAATGGTTGCCAGTGACCTCCGTATAGTAAGAGCCATGAACACTATTCAGTTACCATCCTTTTCAGTTCTCTGAAGCATCAACACACTGAGTTTGTAATATGATACCACATCTAGTTTTGTCCCACCTCCTGAGCCTCTGTGTCTGACTCTCCTCCTCCATGTTGGAATTCTGCAGGACAAGGGTCTGGACCTCTTTCTCATGTCCCCTTCCATGCCTGTCAGTAGGATCAACAGCTCTTGATTTTTAACTCTAGCTCAGATCTGTCACCTGGCTTCCTCTTTCACTTCCACTCCAAGTCTCTCCTACCCCACAAGCTCCAGATCCACACCAGAACAAACACGTGCCCTCTCCATTCTCCAAACAGCAGCTTCTGCACCTTCCCCCCTTCTGGAAATGATGCCAGCATGTTCCTCGCTTTTCACGTCCACTAGGTAGCTCTGGACAACTCCACTGCCACAATCATCTCCCTCCAGGATTATTGGCACACCCTATAGTCAGGACCCTCACACCCCCTACCACCAGCACATCAGAAAGGTGTCATTTCTTCTGTGTTCACTCCATTAACTAAGCTCAAAGGGATGCATGAGCAAACCCCAGAATTTTTAGTGAGAAATAAAACAGAATAGACACTCATGATGAGTGCTAGGAAACAAGGGGAAACCAGAAGGTAATAAGTAAGCAAAGAGCAGGCACTGCACACCCTCTTGCCTGGACAGAGCAGGGGGCAGCTGTGTGGACAGACTTAATCCCTCCCAACCTTGTGAATAATTTACTATCTCAATGCACATATTTTGTAAAATACAACCAATCATCTAGAGAAAAAATTCTTAGTTATACTTATAATGACATTCCTAATCACTGCAAGCTCTTCAGTCACAGCTTGCAGGCTCTAACTAATGCTTCCAGTTATTTGGGATTCTATTTCCGATGTGCAGGGGGAGAGCCTTGCTGTTGGCTCCCTCTACTGTGGACAGGCAGTGGTGGCAGCGTTGGAAGTGAAAAACACCTGTTACGGGTAGAGAGGTTTGCTTATTCTGGCGGTGGTCAGTAACAGTCATCGGGTCTGTGAACTTGGATGGGGGAAAAAAATAGCAGAACTCATATTTTTCCTAATCACTAACTGAAATTCAGTCTTTTATTATGAGTTCAAGCTACAGATCCCTGTAAGATTAACAGGACTTGTAACTTCATTGCTGGTAGAAACGTCAGAAGTTTTCATATCACATCATAGTTGATGTAGATACCTTGAATTACCCTTTATGCTCCTTAGTATTTAGAAAATTGTGGAAATTATTAGATAAGCTTCTATATCTTGTTACTAAGTGTGTCAATAAATCAGCACATTTATTTCTATATTGCAAATTGATTCTTAAAAACATTTTTGATTACTTTTCCATAGAATTGAACTCCTTTGTAATCTTATGTATTTTGTACATATAAAAACATTCTGAGAAGACGTTCATAACTTTCACCAGACTTCCCAAGGGGTCCCTGGCCCCAAAAGTTTTGTTTGTTGAATAAAGGATTATTACTGCCTATTATTATTATTATTATTATTATTAACTTTTCATTTATTCATTTATTCAGCAAACATTTATATGATCTGCTCCTGTCTCTGGCATGTCCTAGTCTAGATCCTAAGGGTACAAAGATTCCTTCCCTCAGGGAGTTAACTCATGGACTCATGGGCAAGACATCTGTTCAGATTGAGAAACAAGTAAGCGGAGGCTGGAGAGGCAGGCAGCTGCAAAGGGAGAAGGACAAGATCTCAGGAACATGGGAAGGTCAGAGTGCAGCAGTGGGATAGCATGCCAGACTCCAGGCCCAGGTGCTCTGGATTAGATATTGTCAAAAATCCAGGGCAATTCTGAGATAAGTGTTAAAAAAGAAATAATAAGAGTCACTTGCCCTAAGCCCTCCATTAGCAAATGAAGACTTAATATTTAACCTAACTGCAGTTTCAGCCCCTCAGGAATGTAACCTTTAACCAGTAATCTGGAATTACCTGGTCAGCGCTAGTGAGAAAATTTGCCTGATAGACCCCTGCCTTCCTTCAAAGGAAGGTGACTCTGCCTGAAACAAGACTTTTTTTGATAGAAACTTCCTTTTTTCTACCCCCTTCTGCCAATAAAAGCTTTCCATTTTGTACAGCTCCTCAGAACTTCTTTCTGTATGCGAAGATGGAGTGCTGCCATTTCATGAATTGTTGAATAAAGCCAATATATTTTCAAATTTACTATGTTGTACTTTGTTTTTTAACATTGGGTATCTCAATAAATCTTATGTGTAGAGAAGGTAGACTAGAGTGAAGATAAAGCAAAGAGGGAACAGTCACTCACTTTGGCCAAGAGAGGGGGTGTTTGGTCTTATGTGAGTGGCACTGGGACCTTGTTTTTGTCTGTGCTTAGACATAATGAAAAATGGCCTTGCTTTGTTTCATTTTATCACAGTCTCAGAATAATCTCGCCTAAGATTGATATTCTGTAGACTTATGTCAAATAGGAGAGCAACATGACCTACCTGTGAGTACCTGGCTAGCTTTTGAAAGTCGGGGCTTCTGGTGTGTGTGTGTGTGTGTGTGTGTGTGTGTGTGCGCATGTAACTTCTCAGAAGTTGTCGTGGTCTCTTTTTACTCTCTGTGTCAAGTGTCCTAGATTTCCTGGGATAGCCTTAATGTGAAACATTTTCCTCTTTGTCTCATAGACCAGAATGAATATGCTGGTATTATAACCAAACCAACTGAGTTCGCTCCTTGATGAGTCAGAAACTGTGCCAGGTTGAGTTGTCATACAAAAGAAACTATTTGCAGCAAATAAGGACATCACAGGGAATAGCTTCCAAAGCCAGGACTCCCTGAGCAAGGGTGGATGGGCTCCTTTTATTTAGGGTTAGGTGAATGTTTAGATAGGGAAGCCTTGTCATCCTATGTAGAGGCAGGCATAAGGTGTGTGCACCTTAAGGAAACATACCTATACATACATTGTATGTTACGTAAATGAGGCTTGAGCTCCTCCTTGGGTGGAGATTTTAGTATTATATTAATGAGGTACAGGTAATTGTTGGTCACCCTCGAGGTCACTCCATGGTCCATCTGTGCAGGCAAGAGTCAGGGGTTAAGCTCAAACTAGTCTGGGTGGTCTGGGCCAGGGCAGTCACTATTGCTTGAGGGGCGGTTTCACTTTCCATTTGCCTGAGAGGTAAGCTAGAAAGAAGAGCTTAAGAGAAAATGTGGGACAAAGGCTGGTAAGTACAAGCAGGTGAGAGGTAAAGGTCAAATCTTGGGTTCTAGCTGGAGACAGCACTTAGGTCTAAAGATTTTTATCCTATAGAAAATTCCTGATGATTTTTAACACTAGCTGCTATTTATTTAAGTCACTGCTACATGTCAGATATTCACAATAAATACTTAAACTCTAATCTTAACTAAAACCCCATTAGTAGGCATAGTTTCCTTATTGTACTCTTGATAGAAGGATTAAGTAACTTCATAATAGCTAAGAAGTGACATAACTGGACTAGGATTCAAGCCCTAGTGTTCTGACTCCAAAACTCAAGGGTTTTTCACCATTAGCTTTTCTGAGGGCTTGAGCCCCAAAGACTATGCTGACAAATCAGAAATTTCTCACCTCTAAGGGCTCCTGGGTGGCTCAGTCATAGGATTCAAGCCCTAGTGTTCTGACTCCAAAACTCAAGGGTTTTTCACCATTAGCTTTTCTGAGGGCTTGAGCCCCAAAGACTATGCTGACAAATCAGAAATTTCTCACCTCTAAGGGCGTCTGGGTGGCTCAGTCAGTTAAGTGTCTGACTTCAGCTCAGGTCATGATCTCATGGTTTGTGGTTTGAGCCCCATGTTGGGCTCTGTGCTGACAGTTCAGAGCCTGGAGCCTGCTTCAGATTCTGTGTCTCCCTCTCTCTCTGTTTCTCCCCTGATTGTGCTCTGTCTCTCTCTCTCTCAAAAACAAACAGTAAAAAAAAAAAAAAGAAATTTCTCAACTGCCACGAGGAGTCCCACCAACTTCCATCACCTTCTCCTAGTGGATCCAGGCTGGATAGGATACTAGGTGCATCCAGTGTCCATCTAGACACAGCCTGATTTATAAAAATTTTTTTAACGTTTTTTCATTCTTACTTATGAGACAGAGCTTGAATGGGGGAGGCACAGAGCCCGACACAGGGCTGGAACTCACGGACTGTGAGAACATGACCTGAGCCAAGGTCGGCCACTTAACCCACTGAGCCACCCAGGTGCCCCTAGACACAGCCTGATTTAAATGAGTACTTTGCACTTCTGAGGTCCTTCCAATCCTGGGAAACACCCTTGCCCTTGTTAAAAACAGAACAACAGGCCCCAAATGGAGTCACTTATGCTAAGCCTCAGTCACTGAACTGAGATTTATTTATAGTTTTGACTCTCCCAGGAATAGAATTTTAACCAGCCAGTCGGGAATTGCTTGATCAGCACTAGTTAAGTAATCTGCCTGATAGACCCCCCCCTGCCATCTCCTAAAGAAAGGTGATCTTGCCATAACCAATTCACTTTTTTTTTGCTTAGCATAGCTTCCTTGTTCCCTCTCTCCTTTGCCTACAAATGTCTTTCACTTTGGATGACTCCTCAGAGCTCCTTTTCATTCACTAGATTGAATGCTACCCAACTCATGAATCTTTGATGAATAAAGCCAATAAGATCTTTACGCAAATAAGATCTTGAATTTTGTTTTTGATCACACTTAATAAAGGCCACCCTTTGCCAAGCACTCAAGAGGCCCATCCGTTTTCCTCACACTCATTGACTTGGTTCAATCTGGGACAGGGAAATTGAAGGGACCCCATGGGGGGAAAAAGCCATTTTTTCCTTCACTGCTTTTCAGTTTCTATTCTTGCTAGGGCCTGCACCCCCACCCCACTATTACTCTACATATGTCTTGTGATGCAAATAGCATATGTCCTCCTTATAAGAGACAGAGATGATGTCTTTGGAATCTTCCAGCACATAGATAACATCTAAGGAGTGATGGGGCAAGGTGTTCATAAACATTCTCCAAGACTGTGAGTCCAAACACCCTAACAAGACCTCTGGCTTCAGGAAATGAGTATTTTTATTTATTTATTTATTTATTTATTTATTTATTTAAGTTTGTTTAGAGAGAGAAAGTGTGTGTGTGTGTGTGTGTGTGTGTGTGTGTGTGTGTGTGTGCGCGCGCAGGGGAGGGGCAGAGACAGAGAATCCCAAGCAGGTTCTGCACTGTCAGTTCAGAGCCCAACTTGGGTTGAACTCATGAACCATGAGATCATGACCTGAGCTGAAATCAGGAGTTGAATACAACTGACTGAGCCACCCAGGAGCCCCGGGAATGAATGATTTATGAAGGACACCTGGACTCTGTCCTTGTTCTGACTAGTTCCTGGATGCCTAAGAGAACATGTGCACCACACCACAATCCCCAATAAAAACCCCAGACCCCAAGCATGTTCTTTTCCTTTCCAAGTCTTCCAGACACTCTGTCCAGATCTTTTTTTTTGTTGTTGTTCTCTTTCTCTTTCTATGTACATCTTGAATAAACTCTGCTTTCACCTCCTGCTGGCTCGCATCTGATTCCCATCCTTTGCAAAGGCAAGGACCCTCTTGGTTAGTCCTGTAGGGCCCCACTCTACATCAAACCCACTGCTGGCATCAAACCCACTTAACTCTCACAACGGTGTTAGGAAGTAAATTCTATTAGCTCCAGTTTATAGATGAGCAGAGTGGGTCAGGAAGAGTTTATGGTCATGTAGGAAGTGGTGAGAGGATCTGACCAGCAGATGCCAGGCACCAGAGCCCCTCAACAGCACACACTCTGGATGGCAGTGTTAACTGTGTAACAACAGCATTCACAGTGCTGATTATCAGGCATTGTTACTGGAATCATCAGTCATTAGCTATGCTTTACTGTGAAGATACCCAAGCTCAGAGCAGTTATGTAATTCTGCTTGAGCCTCAGGGTGTGTTTTGGACCCAAGCCAGACCTCAGGCTGATGCCCCAGTGCCACACCTGAAATGTACCCCATGGAAACTCACACTTGACTCAAAGTTTGTGCCCCAAGCAAACAGGTCATGAGGCAAAGATTTGCGCGCAGGAAGTCTGTTGGGGAGTGCTCCCGAGATCAACAGTAAGTTGTAAGATCAACAGCAGTAAGGGTGGCACGCAGGCAGGAATGTGCAGAGGGAGAAGCTGAACTGCAAGGAAGTTACTACTGAGGTCTCAGCTGTTTCATGAGGAGTTGTGGAACTGGGAGGAACCTGCAGAAATGTCCCAGTTGAGGTGAGGCTGAGGTGAGTGGGCCAGGCCCAATCCATCTTTGGATTCTGGGTAACCGTGGGTGAGACAGCTCCCTTCCCCCCTCGGCAATTCCTGCAGAGGGCCTCAGCTATAGACAATGGCTGACCACAAAGAAAAACATGTGTTCAGTGACTTGATCACTCACCCTCTCATCCCACCAGCCCACAGGCAGTGATAGTTAGATCTGAGCAAGGAAATATAAAACAGGTGCTGGCCACACCCTCTGAGCCACCCCAAGGGATACAGCCACACCTTCAGAATCACCTCTAAGTGATAACATAACAGGAAAGGCCTAGCCACAGAGCTGGCTCAAAAGCCACAAGGGGACTTCTAAGAGCTAAGCAGGTGCACAAAGGGCGCAACTGCAACTTGCCCTTAAATACCTTTAAGGTCACCACAAAACTCATTAAAAGTCTATAAATATGCAATATATAAATACAATTATAACAGAATGCATCATGGGTAGGCGCATGTGCAGGCCAAAATGTTATATAACCACCAGCTGTCAATCAAAGCCACATTTCCATGCACATAAAGCAGGCTTAAAAGAATGAAACTAGAGTTTCTTGGGGCCATTGCCACTCTTGCTCTGGCAATGACCCACTTTCATTCTTGAAAGTGTACTAATCTACTCAATAAACTCTCCCCATTCTGGTCTCAGGCCTCAGATTCTTTGGTGCACCTGGGACGAGAACCAGGTGACCCACTAACAGGCAGTTCTCTTGAGCTTTCTTTATCAGAGTAACTTCCTTCTGCCTAATCTTTGAGAACTCTGAGATCTCACCTGTCTGAGCCTTCCCTCTCCTGCAATAGTTCCTCCCTTTGTTACAATGGTTCTTTTGAAGAAAGCCTCTCCTTATCTAAATCAAGATGTGTTTTATTTGACAGTAAATTTGTACAATGCAGTATGATACAGTATTAACAGTGAAAAACTACTACAAACTGCACACCACAACATGGATGGGTCTCACAAGCATAATGTTGAGAGAGAGATGTCAGTCACATGAAAATACCACAATCTACACCTAAAGCTTAGACAGGAAAAACTCATCTATGGTACAGGAATTCAAGCTGGGGTTACATTCGGGTATAGACTGAGGGTAGGATAGGCATGAGGGGTCTTCTGTGATACTAGTAATGTTATTTATTCATGGGTGTTGGTTACATCATGCATTCTCTTTGTGAAAATTCACTGAGCTGTACACTTAGGATTTGTGTACTTTTCTGAATACGTTTAGGCTTCAATAAAAGTTTATAAACAATGAACAAAAGACAAACGACCATTTAATCCACTGTGTGCTGGGCACACAGGTAGTTAACCTTGACCTTGTGTCTCAGAACTGTTAGGGGAGAGAACTGTTCTGTGTAACTGTCACCTGGGAGCAGGCATGAGCAACTCTTATTCCATTTGAGGAGGTCATGGCCTTTGGCCAGAACTAGGGGAAGAGCATTTCATTTGAGAGAGACAAAGTAGGGGAAAGCAGGACAGGTGGCCCAGGGAGACATAAAAATCATCTTCAAATATGTTTGGGGTTGGGGAGAGACCTCCTCAGTGCTGCAGGCCTGGCTGGCGGCAGGGCGGGGGGGGGGGGGCAAAAAAGGAAGGTCTCCAGTGTCTCTGACACTGAATTTTACCTGATGCAGTGTTCCTGGAAAACAACAACAGTTAGGAAATCCTCTCCAAAAACGAGCCTTCCCCATGTCACTTGAGATGATCTTATGTATCTGTGAACAAGGCTGACCCAGATTCAGAAACGACTAGCTAAACTAACCAATCTGTACAAAATGCCTGTTAAATTGAGTTGAGTAAACTTTAGTCAGGTTTCCCCCTCCCCAAAGGCCCCCAGACCTTGACCACCCTTGGGCAAACATTGAAATGGCCCTTCCCCAGAACCAACATCCCCTTATGAACTGTCCTATTGTGTCAACTCATCCCACCCCCATACCCAGCACCTCCTCAGTGATCATCCTCCAGCTCCCACCTCATTCCCAGTTCTATCTAGTCTTATCTACTCCTGCCTACGAAAGAAGAGCCCTCAACAAAGTAGGAGGAGAAGGACAATTCCTCAGTCTGATGAAGTGCAGCTACAAAAGATCTACAGCAAACTTCATGCTTATGGTGAAAGACCAAATGTTTCCCTCTAAATTTTGGAGTAAGACAAGGATATCTTCAACATTTTTTTTCAACATAGTACTGGAGGTGAGAAAAAGAAGTTGAAGGTATCAGACTGGAAATGAAGAAATAAAAATATTTTTAAAAATGTTTTTATTTAAATTTGTTAGTTAACATACAGTGTTACATTAGTTTCAGGTGTAAGATGTAGTTATTCAACATTTCCATACATTACCCAGTGCTCATTAGGACAAGTGCACTCCTTAATCCCCATCACCTATTTCACCCATCCCCCCACCCACCTCACCTCTGGTAACTGTTAGTTTATTCTCCATGGTTAAGAGTCGGTTTCTTGGTTTGCCTCTCTCTGGTTTTTTTTCCCCCTTTGCTCATTTATTTTGTTTCTTAAATTCCACATATGAATGAAGTGATATGGCATTTGTCTTTCTCTGACTTATTTTGCTTGTCATTAGGCATTATACTCTCTAGCTCCTTCTATGTCATTGCAAATGTCAAGATTTCATTCTTCTTTTTTTCAATTTTTATTTTAAATTTACATTCAAATTAGTTAGCAGATAGTGCAACAATGATTTCAGGAGTAGATTCCTTAATGCCCCTTACCCATTTAGCTCATCCTCCCTCCTACACCCCCTCCAGTAACCCCCTGTTTGTTCTCCATATTTATGAGTCTCTTCTGTTTTGTCCCCCTCCCTGTTTTTATATTATTTTTGTTTCCCTTCCCTTATGTTCATCTGTTTTGTCTCTTAAAGTCCTCATATGAGTGAAGTCAAATGATTTTTGTCTTTCTCTGACTGACTAATTTCAATTAGCATAACACCCTCCAATTCCATCCACATAGTTGCAAATGGCAAGATTTCATTCTTTTTGATTGCTGAGTAGTACTCCATTGTATATATATACATTTTCTTTATCCATTCATCCATCGATGGACATTTGGGCTCTTTCCATACTTTGGCTATTGTTGATAGTGCTGCTATAAATATGGGAGTGCATGTGTCCCTTCAAAACAGCACACCTGTATCCCTTGGACAAATACCTAGTAGCGCAATTGCTGGGTTGTAGGGTAGTTCTATTTTTAGTTTTTTGAGGAACCTCCATACTGTTTTCCAGAGTGGCTGCACCAGCTTGCATTGCCACCAACAATGCAAAAGAGATCCTCTTTCCCCGCATCCTCACCAACATCTCTTGTTGCCTGAGTTGTTCATGTTAACCATCCTGACAGGAATAAGGTGGTATCTCATGGTGGTTTTGATTTGTATTTCCCTGATGATGAGCATTTTTTCATGTGTCAGTTGGCCATCTGGATGTCTTCTTTGGAGAAGTGTCCAGTCATGTCTTTTGCCCATTTCTTCACTGAATTATTTGTTTTTTGGGTGTTGAGTCTGATAAGTTCTTTATAGATTTTGGATACTAACCCTTTATCTGATATGTCATTTGCAAATATCTTCTCCTATTCTGTCGGTTGCCTTTTAGTTTTGCTGATTGTTTCCTTCGCTGTGCAGGAGGTTTTTATTTTGATGAGGTCCCAGTGGTTCATTTTTGCTTTTGTTTCCCTTGCCTCCGGAGACGTGTTGAGTAAGAAGTTGCTGCAGCCAAGATCAAAGAGGTTTTTGCCTGTTTTCTCCTCGAGGATTTTGATGCCTTCCTGTCTTACCTTTAGGTCTTTCATCCATTTTGAGTTTATTTTTGTCTATGATATAAGAAAGTGGTCCAGGTTCATTTTTTAGCATGTCTCTGTCCAGTTTTCCCAGCACCAGTTGCTGAAGAGACTGTGTTTATTCCATTGGATATTCTTTCCAGCTTTGTCAAAGATAAGTTGGCCATACATTTGTGGGTCCATTTCTGGGTTCTCTATTCTGTTCCATAAGCTTTCATTCTTCTTAATGGCTGAGTAATATTCCATTGTATCTATCTATCTATCTATCTATCTATCATCTATCTCACTTCTTTATCCATTCATCAGTCAATGGGTCAATGGAAATGAGCTATTTCCATAACTTGGTTATTGTTGATAATGCTGCTATAAACTACCCTATGATCCAGCAATTGCACTGTAGATATTTACCCAAATACTAATTCAAAGGGATACATGCACCCTGGCATTTATAAAACAGTCTTTATTAGCAGACAGTATGCTCTTGCAAGTATGAAATCCTAAGGAATATTTTTTTAAAACACACATACAAAAACCTGTATTAGAAATAATAAATGAGTTTGGCAAGATTTCAGAATATAAGATCAATATACAAAATCAATTGGATTTCTTTATACTAGCAATAAATAATTCAAGAATGAAATTGGAGAATCAATCCAATTCACAATAGCATCAAAAAGAAAAAAAGTACTTAAGAATAAATATAAACAGGGGTGTCTGGGTGGCTCAGTTGGTTAAGGGTCCAACTTTGGCTCAGGTCATGATCTTGCAGTCCATGAGTTCAAGCCCTGCATTGGGCTCTGTGCTGACAGCTCATAACCTGGAGCCTGCTTCAGATTCTATGTCTCCCTCTCTTTCTGCACCTCCCCTGCTCATGCTCTATCTCTGTCTCTCTTTCTCAAAAATAAATAAAACAGTAAAAAAAGAAGAAATATAAAATATAAACAAAGGATTGAAAGCCTTGTGCTCCTAGAACTATAAAACATTATTGAGATAAAGGTCTATAAAATGGAGAGACAGTCCATGTTCATGGAGTGGAAGAGTCTATTTTTATGAAGGCAATTCTGCCCAAATTGTTCCAGAGTTCATCAAAACTGCTATCAAAATCCCAGAAGACCTTACCATAGAAATTGAACAGCTCATTTGAAAAATGATATATAAATGCAATAGACTGAGATTAGCCAAAACAACTTTGAAAAAGAACAAAGTTAGAGTATGACAATTTCAACATTTTTCATGAAGCTTAGTAATCAAGATAGGCAGTACTGGCATAAAAAAAGACATATAATAGAAAGTCCAGAAGCAGACCTTAAATTTATGGTCAATTGATATTTTTTCTCTTGACATTTTAATATAATTTTTAAGTTTATGTGACAAATCAATATTAACAAATAGATCATTACCAGCAGCCCAGAGGTTCCCCTTGTGTTCCTTCTCAGTCAATACCCTGCTATCCTCAAATGTTATCACAATCCTGATTTCTAACACCTTGAATAGTTTTTGAGCTTTACATAAATAGAATGATCTGGTATGTATCCCTTGGTGTTAGAATTACTTCTCTTAATTTTATATATTTTTTGGGCTTTATTCATGTTTTTACATGCAATAGTCTGTTTTCTTTGCTGCATCTTTTTTATTGAGAGAAAATTTCATGGATCATAAAATTCACCTTTTAAAAGGGTACAATTCAGTTGTTTTTAGTATAGTTCATGTATAGTTTTTTTTAGTATATTCATAACATTGCACAACCATCAGCACTATTAAATTCCAGAATATTTTCATCACTCCAAAAAGATACTATCTGTCATCCTTCCCATTAGCAGATACTCCCCATTCTCAACTCCCCCCCCAAGTCCCTGGCAACCACTAATCTACTTTCTGTTTCTATGGATTTGCCTCTTCTAGATATGTCATATAAGTAGTCATAAAATATGTGGCCTTTATGTCTGGCTTGTTTCACTTGGCATAATGTTTTTGAGGATTATTCATATTGTATTATGTATCAGTTAGTTCTTTTCATGGCTGCATAATATTTCACTGTATGGATATACCACATTTTGTTTATCCTTTCACTTTTTGACTATTATGAATAATACTACTATGAACATTTGTGTATAAGTTTTTAAGTGAACGTATGTTTTCCATTTTGGGGGGTATATATACCTAGATGTGGAATTGCTGGCTATAGTATAGTTTAGCATAGTATAAACTCTATGTTTGACATTTTGGTATAGCAAAGTTAAGCTTACAATCTAGCAATTCCACTCCTACCATTTATTTATGTGAGATTTCCAGAAAAGGCACATTCATAGAGACAGATAGCAGATAAGTAGGGTCTGGGCCTGAGGGTGCAAGCCAGGATTGACTGAAAATGGACATGCAGGAAATGTTTATGGTAATAGAACTGTTGTAAAAATGGATTCAAATAATGGTCGTGGAACTCTGAACATTGACTAAAAAATCATTAAACTGTACACTTAACAATGAGTGTTTTTTTTTTAGTTATAAAGTAATCTCTACACCCAATGTGGAGCTCAGACCTACAACCCTGAGATCAAGAGTCAACATGCTCCACCAACTGAGCCAGCCAGGGTATCCCAACAATGAGTAAATTTTATTGCATGAAAATTATACCTCAATAAAACTGTTATGAAATGCTAAAACAAAACAGAAAAACTAAACTACAAGAAAGCAGTTGTTTCCCAGGGAATGGCACAGGTGACAATTGTAGTGTTCAAAATGATTTCAGTGATGCAGAGACATCCTTACTGTTTATGTAATGCTTTAATGTAGTTTAGAAGACATGTAGCTTATGTCTTGAAAATTGCACTTATTAATAGTACTACTTGTGCTGAAGCTAAAGTAGTTATAGAAGTAATAAAGATATAAGTAAATTTAAAGAAATCCCAATTAAATGAAGGAGGTGAGTGGCCATTGCAAGACCAGAGAAGTTGAATGGGGGTGATAGAAATCACCCAATCCAAAATTGCCAAAATGGAAAATTTGCCATGGGATAAATTTACGAAAGGAAAATGCATGTCATAGAAATGAAGTGTGGATGCATAAAATGATCAAATTTATTTATTTGTTTATTTATTTATTTATTTATTTATGAGAGTGTGTGAGAGCAAGGCAGAAGGGTAGAAAGAGAGAGAGAGAGAGAGAGAGAGAGAGAGAGAGAGAGAATCTTAAGCGGGCTCCACACTTGGCACAGAGCCCAATGCAGGGCTGGATCCCATGAACCTGGGATTGTAACCTGAGCTGAAATCAAGAGTCCAGTGCTCAACTGACTGAGCCACCCAGCTGCCCCTAAAATGAATGAATTTATGGTGACAATAAGTCCACCCCGTGGTGTGTCAGAATGAGGGTGAGGGTGGAGGGGGGGCTTTCACCTTTATTTCCTGTATCTGTCTTTTTAAATTAAAAAAAAAAAGGTTGGGGTGCCTCAGTTGGTTAAGTGCCCTACTTCGGCTCAGGTCATGATCTCGTGGTTTGTGAGTTCGAGCCCCCTGTCGGGCTCTGTGCTAACAGTTCAGAGCCTGGACCCTGCTTCAGATTCTGTGTCTCCTCTGCCCCTCCCATGCTCATGCTCTGTCTCTGTCTCTCAATAATAAATAAACGTTAAAAAAATTTTTTTAAATAAATAATAAAAAAGCTTTTGTTTATGAGCACTCAGGGGTGTGGAGCAGTTGTGGTGTTGAGTATGTGTGATCTCTCAGTGTCAGGGTGGCCCAGGGCAAGTAAGGCTTCATTTGGAGGTCCTGGGTTCCTCATCTAGAGAAAGGATGATAGTAGCACCTTTCTTATAGGGTGGTGAAGAGGGTTGAAGGAGTTAGTGTGTGCAAAGCACAAGTCAGGACTGAGAAATGCTTACTGAATCATCAGGTGTGTCAAGGAAGACACTGTTTAGGCCCACGGGATACAGCAGGGAGGAAAGGAGGCAGAAGGAACCTGCTGACCAGCATTTATAGGCTGGGAGGAGGAACAATGGAAGATACAATATGCAGACCAAAAAGAATGAAGAGTGCTCAGTGATGGCGGGGCGGGTAGGAGGGGGACATCTAAGGTCTGACCAGATCAGAAGGGTAGGGTAAGACAAAAGGTAGAGAGGCTGGGGGTGCTGGGCTGAGGCTAGTGTGATTATCAACAACAATAATGATAGTAAGAAAAAAATAAAAGTGTTGGGAGTTGGCCCATTTCTTGCAGCCTAAACTGTTTTTCTCTTAACTGAGAGAGTATATGTAAAGCAGGTTGCTCAGAGCCTGGCATTCTTGAAGCTGTTTTAGGAGCTTCTGAAGTGGCATATGACGCCCAAGAGGGTTGAGGTCACCTGTTCCTCAGGCCTCAAATCCCTACCCACCACCCCTCCCCCCCAGTTCCTTCTGCATCCTGCCTCCCTCCAGGGCTCATTAATGCCAAAGTTTCTAACAGGTGTGCTGCCAGGGAGGCAAGCATCTCTCAGGAACCATAACAAGGCCCTTGGTTATGCCAAGAAACTTACTGGGCCTGCAAGTCTGCTAGAGGGAGTAGATGTAAGCAAGTGTGTCAGCTGTTCCCAGTGGGAGAGGACCCAGAGCCTCCAGCTGGCGTGAAGCCAGATGTCTTTGGCAACAGCTCCAGGGAAACCTGCCAGGGCTCCAAAGGCGAAGTGAAGCATTACTGTGCCCACTGCAGGAACAGGAACTGTCCTTTTCTGCTAGATCCTTCCTTTGCTGGCCAGAATGATCCCTCAGCATTCCTTACTTGGCCCAGACCCCACAGCCCTTACTTCTCTCCTGGATGGGCTCTTTAATGGGGGCATAACCTTGGTCATCCACTCTTGGTGTTGTTCTAGGGATGAGAGGGAGTTTGGTGTGTTCATTGGTTTCCAAAACTTAACTGAATGTAAGTACTGTGTCTTACTTACTGTGTAAGTACAGGATAGAATGAAGCAGATGCCAAAAGAGGGACAGAGAAGATACTGAAGGAGTGGGGGGAGTGACATCTTCCACCTGGGGACTCCAGGCAGCTTTCTGGAGAAGGTTTCAGACCAACTCCCTATGTACTCACTTCATCTGACCTGAAGGTGGGTACTGGGCTCAGGGTTCCTCAAAGTTTCCCTTGGGCCTTGCCATATTCTAGGACTGTACCTGAAAGTACTGAGGTCTCTTGAGAAAGTGACTTTTGTTCACCAGTACTCTAGCTCAGCACAGAGGCAGAGTCCAGACTTGGAGGGACCCATCATAAGTCCAGCATCCAGGGTAAAACCAGATTGGCTTGGTCACTGACCATACGGAAATCCATGAGAATTCAGTTCCAGGAATGCATGGTTCTGAGAGGCCATAGGCAGAGCCTAGAGCATGGAGGGAGGACCTGCTCTGTGACATGAGCCTGTCACACCTATCTGAGTCTGTTTTCACATCTGTAAAATAAGAAGGTAGAATGGGGTGATCTTAAAAGGTCTCTTCTGACTCCAAAATACCTCATTTTCATGGCATTTTGATTTGTCCTGTTTCCAACATCTTTGCTGAATATCCTGCCCATTATCAGGGTGGGTTAAGGCCAAGATAAAGAGTATATTTTCTGGGCTTCTTTTATTACAGTTAGATAAGGCGACCCATGTGACATATGATAGGGTACCCATCCCCAAATGCTTCCCAAGTACCCCTTCCTGGGATTGTTCTTCCTATCTAATTGATCCCTGGAGCTCTTGGCCTGGACCTGGGACATAGTAGGAGTTCAGAGAAAGAGCTGTTTGTTCTCAGAGCTCTTCCAACCCCTGGCTTCCCTGCCCTGGGTTGGGACAAAGCTGGTAATTGTCTCAGGAGGACCCATAGGGGTATCCTTGAAGACAGGGAGAACATGAGAAGACTGGGCTCCCACTCATTCCCATTATGAGAGAGTCAGGGTGAGTTTGCCAAAAAAGTCCTTCTCATCAGCCAGTCCTCAAAGGCAAGAATTCAAGGAAAGAAAATGAATGGTGTAAAGTGCCCTGGTGAACAGGAGAGAATAACATGTAGAGGTTATTTTGTCAAATGCCTACTGCGTACCCTGCTTCCAATGTTCACAAGTGAGGAGACCAGGAAAATACTAGGCTAATCATGGGCCACCTCTATCCTCCAGCCTCTACAAGGATGAGGTCATGGGAATGTTTCTTATCTGGGTCATAACTGACCTCTTTCCTTCCTGATCACCTGCCTCTAGGACCTGATTTAAAAACACCTGTTTGGGACTTCATGCCCAAAGCTGATTAGACTCCTCAGTTCATTTCTGTTCCAGCTTCATCTGTGCAAGCCCTTTCTCTAGTTTTTAAATTTATTCACTTCTTCAAATTCAGTTATTTATTCTCTGTTATGCTCATGGCCCACCCACTTCCCTCCCCTGACATTTCTGACATGTTAGCATGTTTGTAGGTTAATCTGGGGTGCCTGGATTTGTAACATGTGCAAATGGCATGTGCCTTCAATCTTTTCCCATTTCTCCCCTTTCCTGTGTGTGTCTTTCAGCTTTTCCACATGGCTGCCCACCCCCAGTGATGCTGAAGATCCTGGTTCCCACCCCACCCTGGAGGATTTCTTGGTGGCATGTACCAAGGAGAGAGTTTGAGCGGTCACTGTCTACCATGAAGCCCCAGCTCGTGCTCATTTTTTCAGACCTGACTTGCCAGTCTGGTTCCAGCCCATTGTGAAACTGAATAAAAGAGACTTAATTTAAAATGGAGTGGGGAGGGGCGCCTAGGTGGCTCAGTGGGTTGAGTGTCTGACTTTGTCTCAGGTTATGATCTCACAGTTCACTAGTTTGAGCCCTGCATCGCTCTAACTGTTGTCAACACAGAGTCCGCTTTGGATCCTCTGTCCCCGCCCCCCCCACCTCACTGCCCCTCCCCTGCTCACACTCTCTCTCAAAAATAAATAAACATTAAAAGCAATAAACAAAAAACAAACAATAATTAGTCAGAAAGACAAATATCATATGACTTCACACATATGAAGACTTTTAGATACAAAACAGATGAACATAAGGCAAGGGAAGCAAAAATATAAAAAAACAGGGAGGGGGAAAAACATGAGAGACTCTTAAATATGGAGAACAAACAGAGGGTTACTGGAGGGGTTGTGGGAGGGAGGATGGGCTAAATGGGTAAGGGGCATTAAGGAATCTACTCCTGAAATCATTGTTGCACTATAGGCTAACTAACTCAAATATAAATTTAAAAAATAGTTAAATAAAAATTTTAAAAAATTAAAACTAAAATTATAACATCAAAAGAAAAAAAACCCCAAATAAATAAAATGGAGAGGGGAGGCCAGAAGGGGGCGCTCTCACGTGCCACCAGTCCTGGTCTATGGACCAGGACTCCAACAGGAAGATAAGTACCTTGCATTCCCAGCAAGAAGCCTACTTTACCACTCCGGTAGGTGAAAGGAAAAATTTCTCCTTGTCCAGCAACAAGCTCAGACAATAGGAAAATACCACAACTCAGCCAATGAGAAACCATTACCACCTTGAACTCTTGTTTTCTTCCAATGGATTTTCATTCAAAGCAGTCCCTCCCAACTTCTCATTACTCTCTACAGTAAGATTCCTCTCCTTTGATCTTGGGACTTAACTATGGCTTTTTCTATAGCTTGCTTGCCCTAAATCACAATTCTTCTGCTATTCCTGAATAAATCCTTTTTTTTTTTTTCCTGGCAAAATGACTGGCTGCTTACTTTTAAGGTTGACACCACAGTCCCAGCTGGCTACTTTTCTCACACATTTGGAACCTCAGCTGACTGGCCATTTGCCTCACTATTCCCCTGCGCACTTTCCCTTCCTTCTAGAATGGCCTCTCCATTCTGTGCCCCTTATGTGGGGTTATCCAAAGCCTCTACAACCTTCTGAGCTTGGGGACTCTGACAGGCTAAAGTATTTGTGGGTGACTCACACCATTTCCTTCCTGCAGTTGTCTTTGTGGGATGGTGAATTTGAGCTGCTAATGGCAGGATGATATTTATTTTACTTTGTTTTATAGTATGTGAAGGGTTGTATGTAACTCTTAGGTACTAGCTCAGGACCACACACAGAAAGAACCAAATAGACTAGACTTTTCTGGATGGCCCTGGAAGGGGGGTGCTGGGAGTAAATATGCCTGCTTCATAGAAAGGCCCAGAACTGTCCTGCCAGGTTGCCCTAGGTATAGTAGGTCTCCAGCCCTGTGGACTTCTGATAGCTACCACAGTAGGTCTTCAGGAGGTACGTGGACATACTGTAGTCCCAAGAAACTCAGGAATAATGGTGGCTCTTGGGTGGGGAGAGGAGAGGTCATCTCATTAGGAACTCTCAGCAGCATTTGGAAGTTTCTCCATTCCAACCCCTTGCTCACCAGCTTACCCTGGCCAGGATCCTTGGTTTGGCTTTTGAGATTCCAACAATTGTGACTCATCCTCTCTGCCTGCATGTTTCCTACTACCCTTCAAAGTGCCCATTCCACCAAGTCCCACCACACCCATCTTTATAAACCAGCATGCCTTTGCTAAGATTAATAACAATAGGCAAGAACTAACACCTAGTCTTGCTATGTACTGGGCCCGTGCTTCACAGACTTCACTCATATTACTGCTAGAGCAACCTTCTGAAGTAGGTACTACTATCCCCATTTTACAGAGGAGAACACTGATTTACAGAGAGGCTAGGAAGCTTGTCCAGGGAAGAAGACAGGAAAGATGGTATAGTCTGGACTCCCTTTTCCTCTTTCTTTCACCAATGACTAGATTTATTTTTCTAGGCCTAGTTCCAATGGCTACGAAAGCCTCTCTAGCTAGCAGGCTAATGTGAATAATAACGCTTTACAAAAAAACCCAACAATCCTATTTCTTGTGTCTAATCTCACCTTTACTTTTTTGATGAAATGACCCATGATTTGCATTTATTCACGAAAACAAAACAAAAACTAAAACACCCCCCCCCCCCCCCCAAACCGGTACCCACGATTTATTGTCTGGCCTGTTTGGGTTCTTGGCTCTCTGCTGCCCTCTGTTGGCTGCTTGTTTTCCTGAGCGGAGAAGGGAAATCTCTGATCCCAACTAATGCACAAGGGCAGATGTTTGTTTTCCAAGGGTCAGATTATGGGGTAAAGTGTGAATATGACAGATACGATCCTGGTTTTTAATTTTTAATGAACTACTTTAATAAACTAAAACACAAACAGTCTGAAACTTCACGTGTAAAATAATTTTTATAGTCATTAAAAAAATTGATCTGGTTATGATGAAGATTTGCTATACATGTGCCCCAAAGTCCCCCAGTGAGCTGAACTGGAAACTTGGTGGGAAAGGAATTGATAAGGGCAAAACCCAGTGGCCTATGAGTCTTTTTAACTGTTTATTAAGAAAATTTCAAGCATACACAAAAATTATCTCAAACTCTGATGTTTGTCCTCCTAAGCCAGATTCTTATTTCCTTTGTTCTCCCATTTTCATGTATATTTTCTTTCTCTCTCCCTCTCCCTCATTTCCTTATTTTAGCAAACTTCTAAGTTTGGAGTTGTGCACAGTGAGACTAGTTATGAGATTATTACAACTAATTTCAGTTAGTTGATTGAATCGTGTGTCTGAACATGAGGGCAATCCTATGGGAACATTTTGTAACCTAGAACTCACCACATTTCTGGGTCCTAAGTATTTAGCAGGTATTTTTCAATTGAAAACCTGGTCCTTGTCCAAGGAAATGAATTAAAGACACAAGATCTATGCCAAGAAATGCAAGTAAAATGAAATAGAAATCTCTTATCACCAGCAGAGGCAAAGACTGTAAAACATGTGTTTGGGTGATTGTAGTGCAAATTCCTGCCTTAATGGATTTGGCTAAATTGTTATCTGAATTTTCTTCCAGTCTAGAGGTCCTATGATTATAGATAGTCTGGTTGACACATCCAAGATACTTATGATTGAGGGGTGTAAAATCCTGGAGAGATATGAGTTGACATGGGTTTAAGCAGGGAATGCTTCCTGGAAGAGGAGACTTTGGATCAAATTGAAATTTGGACAAAGCAAAAAGAGGGATAAAAATGAAGAGTATAACTAGAAAGACACTTAATATTATATAACTTAAAACTAATTTGGTACCTGGGCCCTATATAAGTGGCTATCAGTAGATGATCAGTAAAATAAATTATGGCCCGTCCACACAGTGAAAAACATTGCACCTCTTGAAAAAAATGAAGGGAACTTGTAATAGTGGTTGATTTTGGAGGTCAACCAGGCGGCAGGAGGAAGAAGTAAAAAGGAGACACACTTTTCACTATGTATACTTTCCTATGTTTTGGATTTGTTACCTTTTAAAAATGCACATGGTAATTTACTTTAATAATTAATTTGGAGAAATATAGGCAAAGAATGGAGTGTTTCATAGACAAAGCAAAGACTCTTCTTTTACTATAATTAATCCATAAATGATTATCAAAGACAAAATGCACTCAATAGTTAAAGAGTTGATTTTATTCAAGCTATTGTAATAGGGAAAACATTTGGTGATGAGGGAAGTCTCAAAGAAGAGGAGGGAAACTTAAGGTTTATAAAACTAGGGAGTTCACCAAGGAAGGGTAGGGGCAGGTTTTATCTTAGACTGTGTGAGAGCAGGATTGGTCTTTTGTGGTTAGCTCCTTAACCATTTCTGGAAACCCAAAGGGTGGTGGGATTTCTTAACCATTCCTGTTTTTATCTGTCTATGTATTCCACCACAGGGCTTGAACTCACAACCCTGAGATCAAGATCTTATCTGAGATTAAGAGTCTGATTAAGAGTCTAACCAACTGAGCCACCCAGGAGCCCCTACTGTCCTGTTTTTAGGCAACACAAGGCTCATTAACTATCTCACCCAGTCTCATGGCTTTAAATATCATCTATATTCTGAGTTAAAATTACCACAAATTTGGAAATAATCTGGAGGATGAATACATATTCTTTTAATGTTATTGTTTCACAGGCTCACACCCAAGTTATAAATACCATAGGGGAGTATTCCCATGTTTGTCATTGCTATTTACTATTTGATTAGAGCCCAAGCACTGTGAGTTTACATCATTAACTTGTAAATTTCTGTCTGATGGAAAAGAATTAATTACCCTGAGGACATTAACCAGTTTTGTACCTAACCTTGCAGTTTTATTTGATCATTCCTTTATTAGATTGCTTATAAATCCCAACTTCTCGAGTGCTTTTGAACCAACTTTACTATATTATTGTTTGCTTCATTAATCAGTATAAGTTGAATAAAATCTTTGACACATATTTATTTTATTTTATTTATTTTTAAAAAAAATTTTTTAATGTTTATTTATTTTTGAGACAGAGAGAGACACAGCATGAGCAGGGAAGGGGCAGAGAGAGAGGGAGACACAGAATGTGAAGCAGGCTCCAGGCTCTGAGCTGTCAGCACAGAGCCTGACGCGGGGCTCGAACTCACGAACTGTGAGATCTTGACCTGAGCTGAAGTTGGACGCCCAACCGACTGAGCCACCCAGGCGCCCCAACACATACTTATTTTATATTTGTACAAGGTTCAGGTTTTTACCTTTAAAAAATTTTTGTTGCTTGTGTGAACTCGAGAGAACAGATACACTTTGCTGAAGAAGTGCACCTCATGGACTGTCTAAACCCAAGTATGTCAAGTATATGTCATGTGGGAACCCAGAATGCTTCCTGAAGCGTTAAGAAATTTATTTTACTGTGTCTCTTTTTCTTTTCTGGTGTTGTGTGTTTGTGTCCTGTTTTCATTTCTGGTTACTGGTCAAGTTTGGTTCAGGCTCTGTGCAGACAAAGTAGATAATTATTCCCTTTTGGTGGCAGCAGTTATTGAGTCTGGATTCATGGTTTGAGTGGTGATGATGTCTGTCAGATGCAGACATCTGCATTTATTGTTGAGTTTGCAATTTACTACCTGGTTTAAGCTCAAACACTGGGGAGGGCCATGTTAATTTATGGGTTTGTGTCCAGTGAAAAACATGATTGCAAAGGCCTGATTTATTGCCTGATAAGACATTAAACACTTTTATATTATGGAATCTTATTTGAACATGATTTTATTTTTATTTTTATTTATTTTATTATATTTTAAAATTCCAGTATAGTTAACATACAATGTTATATTAGTTTCAGGTGTACAACACAGTGATTCAACAATTCCATACAACACCCAGTGAATGATTTTTTAAATATTGTTGGATTTGGTTTGCTAATATTTTCTTGAGGATTTTTGCACCTATGCTTATCAGAGATACTAGCCTGTAGTTTTGGTTTTTTTTTTTTTGAGTCTTTGTCTGGTTTTGGTATCAGGGTAATGCTGGCCTCATAGAATGATTTTTGGAAGCTTTACTTCCTCTTCTATTTTTGAAATAGTTTGAGGAGAAGAATAGGTATTCTTTAAATGCTTTAAATGCTTGGTAGAAATTGCCTGTTAAGGTGTCTGGCCCTGGACTTTTGTCTTTTGGGAGTTTCTTTATTACTGATTCAATTTCATTGCTGGTAGTTGGTCTGTTCAAATTTTCTATTTCTTCCTGATTCAGTTCTGTCTATGTCTCTAAGAATTTAGCCATTTCTTCTAGGTAATCCAATTTGTTGGCATATCATTTTTCATAATATTTTCTTATAGTTATTTGTATTTCTGTGGTGTTGGTTGTTATTTCTCCTCATTCATTTGTAATTTTGTATTTGCGTCCTTTCTCTCTCTCTTTCTTTTCTTTTTTTTTTCTTTCTTTCTTTTGTTCTTTCTTTCTTTCTTTCTTTTTAAATGAGTCTGGCTAATTTTGTTAATCTTTTCAAAGAATCAACTCCTGATTTCATTGATCTGTTCTATAGTTGTTTTAGTTTCTATTTCATTTATTTTTCCCTAATCTTTATTATGTCCTTCCTTCTATCAGTTTTGGGTTTGTTGTTGTTATTTTTCTTTTTTTTTTTTTTTTTTTAATTGTTTTTTTTTTTTTTATTTTTTAATATATGAAATTTACTGTCAAATTGGTTTCCATACAACACCCAGTGCTCATCCCAAAAGGTGCCCTCCTCAATACCCATCACCCACCCTGCCCTCCCTCCCACCCTGCCCTCCCTCCCACCCCCCATCAACCCTCAGTTTGTTCTCAGTTTTTAACAGTCTCTAATGCTTTGGCTCTCTCCCACTCTAACCTCTTTTTTTTTTTTTTTTTCCTTCCCCTCCCCCATGGGTTTCTGTTATGTTTCTCAGGATCCACATAAGAGTGAAACCATATGGTATCTGTCTTTCTCTGTATGGCTTATTTCACTTAGCATCACACTCTCCAGTTCCATCCATGTTGCTACAAAAGGCCATATTTCATTTTTTCTCATTGCCACGTAGTATTCCATTGTGTATATAAACCACAATTTCTTTATCCATTCATCAGTTGATGGACATTTAGGCTCTTTCCATAATTTGGCTATTGTTGAGAGTGCCGCTATAAACATTGGGGTACAGGTGCCCCTATGCATCAGTACTCCTGTATCCCTTGGATAAATTCCTAGCAGTGCTATTGCTGGGTCATAGGGTAGGTCTATTTTTAATTTTCTGAGGAACCTCCATACTGTTTTCCAGAGCGGCTGCACCAATTTGCATTCCCACCAACAGTGCAAGAGGGTTCCTGTTTCTCCACATCCTCTCCAGCATCTATAGTCTCCTGATTTCTTCATTTTGGCCACTCTGACTGGCGTGAGGTGGTATCTGAGTGTGGTTTTGATTTGTATTTCCCTGATAAGGAGCGACGTTGAACATCTTTTCATGTGCCTGTTGGCCATCCGGATGTCTTCTTTAGAGAAGTGTCTATTCATGTTTTCTGCCCATTTCTTCACTGGGTTATTTGTTTTTCTGGTGTGGAGTTTGATGAGCTCTTTATAGATTTTGGATACTAGCCCTTTGTCCGATGTGTCATTTGCAAATATCTTTTCCCATTCCGTTGGTTGCCTTTTAGTTTTGTTGGTTGTTTCCTTTGCTGTGCAGAAGCTTTTTATCTTCATAAGGTCCCAGTAATTCACTTTTGCTTTTAATTCCCTTGCCTTTGGGGATGTGCCGAGTAAGAGATTGCTACGGCTGAGGTCAGAGAGGTCTTTTCCTGCTTTCTCCTCTAAGGTTTTGATGGTTTCCTGTCTCACATTCAGGTCCTTTATCCATTTTGAGTTTATTTTTGTGAATGGTGTGAGAAAGTGGTCTAGTTTCAACCTTCTGCATGTTGCTGTCCAGTTCTCCCAGCACCATTTGTTAAAGAGACTGTCTTTTTTCCATTGGATGTTCTTTCCTGCTTTGTCAAAGATGAGTTGGCCATACGTTTGTGGGTCTAGTTCTGGGGTTTCTATTCTATTCCATTGGTCTATGTGTCTGTTTTTATGCCAATACCATGCTGTCTTGATGATGACAGCTTTGTAGTAGAGGCTAAAGTCTGGGATTGTGATGCCTCCTGCTTTGGTCTTCTTCTTCAAAATGACTTTGGCTATTCGGGGCCTTTTGTGGTTCCATATGAATTTTAGGATTGCTTGTTCTAGTTTCGAGAAGAATGCTGGTGCAATTTTGATTGGGATTGCATTGAATGTGTAGATAGCTTTGGGTAGTATTGACATTTTGACAATATTTATTCTTCCAATCCATGAGCAGGGAATGTCTTTCCATTTCTTTATATCTTCTTCAATTACCTGCATAAGCTTTCTATAGTTTTCAGCATACAGATCTTTTACATCTTTGGTTAGATTTATTCCTAGGTATTTTATGCTTCTTGGTGCAATTGTGAATGGGATCAGTTTCTTCATTTGTCTTTCTGTTGCTTCATTGTTAGTGTATAAGAATGCAACTGATTTCTGCACATTGATTTTGTATCCTGCAACTTTGCTGAATTCATGTATCAGTTCTAGCAGACTTTTGGTGGAGTCTATCGGATTTTCCATGTATAATATCATGTCATCTGCAAAAAGCGAAAGCTTGACTTCATCTTTGCCAATTTTGATGCCTTTGATTTCCTTTTGTTGTCTGATTGCTGATGCTAGAACTTCCAGCACTATATTAAACAGCAGCGGTGACAGTGGGCATCCCTGTCGTGTTCCTGATCTCAGGGAAAAAGCTCTCAGTTTTTCCCCGTTGAGGATGATGTTAGCTGTGGGCTTTTCATAAATGGCCTTTATGATCTTTAAGTATGTTCCTTCTATCCCGACTTTCTCAAGGGTTTTTATTAAGAAAGGGTGCTGGATTTTGTCAAAGGCCTTTTCTGCATCGATTGACAGGATCATATGGTTCTTCTCTTTTTTGTTGTTAATGTGATGTATCACGTTGATTGATTTGCGAATGTTGAACCAGCCCTGCATCCCAGGAATGAATCCCACTTGATCATGGTGAATAATTCTTTTTATATGCTGTTGAATTCGATTTGCTAGTATCTTATTAAGAATTTTTGCATCCATATTCATCAGGGATATTGGCCTGTAGTTCTCTTTTTTTACTGGGTCTCTGTCTGGTTTAGGAATCAAAGTAATACTGGCTTCATAGAATGAGTCTGGAAGTTTTCCTTCCCTTTCTATTTCTTGGAATAGCTTGAGAAGGATAGGTATTATCTCTGCTTTAAATGTCTGGTAGAACTCCCCTGGGAAGCCATCTGGTCCTGGACTCTTATTTGTTGGGAGATTTTTGATAACCGATTCAATTTCTTCGCTGGTTATGGGTCTGTTCAAGCTTTCTATTTCCTCCTGATTGAGTTTTGGAAGAGTGTGGGTGTTTAGAAATTTGTCCATTTCTTCCAGGTTGTCCAATTTGTTGGCATATAATTTTTCATAGTATTCCCTGATAATTGTTTGTATCTCTGAGGGATTGGTTGTGATCATTCCATTTTCATTCATGATTTTATCTATTTGGGTCATCTCCCTTTTCTTTTTGAGAAGCCTGGCTAGAGGTTGGTCAATTTTGTTTATTTTTTCAAAAAACCAACTCTTGGTTTCGTTGATCTGCTCTACCGTTTTTTTAGATTCTATATTGTTTATTTCTGCTCTGATCTTTATTATTTCTCTTCTTCTGCTGGGTTTAGGCTGCCTTTGCTGTTCTGCTTCTATTTCCTTTAGGTGTGCTGTTAGATTTTGTATTTGGGATTTTTCTTGTTTCTTGAGATAGGCCTGGATTGCAATGTATTTTCCTCTCAGGACTGCCTTCGCTGCATCCCAAAGCGTTTGGATTGTTGTATTTTCATTTTCGTTTGTTTCCATATATGTTTTAATTTCTTCTCTAATTGCCTGGTTGACCCACTCATTCGTTAGTAGGATGTTCTTTAACCTCCATGCTTTTGGAGGTTTTCCAGACTTTTTCCTGTGGTTGATTTCAAGCTTCATAGCATTGTGGTCTGAAAGTATGCATGGTATAATTTCAATTCTTGTAAACTTATGAAGGGCTGTTTTGTGACCCAGTATATGATCTATCTTGGAGAATGTTCCATGTGCACTCGAGAAGAAAGTATATTCTGTTGCTTTGGGATGCAGAGTTCTAAATATATCTGTCAAGTCCATCTGATCCAATGTATCATTCAGGGCCCTTGTTTCTTTATTGACTGTGTGTCTAGATGATCTATCCATTTCTGTAAGTGGGGTGTTAAAGTCCCCTGCAATGACCACATTCTTATCAATAAGGTTGCTTATGTTTATGAGTAATTGTTTTATATATCTGGGGGCTCGGGTATTTGGCGCATAGACATTTATAATAGTTAGCTCTTCCTGGTGGATAGACCCTGTGATTATTATATAATGCCTTTCTTCATCTCTTGTTACAGCCTTTAATTTAAAGTCTAGTTTGTCTGATATAAGTATGGCTACTCCAGCTTTCTTTTGGCTTCCAGGAGCATGATAAATAGTTCTCCATCCCCTCACTCTCAATCTAAAGGTGTCCTCAGATCTAAAATGAGTCTCTTGTAGACAGCAAATAGATGGGTCTTGTTTTTTTATCCATTCTGATACCCTATGTCTTTTAGTTGGCGCATTTAATCCATTTACATTCAGTGTTATTATAGAAAGATATGGGTTTAGAGTCATTGTGATGTCTGTATGTTTTATGCTTGTAGTGATGTCTCTGGTACTTTGTCTCACAGGATCCCCCTTAGGATCTCTTGTAGGGCTGGTTTCGTGGTGACAAATTCCTTCAGTTTTTGTTTGTTTGGGAAGACCTTTATCTCTCCTTCTATTCTAAATGACAGACTTGCTGGATAAAGGATTCTCGGCTGCATATTTTTTCTGTTTAGCACACTGTAGATATCGTGCCAAGCCTTTCTGGCCTGCCAAGTTTCAAAGGAGAGATCAGTCACGAGTCTTATAGGTCTCCCTTTATATGTGAGGGCACGTTTATCCCTTGCTGCTTTCAGAATTTTCTCTTTATCCTTGTATTTTGCCAGTTTCACTATGATATGTCGTGCAGAAGATCGATTCAAGTTACGTCTGAAGGGAGTTCTCTGTGCCTCTTGGATTTCAATGCCTTTTTCCTTCCCCAGTTCAGGGAAGTTCTCAGCTATAATTTGTTCAAGTACCCCTTCAGCACCCTTCCCTCTCTCTTCCTCCTCTGGGATACCAATTATGCGTATATTATTTTTTTTTAGTGTATCACTTAGTTCTCTAATTTTCCCCTCATACTCCTGGATTTTTTTATCTCTCTTTCTTTCAGCTTCCTCTTTCTCCATAACTTTATCTTCTAGTTCACCTATTCTCTCCCCTGCCTCTTCAAGCCGAGCCATCGTGGATTCCATTTTGTTTTGCAATTCGTTTAAAGCGTTTTTCAACTCCTCGTGACTGTTCCTTAGTCCCTCGATCTTTGTGGCAAGAGATTCTCTGCTGTCCTGTATACTGTTTTCAAGCCCAGCGATTAATTTTATGACTATTATTCTAAATTCACTTTCTGTTATATTATTTAAATCCTTTTTGATCAGTTCATTAGCTGTTGTTATTTCCTGGAGATTCTTCTGAGGGGAATTCTTCCGTTTGGTCATTTTGGAGAGTCCCTGGCGTGGTGAGGACCTGCAGTGCACTTCCCCTGTGCTGTGGTGTATAACTGGAATTAGTGGGCGGGGCCGCAGTCCGACCCGATGTCTGCCCCCAGCCCACTGCTGGGGCCACAGTCAGACTGGTGTGTGCCTTCTCTTCCCCTCTCCTAGGGGCGGGATTCACTGTGGGGTGGCGTGTCCCGTCTGGGCTACTTGCACACTGCCAGGCTTGTGTTGCTGGGGATCTGGCGTATTAGCTGGGGTGGGTAGGCAAGGTGCACGGGGGCTGGAGGGGCAGGCTTAGCTCGCTTCTCCTTAGGTGATCCACTTCAGGAGGAGCCCTGTGGCAGCGGGAGGGAGTCAGATCCGCTGCCGGAGGTTTGGCTCCGCAGAAGCACAGAGTTGGGTGTTTGCGCGGAGCGAGCAAGTTCCCTGGCAGGAACTGGTTCCCTTTGGGATTTTGGCTGGGGGATGGGCGGGGGAGATGGCGCTGGCGAGCGCCTTTGTTCCCCGCCAAGCTGAGCTCTGCCGTCCGGGGGCTCAGCAGCTCTCCCTCCCTTTGTCCTCCAGCCTTCCCGCTTTCCGAGCAGAGCTGTTAACTTATGACCTCCCAGACGCTAAGTCGCGCTTGCTGTCGGAACACAGTCTGTCCGTCCCCTCCGCTTTTGCCAGCCCAACTCGGGGGCTCTGCTTGGCCGGCGAGCCGCCCCTCCACCCCGGCTCCCTCCCGCCAGTCCGTGGAGCGCGCACCGCCTCGCCGCCCTTCCTACCCTCTTCCGTGGGCCTCTGGTCTGTGCTTGACTCCGGAGACTCCCTTCTGCTAATCCTCTGGCAGTTTTCTGGGTTCTTTAGGCAGGTGTAGGTGGAATCTAAGTGATCGGCAGGACGCGCTGTGAGCCCCGCGTCCTCCTACGCCGCCATCTTCCGGAACCCTGTTGTTGTTATTTTTCTAGCTTCTTCAGGTGTAAGGGTAGATTGTTTATTTGAAATTTTTGTGGCTTTTGAGGTAGGCCTGTATTGCTATAAACTTTCCCCTTAGAACAGGTTTTGCTGCATCCCAATGATTTTGACCATTGTGTTTTCATTTTTATTTGTTTCCATGTACTTTTTAAATTTTTTATTTGATTTCCTCAATGTTATTTAACCTCCACGTATTTGTGTCTTTCCAGATTTTTTCATGTGGTTGATTTCACGTTTCATAGCATTGTGGTCAGAAAAAAAGTAAGGTATGATTCAATTGTCATGAATTTGTTGAGGCCTGGTTTGTGACCTAGTATGTGATCTATTCTGGGGACTGTTCCATGTGCAATTGAAAAGAAAGCATATTCTGCTGTTTTAGGATGGAATATTCTGAATATATCTGTTAAGTCCATCTGGTCCAGTGTGTCATTTAAAGCCTTTGCTTCCTTGTTGATTTTCTATTTAGATGATCTGTCCATTGATGTAAGTGGGGCATAAACATCCCTTACTACTTCTGTATTATTATTGGTTAGTTCCTTTATGTTTGTTATCAACAGTTTTATATATTTGGGTGCTTCCATGTTGGGTTCATAAATATTTATAATTGTTATATCTTCTGTTGAATTGTCCCCTTTATAATTATATAGTGTCCTTTAGTGTCTCTTATTACAGTGTTTATTTTAAAGTCTATTTTTCTGATATAAAGATTCTTAACCTGGCTTTCCTTTGACATCCATTTGCATGATAAATGTTTCTTCATCCCCTCACTTTCTTTTTTCTCTTTTTTTATTTAAATTATTTATTTATTTATTTATAAATGTTTTTATTTTATTTTTGAGACAGAGAGAGACAGAGCATGAGCAGGGGAGGGGCAGAGAGAGAGGGAGACACAGAATGTGAAGCAGGCTCCAGGCTCTGAGCAGTCAGCACAGAGCCTGACATGGGGCTCGAACTTACAGACTGTGAGATCATGACCTGAGCTGAAGTCGGATGCTTAACCGACTGAGCCACCCAGGCACCCTAAGTCTTGTATTTTAAAAAATTATTTATTTATTTATTTATTTATTTATTTATTTATTTATTTATTGTGAGAGAGAGCATGAATGGGGGAGGGACAGAGAGAAAGGAACAGTGAGAATCCCAAGCAAGTTCCATGCTGTCAGTGCAGAGCCCAATGTGGGGCTTGATCCCATGAACTGTGAGATCATGACCTGAGCTGAAATCAAGACTCAGATGCTTAACCAACTGAACCACCTACGTGCCCCCTGAGTTTTGTATTTTTATCCATTCTGTCACCCTATGTCTTTTGATTAGAGCATTTAGCCCATTTAAATTCAAGTTAATTATTTATAGATATGTATTTATTGCCATTTTGTTACTTGTTTTGTGGTTGTTCCTGAAGATTTTCTCTGACCCTTTCTTGTCTTTCATATTTTGCTGATCTTCTTTTTTTTTATGCTTATTCATTTTGAGAGACATAGAAAAAGAGAGTGGGGGAGGGGCAGAGAGAGAATACCAAGCAAGCTGCATGCTGTCAGCACAGAGCCCAGCACAGGACTTGATCCCACAAACCCTGAGATCATGAGCTGAGTCAAAAATCAAGAATTGGACACTCAGCCAACTGAGTCACCCAGGTGCCCCCTTGCTGATTTTCTTTAGTGACATATTTGGATTCCTTTCTATTTACTTTTTGTATATATATTAGTGTTTTTTGATATGGGGTTACCATTAGGTTTGTCTAAAACCTCTTCTGCACTAGCAGTCTATATTAAGTTGATGGTCATTTAAGTTTGAACCCATTCTTATCTCTTCTCCCCATGTTTTAGGTATATGTAGTATATTTTACATCCTCTTCTGTGAGTTCCTTGACTGATTTTTACTGTTTTTGTGTGTCCTATCTGTATACTGTCACTTTTGGTCTCTCCTTTACACTCAAAGAGTCTCCCTTTTTTCTTTTAAGTTTTTATATAAATCCCAGTTAGTTAACATATAGTGTAATATTATTTCAGGTATACAATATAGTGATTCAACACTTCTGTACAACACCTGGTGCTGGTAACAACAAGTGCACTCCTAATTCCCATTACTTAACCCAACCCCTCCACCCACCTCCCCTCTGGTAACCATCAGTTGTTCTTTATAGTTAAGAGTCTGTTTCTTGGTTTGCCTCTCTCACAGAGCATTCCATTTGTGTGTGTGTGTGTGTGTGTGTGTGTGTGTGTGTGTGTGTTATTGTCAAATTGGCTAACATATAGTGTGTAAAGTGTGCTCTTGGTTTTTGGGATAGGTGATGGGGTTCATCACTTACATACAACACCCAGTGCTTATCCCAACAAGTGCCCTCCTCAATGCCCATCACCTGTTTCCCCCTCTCCTCCACTCCCCATCCACCCTCAATTTGTTTTCTGTACTTAAGGATCTCTTATGGTTTGTCTCCCTCCCTCTCTGTTTGTAGCTACTTTTTCCCCCCTTTCCCTTCCCCCATGGTCTTCCATTAAGTTTCTCAAGATCCACATAGGAGTGAAAACATATGGTATCTGTCCTTCTCTGACATACTTATTTCACTCAGCATATTACCTTCCAGTTCCATGCACGCTGCTGCAAATGGCCAGATTTCATTCTTTCTCATTGCCAAGTAGTATTCCATTGTATATATAAACCACATCTTCTTTATTCATTCATCAATTGACAGACACCTTGGGCTATTTACATATCTTGGCTATTATAGATAATGCTACTATAAACATTGGGGGGCATGTATCCCTTTGAATTAGTATTTTTGTATTTTTTGAGTAACAAAGGAGCTGGCAGGCACCATTTTTCTCGCCAACCACCCAGCATAAACACATGCCATCAGTGGGTACCAGCTAGGTGCCAACACTCACTGACCCATTAACTTGCTAACACAGCCACATACCCTCCCTGTGCTTTGGTGGATCTACCTCCTCCAGCAGACCTGCTTTACTCCTGGTGCTGTGGGTCCCCCTCCAATACTCTCTTGACCAGAGACCGTCCAAAGCGAACCACAAGCTTGGCAGTGTGCAAGTAGGCCTGACATGTGCCAATACCACTCCAAAAAGACTCCTGCTCCAAGGAGAGGGGAAAATCTCCACACACTAGTCAGATGGAGGCCCCAGCAAGGGCCCTGTACACCAATGAAAGCTTCTCAGTGGACAATACACAGAAAGCCCCCTGCAGTTTGGTGTTACTATACCTCGCAAACACCTGGTCTGCCTCAACTCAAGCCTAAGGCAGTTCTAGACTGGCCCACTAACACCACAGGGATCACACAGCCCACAAGAGGTAAAGAACCATTGCAGATGACTGGACTGAAGGAAAAAGTGGCTCAGCCACAACAGCGGGATGCATGCAACACATAGGACACAACCCTGAATGCCAGATTCAGGCTAACAGGGAGCATTGCACTTCAGGGCATTACAAAATCTCATCCTCATAAAGCCACTACCTTTAAAGAGCAGGAGACTTAGCTGACTTTCCTAACACACAGAAACAGACAGAGAGACTCAGGCAAAATGAAGAGATAGAAGAACATGTACCAAATGAAATAACAAGACAAAATCAAGCAAGAAGGGTGCCTGGGTGGCTCAGTCAGTTAAGTGCCCACCTCTTGATTTCAGCTCAGGTCATGATCTCACAGTTCATGAGTTCAAGGCGAGCCCTACATAAGGCTCTGCACTGACAGTGTGAAGCCTGCTTGGGATTCTCTTTCTCTGCTCCTCCCCCACTCATACATATGTGCTCTCTCTCTCCTCCCTCTCCCTTCCCTCAAAATAAATAAACATTCTTTAAAAATCACAGCAAGACTCTCCCATTTCTGTCCTTCCAGAACATGCTCTGAGATGTGTAAACTATGTCCTTCCATATGCCCTACGTGTTTTTCAAACTGTGACTTCTTTACTGCATCTCCATGGGCTGTTTTTTGTGCTGTCTCTTTAGGGGCAAGACTGTTTTCTCTAACCCTCTTGCTTCTCCCAGAGCCAAGCCCATTGATTTTTAAAATTGCAGGTTTTTCCCTGATGATGAGCGGCATTTCATGTGCCTGTTGGCCATCTGGATGTCTTCTTTGGAAAAGTGTCTATTCATGTCTTCTGCCCATTTCTTCATTGGATTATTTTTTTTTGGGGGGTGTGGAGTTTGGTGAGTTCTTTATAGATTTTGGATACTAGCCCTTTATCCGATATGTCATTTGCAGATATCTTTTCCCATTCTATGAGTTGCCTTTTAGTTTTGTTGGTTGTTTCCTTTGCAGTACAGAAACTTTTTATTTTCATGAGGTCCCAATATACAAATCAAAGCCACACTGAGATACCACCTCACACTGGTCAGAGTGGCTAAAATGAACAAATCAGGAGACTATAGATGCTGGTGAGGATGTGGAGAAACGGGAACCCTCTTGCCCTGTTGGTGGGAATGCAAACTGGTGCAGTCACTCTGGCAAACAGTGTGGAGGTTCCTCAAAAAATTAAAAATAGAACTACCCTATGATTCAGCAATAGCACTGCTAGGAATTTACCCATGGGATACAAGAGTGCTGATGCATAGGGGCACATGTACCCCAATGTTTATAGCAGCACTTTCAACAATAGTCAAAATATGGAAAGAGCCTAATGAATGGATAAATAAGATGTGGTTCATATATGCAATGGAATACTACATGACAATGAGAAAGAATGAAATCTGGCCATTTGCAGCAACGTGGATGGAACTGGAGGGTATTATGCTAAGTGAAATAAGTCAGTCAGAGAAAGATACCATATGTTTTCACTCATATGTGGATCTTGAGAAACTTAACAGAAGTCCATGGGGGAGGGGGAGGGGGAAAAGTTACAAACAGAGAGGGAGGGAGGCAAACTGTAAGAGAACAATACAAAGAACAAACTAAGAGTTGATGGGGGGTGGGGGAGAGGGGAAAGTGGGTGATGGGCATTGAGGAGGCCACTTGTTGGGATGAGTACTGAGTGTTGTATGGAAGCCAATTTGACAATTAATTATATTAAAAAAATAAATAAAATTGCAGGTTTTAATTCCCGCTCTTTGTAAGAACTTACAAAATCTGGCCACTCTCCTTTTCAATGTCAATCATCTTCTCTGTGTAGGTTCCTTGATGTGATAGTCTGTTTCTCTCCCTTCTCTATATCAGCAGGAGATCCTATAGGTACATTTAAACTTCCCACTCTGTGCCTTTCTACCCCCTTCAACGTGACCTCTTCTCTACATTTAGTTGTGGAGTTTGTTCTGCCAGTCTTTGGGTCATTTTCTGGGTTATTTACACTGATGTGAGTGTTATCTAGTTGTATACGTGGGACGAGGTGAACTTAGGGTCCTCTTACTCTACCATCTTCCCAGCAATCCATTCTTTGATTTCTCAAAATAAATTTTCTGATGGCCTGTATAAACCCCCTTTGCTCATGGAACTACCTTTACTGTTTGAGTTTCCCATTAATTAATGAATTGCATAAAATCTCTGACACATGTTCATTTGATACTGAATGAGAATTGGGTTTTTAAAACACTTTTTAATGTTTATTTGTTTTTGAGAGACAGAGAGACAAAGTGTAGTGGAGTAGGGGCAGAGAGGGAGACACAGAATTCCAAGCAGGTTCCAGGCTCTTAGCTGTCAACACAGAGTCTGAAACGGGGCTTGAACTCATGAACCATGAGATCATGACCTGAGTCAAAATCCGGCATTTAATTGACTGAACCACCGAGGTGCCCCTAATATTTTTTTAATGTTTATTTACTTTTGAGAGAGACTGAGAGGGACAGAATGCAAGCAGGGGAGAGGCATAGAAAGAAGGAGACACAGAATCTGAAGCAGGCTTCAGGCTCTGAGATGTCAGCACAGAGCCTGACACAGGGCTCAAACCCACAAACTGTGAAATCATGATCTGAGCCAAAGTTGGCCGCTTAACTGACTGAGCCACCCAGGCACCCTGTGAATATTGTTTTTAATGATGAAAAAACAAAACTTTTACAATCCCATACAGAAAAGAAATATATGATTCAATCTTCCCTTTATTTAAAAGTTTTTAGTTATGAATTAAGAGCAAACATTTTTAAACATCCGATGACAGAAATGGTAAATGAAATTATTCAGAAAGGAAGACCCTTACTTCTCAAAAAGAAAAGGGAGATGACCCAAATAGATAAAATCATGATTGAAAATGGAATTATTACAAGCAATCCCTCAGAAATGCAAGCAATTATCAGGGAATACTATAAAAAATTATGTGCCAACAAACTGGACAATCTGGAAGAAATGGACAAATTCCTAAGCACCCACACACTACCAAAACTCAATCAGGAGGAAATAGAAAGCTTGAACAGACCCATAACCAGGGAAGAAATTGAATCAGTCATCAAAAATCTCCCCAAAAATAAGAGTCCAGGACCAGATGGCTTCCCTGGGGAATTCTACCAGACATTTAAAGCAGAGATAATACCTATCCTTCTCAAGCTGTTCCAAAACATAGAAAGGGAAGGAAAACTTCCAGTCTCATCCTATGAAGCCAGCATTACTTTGATTCCCAAACCATAGAGAGACCCAGCAAAAAAAGAGAACTACAGGCCAATATCCCTGATAAATATAGATGCAAAAATTCTCAGCAAGATACTAGCAAATCAAATTCAACAGCATATAAAAAGAATTATTCACCATGATCAAGTGGCATTCATTCCTGGGCTGCAGGGCTTGTTCAACATTCGCAAATCAATGTATGTGATACATCACATTAATAAAAGAAAAGACAAGAACCATATGATCCTGTCAATCGATGCAGAAAAAGAATTTGACAAAATTCAACATCCTTTCTCAATAAAAACCCTCAAGAAAGTCAGGATAGAAGGAACATACTTAAACATCATAAAAGCCATTTATGAAAAGCCCACAGCTAATATCATCCTCAATGGGGAGAAACTGAGAGCCTTCCCCCTGAGATCAGGAACATGACAGGGATGTCCACTCTCACCAATGTTGTTTAATATAGTGTTGGAAGTTCTAGCATCAGCAATCAGACAACAAAAGGAAATCAAAGACATCAAAATTGGCAAAGATGAAGTCAAGCATTCACTTTTTGCAGATGACATGATATTATACATGGAAATGCCAATACGCTGCACCAAAAGTCTGCTAGAAATGATACGTGAATTCAGCAAAGTCTCAGGACACAAAATTAATGTACAGACATCAGTTGCATTCTTATACACTAATAATGAAGCAACAGAAAGACAAATAAAGAAACTGATCCCATTCACAATTGCACCAAGAAGCATAAAATACCTAGGAATAAACCTAACCAAAGATGTAAAAGATCTGTATGTTGAAAACTATAGGAAGCTTATGAAGAAAGTTGAAGATGATATAAAAAAAAATGGAAAAACATTCCGTGCTCATGGATTGGAAGAATAAATATTGTTAAAATGTCAATACTACCCAAAGCTATCTCCACATTCAATGCAGTCCCAATCAAAATTGCACCAGCATTCTTCTCGAAGCTAGAACAAGCAATCCTAAAATTTGTATGGAACCACAAAAGACCCTGAATAGCCAAAGTAATTTTGAAGAAGAAGACCAAAGCGGGAGGCATCACAATCCCAGACTTTAGCCTCTACTACAAAGCTGTAATCATCAAGACAGCATGGTATTGGCACAAAAACAGACATATAGACCAATGGAATAGAATAGAGACTCCAGAATTGGACCCACAAAAGTATGGCCAACTAATCTTTGACAAAGAAGGAAAGAATATCCAATAGAAAAAAGACAGTCTCTTTAACAAATGGTGCTGGGAGAACTGGACAGCAACACGCAAAAGAATGAAACTAGACCACTTTCTTACACCATACACAAAAATAAACTCAAAATGGATGAAGGATCTGAATGTGAGACAGGAAACCATCAAAACCCTAGAGGGGAAAGCAGGAAAAAACCTCTCTGACTTCAGCCGCAGCAATATCTTACTTGACACATCCCCCAAAACAAGGAAATTAAAAGCAAAAATGAACTATTGGGACCTCACGAAGATAAAAGTTTCTGCACTGCAAAGGAAACAACAAAACTAAAAGGCAACTGACAGAATGGGAAAAGATATTTGCAAATGACGTATGAGACAAAGGGCTAGTATCCAAAATCTATACAGAACTCACCAAACTCCACACTTGAAAAACAAATAACCCAGTGAAGAAATGGGCAGAAAACATGAATAGACACTTCTCTAAAGAAGACATCCGGATGGCCAACAGGCACATGAAAAGATGCTCAACGTCGCTCCTCATCAGGGAAATACAAATCAAAACCACACTCAGATACCACCTCACGCCAGTCAGAGTGGCTAAAATGAACAAATCAGGAGACTATAGATGCTGGAGAGGATGTGGAGAAATGGGAACCCTCTTGCACTGTTGGTGGGAATGCAAACTGTTGCTGCTGCTCTGGAAAACAGTGTGGAGGTTCCTCAAAAAATTAACAATAGATCTACCCTACGACCCAGCAATAGCACTGCTAGGAATTTACCCACGGGATACAGGAGTGCTGATGCATAGGGGCACTTGTACCCCAATGTTTATAACAGCACTTTCAACAATAGCCAAATTATGGAAAGAGCCTAAATGTCCATCAACTGATGAATGAATAAAGAAATTGTGGTTTATGTACACAATGGAATACTACATGGCAATGAGAAAGAATGAAATATGGCCTTTGGTAGTAACGTGGATGGAACTGGAGAGTGTCATGCTAAGTGAAATAAGCCATACAGGGAAAGACAGATACCAAATCTTTTCACTCTTATGTGGATCCTGAAAAACTAAACAGAAGACCATGGGGGAGGAGAAGGAAAAAAAAAGGTTATAGAGGGAGAGAGCCAAACCATGAGAGACTCCTAAAAACTGAGAATAAACTGAGGGTTGAAGGGGGGTGGGAGGGAGGGTAGGGTGGGTGATGGTTATTGAGGAGGGTACGTTTTGGGATCTGCACTGGGTGTTGTATGGAAACCAATTTGACAATAAATTCATATTAAAAACACATGAAAACTGAGAACAAACTGAGGGTTGATGGGGGGTGGGAGGGAGGGGAGGGTGGGTGATGGGTATTGAGGGCACCTGTTGGGATGATCGATGGGTGTTGTATGGAAACCAATTTGACAATAAATTTCATATTAAAGAATAAAATAAAATAAAATGTTCATACAAAAAAATAGAAAGGAAGGCCCTTAATGAAAACATCCTAACCAATGACACCAGGAAGAGCGGGGGAGTCAGGAGGGCAGGTCCCATCTAGAGCCTTATGCCCTTGGAGAGCAGAATTCACCAAGCGAGGGCTGCTCTGATTAGTCAGGTAGGTCTGCAACAGGGTGTCAGTGAAGGAAAGCCAGTGCACCTCCATATTCTTGAAGGAAATGGGACTGAAACAGAAGGAGGGACCTAAGAAAGGGAGAGAAGAGAAATTTCCAAGAGAAAAGTCTTGTGTGGTGAATACTCCAGAATCTCCTCAAATCCCATGAAAAAGGGTGTTAACTGAGGTATTTTGGGCACTGCAAATATTTCCACAAGCAGGAAATAATGCCTCTCACAAAGGCTGTGTAAAGGTTTTGAAGAAATGCTAAGATTGTTTAAATGAGGAATGAGCAATGAGGAAACAGAGCCTCACTGGTGGAAGAAACACTCACTGAGCCAGGTCCAGTGCCCAGCTGAGAGGTTTTATTCCCTGACACGCCTATTTGCACCCACTGTTCTTCACTCTGTTGAGATTAAGGAAAGTTGCTCGTATTTTCACAAATCCTTGGAGACCTCTCCTCTGTCACATCTCTGTCCCCAGTGTCTGGCAATTAAATTCCAAGGGAAGGGAACCTCCTGCAAAGTACTCTGCGGATCTCAGGTGCTCCAACAAACAGACTCTGTCTCAGGGAGAGGTGGAGAGGACTCAGGAATGAGGGTAAGGTAAGGGACTTAAATTGTCTGAGCCCAAGTGTCCTTGCCTGTAAGAGGCATATAATAGTGTTCACAAAATGTTTGTAGTGAAATTAAAGTGAATAGACAATCTAAAGTTGCCTCCCCATGGTAGGTCCTAAGAATTGTAGTTACTATTAGAGTTGCTGCCCTCCATTCTTTTCAAGCCTGAAAACTGAGCAAATGACTTCCTGTGGTTTAGTCCAACTTCCAGAACCCAAATAGTCCTCTCTTTTTTTCTCTGCATGCAACAAAGAATATTTTTTCCCAGAAAAAGATAGTTTTATTACAAATGTGTCCATAAGCTGTACAGAGTTTAAATGGATGGATAAAAAATAACACCTATAACTTAAATATAGATATTTGAAAATATATTTTCAAATAAAAATAAAATTCTGGCATTTATATTCCAAACATAACTTCCCATGGGAAAACAGTGTACTGAGTTTTCCTGTTACAGAAACTGAAGTGATAAAAAGTGGCTAATTTTGCTGGAGGATTATATAGAGAGCACTTTCCTGTATATTTCTTACGTGCCAGACAATAAATGAGTCTTTACCCCTTTCCCCAAGAATCCCAAAGACTTTGCACTTTATTCTTTAAAGAATATAAAGACTTCAATAAATCTGTGTAGAGTTCTTGGTCACAAAAATAATCTATTAAAAAATGAGCAGAAGACACGAACGGACATTTCTCCAAAGAAGACATACAGATGGCAAACAGACACATGAAATTATGTTCATCATTACTTACCAATGGGAAATGCAAATCAAAATTATAATGTGATATCATCTCACATCTGTCAGAATGGCTAAAATCAACAATACAAGAAACAACAGGTGTTGGCGAGGATGTGGAGATAAAGGAACACTCTTGCACCATTGGTGGGAATACAAATTGGTGCAATCATTCTGGAAAACAGTAAGGAGGTTCCTCAAAAAGTTGAGAGCACTTGTTGGGATGAGCACTGGGTGTTGTATGTAAGTGATGAATCATGGGCATCTACTCCTGAGGCCAAGAGCACACTGTATACTCTGTATATTAGCTAATTTGACAATAAATTCATTGAAAAATAAGTTAAAAGTAGAATTACCTTATGATTGAGCAACTGCAGCACTAGGTACCTGCCCCCAAAATACAAAAATACTAATTCAAAGGGATACATGCCCCCCAATGTTTATATCAGCATATCTACAATAGCCAAGATATAGAAGCAGCCCAAAAGTCCATCGATAGAGGAATGGATAAAGATGTGGTATATATAAATGAAATTCTATTCAGCCATAAAAAAGAAAGACATCTTGCCATTTGCAATGACATTAATGGAGCTAGAAAATATAAAGCTAAGCGAAATAAGTCAGTCAGAGAAAGACACATATCATATGATTTCACTCATATGTGGAATTTAGGAAATTAAACAAACAAGCAAAAGAAAAAAAAACAAATCAAGAAACAGACTCTTAGAGAAATCAAGAAACACTCTTAACTATAGAGAACAAGCTGATAGTTACGGGGGTGGTGGTGGTGGTGGATGAAATAGATGATGGGGATTAAGGAGTGCACTTGTGATGAGCACAGGGTAATGTATGGAAGTGTTGAATTACTATATTGTACACTTGAAACTAATGTAACACTGCACATGAACTAACTGGAATTAAAAACTTAAAAAGCCAAAAACCCCCACTTATATGTTAAAAAAATTTTCCCAGTTCCAGACGTCAAGGGAGAGCACTCTCTAAAGAGAATTTTATAAGCTTGTTTTTCATCTAAGACACTAGTGTGAGACCTTATATAAATCAGAGACAAATGGTATCTATATATACACATATGGAACATAGTATGTTGCCTGGCATACAGTAGGTTCTGAATTCAATGGTAGAGATTAGCAGTAAGCGTTAAGAAATTAAGCTCAGGGCTGCCTCTGATAGAGAATAATTCCAGTTTTAAATAATAAGTGCTAATGATTCCAATGACTTACTTCTGCACAGTGCTTGAATTTACAAAGTCCTATATTCCAGTGTAATGTATTTTAAAAGTGAATTAACTCACAAAATATTGGGTTACCAAAAAAGCTGGTTTTTCACTAGACATAGAGAGGGTTTAGGGTTTAAAAAGACATCCCCAAGCCTTCAGGTGTTATGATCATCACCATTTTTATTTCATTTTATTAAACATTTTTAATGTTCATTTATTTATTTTGCGATACAAAGAGAGAGAGAGAGAGAACAGTTGGGGAGGGCAGAGAGAGAATCTCAAGCACAGAGCTGGAGGTGGGGCTTGATCTCATGAACTAGTGAGATCATGACCTGAGCTGATAATCAACAGTTGGACACCTAACCAACTGAGCCATCTAGGTGACCCTGATCATCACTATTAATGAGGAAACAGAGCCTCACACAAAGATTATTTACCCGAATTTACAGAACAAGGAGATGATACTGCCAGACACAGGATGCCCTGTGTTGTGTTCAGTGCTGGCTGCTAATCCTGCAATGGTCCAGCCCCTTCCTTAGGGCCCTCATCACATCGCGGTTTCTCAAGCTATAAATGAGGGGGTTGAGCATAGGAGTAAGGACTGTGTAGAAAATAGAGACCATCTTGTCATGACTAGGCACCCGGTAGCGCCGAGGCCTCAGGTAGATGAACATGGCTGCCCCATAGAAGAGGGAGACAGCTGTTAGGTGAGAGGAACAGGTGGCCAGAGCCTTCTTGCCTGCCTGAGCAGAGCGCATGAGGAGCACAGCCCTCAGGATGAAAGCATAGGAGGCCACGGTGATTGAGAAGGGAAGAAACAGCATGAAGACACAGCAAGCATATATCACGTTCTCAAAAATGGATGTGTCTATACAGGCTAGTTTCAACAAGGAAAGCATCTCACAAAAGAAGTGGTTCACTTCTCTCAAGCCACAGTATGGGAAAGTCATTACTACCACCATCTGTATCACACCATCTATTATCCCAAAGGCCCAGGAGCTCCCAACAATTTGAAGACAGACCCTCTGACTCATGAGGACAGGATAGTGAAGTGGGTGGCTAATGGCTACATAGCGGTCATAAGCCATGAATCCCAGCAAGAACCCTTCAGATCCCACAAGACACACAAAGAGGCCAATTTGTATGCCACAACCCACAAAGGAGATGGACTTCCCGCCAGTCAGGAAATTGACCACCATCTTCGGCACATTGGTACAGACCAATATGAGGTCCATGAGGGAGAGCTGACTGAGGAAGAAGTACATGGGTGTGTGAAGTTGAGGATCTCCATAGATGAGGAAGAGGAGGAGGACATTACCACAGAGGGCCACTGTGAAGACCACCATAACAACAGAGAAGAGGACAAGGTCAGTTGGACTGTGAGAAAAAATGCCCAAGAGGATGAAGTCATCTGTGGATGATTGATTCAACCATATCTCCATGGTTTAGTTGATGTTTCTGGTCACCTAACAGTGTGGACAAAAAATATTGGATTGACTGATATTTCTATATTACCTCTGCATTCTACATCTTCAACCACCTGTTTTGTTTGTAACTCACGAAACTTTAACAACATAAGCTTTGAGACATAGGAAGGACACTCCTTCATATTTCCATCTAACAGCAATAAAAGTCATCCTAGTTTATAGCATGGACCAACTATCTGCATTTGTGTGTATCTTTACTAGGAAGAATTTATCATTTCTGCAAGCAAAACCTTGGCTTTATCATATGATACTGAATCTTTTATGATATCACACAGACTTGGTAAACTATCTCAAGCAGGACCGTACATCTCAGTCCAAAAGACCATTTATATGCACAATGGAAAAGGAATTGTATGAAGTTTGAGCTGCTCTTTAACCTGTATGTCTTTTTTTTTTTAATGTTCTGAGAGTGTTATCAGTCTAGCCAATCTGGTATATTTATAATATTGATAAAGGAAGTATCTTTCGTGCCTCACATGAGAAGGAAGAGTTATAATTAGATGCCATTATTGTCAATTATTTTGGGGGTGACAGGAAAGTCATGAGGCCAATGTGGAAAAGCAACAGTTTGGTGCCCAAATCTATTAAGAACAGTGAGGTATTCAGTTATGCTGAGATTTTTAAAATAATCCCAGGATTCGGTTTCAGTAAAAGTTGACTGATAAACAGGTAATATCTACTTACCTAAGTTATCTTTAGTAGACATCAAAGAGCCTTCTTTACAAGATATTTCTGACTAATACCTTGGACATGGCTTTTACTCATGGCCTTATAAAAATTCCAATTAAGTTATTGGAGAATGTCAATTAAAATGGATTTCTCTTGATCTTTGGTCAATATTTTTTTCCCTAAATATCTTACTAAGGAGCATAATAAGGAAACATGACCCAATTTTACATGAACAAAAGCCAACTTAAGAAATAAAAGCTATGCATATTAAAACTCCCTTGAGGATAGTCACAATCCAAGGAAAATAAAATAATAAATGATTATAAGTAATTAAATGGAAAACATCATACTATTCTGACACAACTCTTTCTTTTATTGTTGTCCTCACTCTCTCACCCAGTTGAACCTTGTCTTTTCCCTCAAAAACACTTCCAGTTTTTAGGCTTCTCCTTGTTCTCTCTCTCATCAGCCTCTTTCTTTTCTTTGTTTTTTAATATAAAATTTATTGTCACATTTGTTTCCATACAACACCCAGTGCTCATCCCAACAGGTGCCCTCCTCAATGCCCATCACCCACCCACCCTCCCTCCCACCCCATCAACCCTCAGTTTATTCTCAGTTTTTAGGAGTCTCTCATGGTTTGGCTCTCTCCCACTCTAACTTTTTTTCCCTCCCCCTCCCCCATGGTCTTCTGTTAAGTTTCTCAGGATCCACATAAGAGTGAAAACATTTGGTATCTGTCTTTCTCTGTATGGCTTATTTCACTTAGCATAACACTCTCCAGTTCCATCCACGTTGCTACAAAAGGCCATATTTCATTCTTTCTCATTGTCATGTAGTATTCCATTGTGTATATAAACCACAATTTCTTTATCCATTCATCAGTTGATGGACATTTAGTCTCTTTCCATAATTTGGCTATTGTTGAAAGTGCTGCTATAAACATTGTGATAAAACTGCCCCTATGCATCAGCACTCCTGTATCCCTTGGATAAATTCCTAGCAGTGCTATTGCTGTGTCATAGGGTAGATCTATTGTTAATTTTTTGAGGAACCTCCACACTGTTTTCCAGAGTGTCATCAGCCTCTTTCTAATTTCACCTGTCCCCTATCCATTCAGTGCTGCCCTATCTGGAATGTTCATGGTTCTGCAAGTGACACAGCAGTGCAGTCTTTTTCCTTAAATTTGCATTAACTATATGTTAGCTAATGCAATTAGCCATTAGCTATGCAACAAATAGCTCCAAAATTTAGCGTTTGAAATAAAATGACAATCATTTATCATCTTACAGTTTCTATGGGTCAGGAATGTGGATGAAGCTTAACTGAGTGTCTCTGGCATAAGGTCTCTCAGAGGGTTACTGTGAAGCTGTCAAACAAGCTGCAGTCCTCTCAGGGCTGGACTGATGAGATTCCATTTTCAAGATCATTCATGTGGCTGTTTGCAGGCCTTGCTCCCTCTTCATGAGACTGCCTCACAGCATGGCAGCTGACTTCTCCCAAGGCAAGTGATCCTGGAGAGAGTGAGAGCAAAAACCACCCTAGATAGAAGCCAGTCTTAAAACCTAATACTGGGGGCGCCTGGGTGGCTCAGTCGGTTAAGCGTCCGACTTCAGCTCAGGTCATGATCTCACGGTCCGTGAGTTCGAGCCCCATGTTGGGCTCTGTGCTGACAGCTCAGAGCCTGGAGCCTGTTTCAGATTCTGTGTCTCCCTCTCTCCCTGCTCCTCCCCTGTTCATGCTCTGTCTCTCTCTGTCTCAAAAATGAATAAACGTTAAAAAAAAAAAACCTAATACTGGAAGTGACATTCCATAAATTCAACTGAATTCTATTATTTAGAAGTGAATCACTGAATCCAGCCCACACTCACTGGGAGGAGAGCACAAGGGCACAAAAACCAGGAAAGAGGACCAATGGGACCATCTTAGAGGCTGTCTACCACATCCTTTCATGTTTCATCTCAAATCCTGATTATTGATATAAATAAACTGGACTTTCACTATTTTATAAAGTGATCTTGTCATATCAGAAAGATGGTGAAAAAAAGGAAAGGTGGTGATTTGCAAGTTGCTTAGAAACAATGAATCAAACATGTTCAGTTTGTCAGTCCATCTCTCATCTGCTGAGAAGTGACAGGGCTCCCTTTCTGGTTCTGGTGACACACAGAAAATATAAATTCAACAGTCAGTAAATATAAATTCAACTCTTGCATACCACAGTACTCCCAACCATTTTTTTATTTGGCCTCATGGTAAGATCCTGCAGCAAAGTTACAGTGAGATTATTAAATAGACCCTTTTCTACAGATGAGGAAAATGAGGCTCTCTAGAGTTGGCTGGAGTGCCCAAGGTTACATGGTTGGTAAATACATGACCAAGACTTGAGAAGAGGCTTTTGGAACCAAAGTTCTGATACTTACCACATCAGGTTGTTTCCGGGAAAAAACTATTTTTAGAGGGCAAGCTACCTTATCTTAGAGAAATTCTCAGTTAAGAACTTCCAGTTTCCTTTATGTAATTCTTGGATCACTGCACAGCCTTCTGATCCATAATCTAGACTCTTAAAACTTGGAAATCCTTTTGCTAAAAGGCTGTTGTGGTTTCTTATAAGATATAACTCTTATCACGATGAATACCTGATCATGTTAAGTGCTTGCCTTATGAATTGATTAATTTAAATGAAATTCCTGAAGCCAGATGAAAATTATAATTATATTTCTGACCTTGTGAAACTCAAGGAAAGACTTGGGAATGATTACCATAAGGCTTAAGGAGAGGAGAATGAAAATCCATTGACTTAGCTGTCTCTCCAAATGACACCAAAATCATTAGATTGCAGACACCCCTCCCAAGCCCCAACTACTGCCTCAAACTTCCTATTCTCTGCAGAACTTATACCATCACATTTCTTTCTCACACTTCAAATAAAAAAAAAACCTAAACATTAATTTTCACTTTCATGTGTTAGAAAAGTAATATCTATTATTTTCATCATATTTCTTTAATATGATATTTTACTGTCCCAATCATTCAAGCTCAAAATGATCCATGCTGAATACATGTGCCTCAAATCCAACTTTCTCCTGGTCCTGTTGATTTGTCCTTAATGGAGAGTCTTGCTTTTTACAACTGACTCTATTTTCTTCCCTCATGTCTCCACTGTATTCAAAGCATCTTCATTTTGCCAACATTCATGAAATGACCCTGATCTAAGCACCTTCTGGTGCCTCACAAGTTGTAGGCACCTTCCAGAGTACCTCTCTGTGGACCAAGCCACTGCTCAAGACTGTGAGCAGAGCTCCACCTCTAACCTATTGAAGTCCAGGCATGATCCTGCTCTCTGTTTCCAGCTTTTCATCCCCAACCCCTTCTAAATAATTCCTACATTCCACCTCAACAGACAACTACAGATTGCCAACTATGACTTCTGTTTGCCCTTTTGGTTTTGCTCACACTGTTGCATTGACCTGGCTTACCTTTCTTCATACTCCTCTTGTCATCAAATGTTGTTGTCTTTCAGGACTCAGCTCAAACCTACTTCTGCCATTTAAGGGGTCCCAACTGACCCTCATGCCAGGTGATCCTTTCCCCTCTGGCTTCCCGCACCACATTTGTTTGGCCTGAGATGTGCTCCTTGGGTTGCATTTATGGTTCATGGCATACTCCCAACTGATGTCCCTGCTTCTCTACCCAGCATCTGGAGAGTTAAGCATCTGGTTCCAGCATCTGGAATCTCAAGTCATATGTCACTCTTGGGCTCAAGATATGCCATTGGCTCCCAACACACCCAGAACTAGGCCAAACCCTTGCAAGGCCCCCAAGCCCTATATGACCCACCCTCATGGATACCCTTCTCACACCCAATGCTTCAAGCTGGGTCCCAACCCTCTACTCTTACTCTAAATGTTTCTGCTATAAGAAACTCTTTATTCTTTCCTGGATCAAGCTAGACACACTTCTACCTTAGGACCTTTATCCTTCCCTCTTCATGGAGTGTTCTTCCTCCAGCTATCTTCATGGCTCACCCTCACTTCAGATCTTCACCAAGTGTCACTGAGAACTTCTCTGCAAAGCCTCCCATGTTTCTATATATAGAAACATGTGTGCTGACTTAATAAAATAACCCAATTAAGTGACATGCTGCTGCAACCTCCAAGTTCTGAGAACAGAAATCCTGGGCCTCTCATTGAAGAAGCTGTTGTTCTTGACAACAGAACAGAATTCATGGCTGAATTCTTTCTTGTAAGGAACAGTGAGTGATAACCTAATAAATACCATCAGGAACAAAGAAAGAAAGAAATATTTTCAGGTATTTACAAATTACAAAGGTGTTCCTCACAAATGCATGATAGTAGTATCTAGGATACATTTGTGAAGGGTGTATTCATTTCTACTTTATCTGCCTGCAAAGAGAAAATGCAGACACCTCACAAGACAGTCTCTCTGTGTGAAGGTAGGGTGATTTCCTACGCTATGATAGGCCTGCCCAGATCTATAGCCAGGGATATTGACTGTGTGAGCTTGTCCCTACATAGGGGAGCACACCCTGACTCATGCCTAAGGACTTGGGTCCTTAACACCAAAAATTCCCTGTTGTAGTGTATGTGTGTCCATGGTGGTTCTATAGGAGTAAATTGCTGTTCCTACAGCCTTTAAATACTATCTTGGTAATATTAGATGTAGGAGCACCCAACCAGCAGAACAAATAAGGTCCCTCAGACTTTACAGCTGAAGTTCCTCCTGTTCTGAGGATGTCCAGCCCTACCCTCTGTGTGTAGAGGCATTCAGCTACATGCATTTTCTTTTCTTTTTTTTTATTTTCTTTTTTTTTAAAGTTTATTTATTTTGAGAGAGAGAGAGAGAGAGCGCGCGCACAAGCAGGGGAGGGGAAGAGAGAGAGAGGGAGAGAGAATCCCAAGCATGCTCCACAATGTCTGTGCAAAGTTCCATGTGGGGGTCGAGCTCACAAACTGTGAGGTCATACCTGAACTGAAATCGAGAGCCAGACACTTAACCAACTGAGCCACCCAGTGCCCCAGCTGCATGCATATTCCTCTCTCTCTCTCTCTCTCTCTCTCTCTGCCTGTCACCTCTGACAATTTCCACACTTCTATGTCTCATCAGAAATGCTTATAGCACACTTATGTCACAGTGTCTTTTCCTAGAAAAAAAAATTTTTTTTTTGCATAAACAGAAATTAAAATGGAAAACCGTAAAGGACATCTGGAGTCCTGGGTCCAAGACACAGTTGTGTCACCACTAACTGTGGACCTTTTCCAGCATTTAGGCCCTTTATTGCAGAAGGATAATCACACATCCTCCACCACTGCTTTTCTTTTTCTTTTTTTCCAGAAATGGAAGGCAATTTTCTTTTTTTTTTTCAATATATGAAGTTTATTGTCAAATTGGTTTCCATACAACACCCAGTGCTCATCCCAAAAGGTGCCCTCCTCAATACCCATCACACACCCTCCCCTCCCTCCCACCCCCATAAACCCGCAGTTTGTTCTCAGTTTTTAAGAGTCTCTTATGCTTTGGCTCTCTTCCACTCTAACCTCTTTTTTTTTTCCTTCCCCTCCCCCATGGGTTTCTGTTAAGTTTCTCAGAATCCACATAAGAGTGAAACCATATGGTATCTGTCTTTCTCTGTATGGCTTATTTCACTTAGCATCACACTCTCCAGTTCCATCCATGTTGCTACAAAGGGCCATATTTCATTCTTTCTCATTGCCACGTAGTACTCCATTGTGTATATAAACCACAATTTTTTTTATCCATTCATCAGTTGATGGACATTTAGGCTCTTTCCATAATTTGGCTATTGTTGAGAGTGCTGCTATAAACATTGGGGTACAAGTGCCCCTATGCATCAGTACTCCTGTATCCCTTGGGTAAATTCCTAGCAGTCCACCACTGCTTTTCTATGAGCCTCAATGAGAGTTTATATGGAGCTTACCAGGAAAGGTTTCTGCAATGTAACTAGTACTAAGATACTATGTTGGCCACAAATGATGTTTCTCTCCCTATCCTGAATGGCTCAAATGAATTCTGATTCTTGTACCCACTGCATACTTAGCATTTCCACTTGAATGCCCAATGGTCTTATCCCACCTGAAGTGACCAAACTGAGCTCTTGGTCTCCACTGGAAAAACGTCTGCTTTAAACTTCTCAACTTAATTAATGTCAGGTCTCTCTAGTTTCTCAGGAGATAATACACGGGTCATCTTGAATCCTTTCCTTCCCTCTCACATTCCAACCACCAGAAACTGCTGCTGGCTTTTCACTCCTGACCACTTTTTACTCCTGCCAGCTTCCAACTGACCACATCACTGTTACTGCTTTTCTGGATCATAACAATGACCCCTAAGTGAACTTGCCTCCCATTTCACCCTTGCTCCCACGCTAGTCCATTTGTCACTTAGCACTGGAATGAACCCATCTCAGACTAAAGCTAGACATTTTTGGCCAGCCTTCCGTCACCACCAATACTTCCTTTTTTTTTTTTTTTTTTGGCTATCCCTGAAATTCCCTTGACTCCTCCGGTTCATGGCCCACCAGCCCCTGCTTGGGTTCCTCTCACACAGCAGGCAGACACCAGCCTCAGGACCCCTGGCACTTTCTCCTCCTTCTTCATGGAAGGCTCTTTCCAGATATGGTCCACATTGTTCCCTCACATCCTCCTCACATTCTCAACCAGGACTTCCTCAAAACCCATTTGGAGTTCGAATCCTTTCTTCCCTGTTCCTTCTTTGCCTTATATTTCTCAGAGTACTTAACACCACCAGGCATGCCACATTTAATTCACTTGGATTTGTTCTTTGCTTTACCAATGAGAACCTATATTTCCCTTTTTTCTTAAAGAACCTATATTCCTGATGCCACTTTTGCTCATGGCAGGATAACTGGCTCCAAGAAAGGTGCCTGGCATATATTATGTCCTCAGTAAATATTGTTGAATTAATAATTGTAATGTGCAAACAACTCAAGAAACTATCCTAGCATCTCACATGCTCATTTCCTGCTTTCTAAATTTATTTCTCTCTGTTTAATTAGTGGCTTCATTGTCTCTCTAGAAAGAAGTCACCTTGTCTGTATAATATTCTTTTGGGGACAAGGTGATTCCATGTCTCCTTTCAGCCCTTTCCTTCCTCCCCTTCACGTACACCTCTCCCCACTCATGCTTTGTCTTTCAGCTTTAGATCATTATTCAACCCAGGAACCCATCACTGAGCCTTGAATCTACAGAGAAGAAAAGAGGAAAGGGAAAAAAATAATGAGACATTTAGAAAAAAAAGGAGAGAAATATATAAAAGGAAGAGGACTAGAAGAAAGAGTGAGAAGAAACATAACACTACAAAGAATATGCTCAACTCCTGCCCCCCTGCCGCAAAAGGAGGGAAACAAGATCCTGAAGGAGGGAGACAATAAGAGGAAGAAGAAATGCTGATATACAAATAGAAATGAAGAAATGACCTGCAAACAGTAATAAGAACTACAAGGAAGGGAGAAGCAGGTGATAGGAAAAAGACCCTCACTCACAGTCGAGTGGGTTTCCTGGAGGAAAACACATTCAACAGCTAGCCTGTGGAGGAGTATCACCCTTCCCCTGAATTTGCATTTACTGTGTTAGAGTGGAGAGGAAGGAACCTCTCACTGGAGCTCTGATCTTCTTCTTAAGTTCCACCCCCACCCCCAACCTCTCAGCCAAACTATGAACTCCTTAACTCTAATGGTGGATCTTAGAAAGACAACAGCTTCTTCTTAGCCAAGGGTAGAAGAAGAAAGGGGATTCAGCAGATGGCAGTAGGCAGATGGGGTCTATGCCAGAACTATAAGTTCATGCCTACCTAGTGATGTCCATTCACCTTACATGGGCTGCTCTCATCCTGGATTGCAGGCTATTCCCACTGCCCATGCAATACTTAATACCAACCCTGATTGAGGAGGGTGAAGTTGTGGAGTCCTGGGGGAGCCCACAAACTCCAACCCTGGAACAAGAGCTCCCCAGCTGAAAATTAAGGAAACTCAAACAGGGACCTTGGGGACAGAACTGGGAAGAGGGCCAGTGGGTACAGTGTGAGGAAAGGAAACCTGGTCAGGGGAGGCCATGGGGCAGCAAGGGCACAGGAATGGGGAACAAGTTTCTTGGTTTTCTATCTCCCACCACTGATACGTTCCACACTTCCCCAGTGACCCCCCCAGTCACTCATGGGGGTCTCCATCTAGTGACTGTCCTTGTAGGCTCTCCCAGCACCACACAATCCACATGTGTTCTTTAGTTGCCCCATGAAGTCAGCCTATATCTACAGAAAACCCATGATATGCAGAGCACTGGGTAATATGCTTGAATCAAAAGTAGGGGATGAACACTACCTTGGCCCCAAGGATTTTATAACCCAGTGGGAAGGAAAGAAGAATACTCTTCTTTATGAGTCAGGAGTGTCATGGGATCCAGGTGTCATCCAAACACTCTCAGACATTTCTGTAAGCTCAGTGCTCTCTCAGTTTGCTATGGACAGTCTTATGATCTAGTTATTATGCCTGTCTTCCTTGTGTAATCTGTAGAACCCCCTTTCCCTCTCCAGTGTGTCCCAGGTTGAACAATTTTATAGTCATTCTAGCTTTGCCTTTATGTGTTATAGAACTATTCAATTTTTTCATTGTCCAGTATGTTTGCAATTTACTTACCAAACAATTAAATCACAAACTTATTTGTGTACTTACATCCTTACAACATGGAGGATTCAAATCCATAAATATGGTAAATCTCTCCATTCAGATTCTTTAATTTTTCTTAGCATGTTTTGTAGCACAAACTCTTTGCACATCTTATATTATGCTTATTACTTATATATTATGAATTTTAAACATTCATTAATTTCAATGTACATTAATTTCAAATGTACCCAAAAGTAAATAGAAAATTCCTACTATTCCTAGCTTGGCATCAATGATCACAAATAGGTGTTGAATTTCATTAAATGACATTGCTGCATGTCTTGAGATGATCATATTTTCCTCCTTAATACTGTTTAGGTTTGTATTTACTGTATTAATCATGCCTTTTTATGTATTTATTTTTCAATTTTTATTTAAATTCTAGTTAATTATAATGCATATTAGTTTCAGGAGTACAATTTAGTGATTCATCACTTACATATAGCACGCAACATTCATCATGACAAGTGCCTTCCTTAATACCCATCACCCACTTAGCCCATCTCCTGCCCACCTCCCTCCATAGACCCTCAGTTTGTTCTCTATTGTTAAGAGTCTTTATAGTTTATTTCTCTCCCTCCATTTTTCCACTTCCCATATGTTCATCTGTTTTGTTTCTTACATTCCACTTATGATTGAAATCATATGGTAATTGTCTTTCTCTGACTTATTTTACATAGCATAATACACTCTAGCTCCACCCATGTCATTGTAAATGGCAAAATTTCATTCTTTTTGATGGCTGAGTAATATTCCATTGTAGCTATGTGTATGTATGTGTACACACACACACACACACACACACACACACACCATCTTCTTTATCCATTCATCAGATAATGGGCATTTGTGCTCTTTCCATACTTTGGCTATTGTTAATAATGCTGGCATAAACATTGGAGTGCATGAAACCCTTCAAATCTGTATTTTTGTATCCTTTAGGTAAACACCTAGTAGTGGAATTTCTGGATTATAGGGTAGTACTATTTTTTAAATTTTGAGGAGCTTCTATGCTATTTTTCAGAGTAGCTGCACCAGTTTTCATTCCCATCGACAGTGTAAGGGTTCTTCTTTCTCCACATCCTCGCCAATATCTTTTTTCCTGTGTTGTTAATTTTAGCCATTCTGACAAGTGTGACATCGTATCTCATTGTGGTTTTGATTTGTATTTCCCTGATGATAAGTGATGTTGAGCATCTTTTCATGCATCTACTAGACATCTGGATGCCTTTGGGAAAATGTCGCTGTGTGTCTTCTGCCCATTTTTTAACTGAATTTTTTTTCGGGTGTTGAGTTTTATAAGTTCCTTATAGATTTTGGATACTAATGCCTTATCAGATATGTCATTTGCAAATATCTTCTCCCATTCCATAGGTTTCTTTTTAGTTTTGTTTATTGTTTTCTTCACTGTGCAGAATCTTTTTAATTTGATGAAGTTCCAATATTTCCTTTTTGCTTTTGTTTCCCTTGCCTCTGGTGACATGTTTAGTAAGAAGTTTCTCTGGCTGAGGACAAAATTGTTGCCTGTGTTCTCCTCTAGGATTTTGATGGTTTCCTGTCTCATATTTAGGTCTTTCATCCAAGTTTTAATTTTTATTTTTTAAATATAATTTATTGTCAAATTGGCTTCGATACAACACACAGTACTCATCCCAACAAGCGCCCTCCTCACTGCCCATCACCCACTTTCCCCTCTCCCCCATCCCCCGTCAACTCTTAGTTTCTTCTCTGTATTTAAGAGGTTCTTGTGGTTTGCCTCCCTCCCTCCCTGTTTGTAAATTTGTTTCCCCTTCCCCTCCCCCATGGACTTCTGTTAAGTTTTACAAGATCCACGTATGAATGAAACCATATGGTATCTGTCTTTGTCTGACTGACTTATTTCACTTGGCATAATACCCTCCAGTTCCATCCACGTTGCTGAAAATGGCAAGATTTCATTCTTTCTCATTGCCAAGTAGTATTCCATTGTATATATAAACCACATCTTCTCTATCCATTCATTAGGCTCTTTCCATAATTTGTCTATTGTTGAAAGTGCTGCTATAAACATTGGGGTACAAGTGCCCCTATGCATCAGCACTCCTGTATCCCGTGGGTAAATTCCCAGCAGTGCTATTGCTGGGTCATAGAGTAGTTCTATTTTTAATTTTTTGAGGAACCTCCACACTGTTTGCCAGAGTGACTGCACCAGTTTGCATTCCCACCAACAGGGCAAGAGGGTTCCTGTTTCTCCACATCCACACCAGCTTCTATAGTCTCCTGATTTGTTCATTTTGGCCACTCTGACTGGTGTGAGGTGGTATCTCAGTGTGGTTTTGATTTGTATTTCCCTGATGAGGAGCGACATTGAGCATCTTTTCATGTGCCTGTTGGCCATCCGGATGTCTTCTTTAGAGGAGTGTCTATTCCTGTCTTCTGCCCATTTCTTCACTGGATTATTTGTTTTTCAGGTGTGGAGTTTGGTGAGTTCTGTATAGATTTTGGATACTAGCCCTTTGTCCAATATGTCACTAGCAAATATCTTTTCCCATTCCGTTGGTTGTCTTTTAGTTTTGTTGATTGTTTCCTTTGCAGTGCAGAAACTTTTATCTTCATGAGGTCCCAATAGTTCATTTTTGCTTTTAATTCCCTTGTTTTTGGGGATGTGTCAAGTAAGAAATTGCTGCAGTGAGGTCAGAGAGGTTTTTTCCTGCTTTCTCCTCTAGGGTTTGATGGTTTCCTGACTCATATTCCGGTCCTTTATCCATTTTGAGTTTATTTTTGTGTATGGTGTAAGAAAGTGGTCTAGTTTCATCCTTCTGCATGTTGCTGTCCAGTTCTCCCAGCACCATTTGTTAAAGAGACTTTTTTCCATTGGATATTCTTTCCTTCTTTGTCAAAGATGAGTTGGCCATACTTTTTTGGGTCTAGTTCTGGGGTTTCTATTCTATTCCATTGGTCTATGTGTCTGTTTTTGTGCCAATACCATGCTGTCTTGATGATTACAGCTTTGTAGTAGAGGCTAAAGTCTGGGATTGTGATGCCTCCCGCTTTGGTCTTCTTCTTCAAAATTACTTTGGCTATTCAGGGTCTTTTGTGGTTCCAACCAATTTTCGGATTGCTTGTTCTAGCTTCAAGAAGAATGCTGGTGCAATTTTGATTGGGATTGCATTGAATGTGTAGATAGCTTTGGGTAGTATTGACATTTTAATAGTATTTATTCTTCCAATCCATGAGCACGGAATGTTTTTCCATTTTTTAATATCTTCTTCAATTTCCTTCATAAGCTTTCTATAATTTTCAGCATACAGATCTTTTACATCTTTGGTTAGGTTTATTCCCAGGTATTTTATGATTCTTGGTGCAATTGTGAGTGGGATCAGTTTCTTTATTTGTCTTTCAGTTGCTTCTTTATTAGTGTATAAGAATGCTACTGATTTCTGTACATTGATTTTGTATCCTGCGACTTTGCTGAATTCACATATCAGTTCTAGCAGACTTTTGGTGGAGTGTATTGGAATTTCCATGTATAATATGTCATCTGCAAAAAGTGAATGCTTGACTTCATCTTTGCCAATTTCTATGCCTGTGATTTCCTTTTGTTGTCTGATTGCTGATGCTAGAACTTCCAACCCTATGCTAAACAACAGTAGTGAGGGTGGACATCCCTGCTGTGTTCCTGATCTCAGGGGGAAAGCTCTCAGTTTTTCCCTATTGATGATGATAGTAGCTGTGGGCTTTTCATAAATGGCCTCTATGAGGTTTATGTATGTTCCTTCTATCCCAACTTTCTCAAGGGATTTTATTAAGAAAGGATGCTGTATTTTGTCAAATGCTTTTTCTGCATCTAGTGACAGTATTATATGGTTTTCATCCCATCTTTTACTAATGTGATGTATCACATTGACTGATTTGCAAATATTGAACTAGCCTTGCAGCCAAGGAGTGAATCCCACTTGATCATGGTGAATAATTCTTTGTAAATGCTATTGAATTTGATTTGTTAGTATCTTATTGAGAATTTTTGCGTCCATATTCATCAGGGATATTGGCCTGTAGTTCTCTTTTTTTGCTGGGTCTCTGTCTGGTTTGGGAATCAAAGTAATGCTGACTTCATAAATGAGTCCAGAAGTTTTCCTTCCATTTCTATTTTTTGGAACAGCTTGAGAAGGATAGGTAGTATCTCTGCTTTAAATGTCTGGTAGAATTCCCCAGGGAAGCCATCTGATCCAGGACTTTTATTTTTTGGTAGATTTTTGATGACTGATTCAATGTCTTCACTAGTTATGGGTCTGTTCAAATTTCCTCTTTCTTCCCATTTGAGTTTTGGTAGTGTGTGGGTGTTTAGGAATTTGTCTATTTCTTCCAGGTTTTCCATTTTGCTGGCATATAATTTTTCATAGTATTCCCTGATACTTGCTCGTATTTCTAAGGATTGGTTGTAATAAATCCATTTTCCTTCGTGATTTTATGTATTTGGGTCTTCTCTCTTTTCTTTTGGAGAAGCCTGGCTAGAAGCTTATCAATTTTGTTTATTTTTTCAAAAAACCAACTCTTGGTTTGTTTGATCTGTTCTACTGTTTTTTGGATTCTATATTGTTTATTTCTGCTCTGATCTTTATTATTTCTCTTCTTCTGCTGGGTTTGGGGTGTCTTTGCTGTTCTGATTCTAGTTCCTTTAGGTGTGCTGTTAGATTTTGTGTTTGGGAATTTTCTTGTTTCTTGAGATAGGCCAGGATTGCAATGTATTTTCCTTTTAGGACTGCCTTTGCCACATCCCAAAGGGTTTGTGTGTTGTATTTTCGTTTTCATTTGTTTCCACATTTTTTTTAATTTAATTTTTTTATTTTTTAAAATTACATCCAAATTAGTTAGCATATAGTGAAACAATGATTTCAAGAGTAGATTCCTTAATACCCCTACCCATTTAGCCCTTCCCCCTCCCACAACCCCTTAGTAACGCTCAGTTTGTTCTCTATATTTATGAGTCTCTTCTGTTTTGTCCCCCTCCTTTTTTTAATATTATTTTTGTTTCCCTTCCCTTATGTTCATCTGTTTTTTCTCTTAAAGTCCTCATATGAGTGAAGTCATATGATTTTTGTCTTTCTCTGACTAATTTCACTTAGCATAATACCCTCTAGTTCCATCCACGTAGTTGCAAATGGCAAGATTTCATTCTTTTTGATTGTCGAGTAGTACTCCATTGTGTGTGTATATATATATATATATATATATATATATATATATATATACCACATCTTCTTTATCCATTCATCCATTGATGGACATTTGGGCTCTTTCCATACTTTGGCTATTGTTGATAGTGCTGCTACAACATGGGGATGCATGTGTCCCTTCAAAACTGCACACTTGTATCCCATGGGTAAATGCCTAGTAGTGCAATTGCTGGGTCGTAGGGTATTTCTATTTTTAGCTTTTTGAGGAACCTCCATACTGTTTTCCAGAGTGGCTGTACCAGCTTGCATTTCCACCAGCAGTACAAAAGAGATCCTTTTTCTCCGCATCCTCACCAACATCTCTTGTTGCCTGAGTTGTTCATGTTAGCCATTCTGATAGGAGTAAGGTGGTATCTCATTGTGGTTTTGATTTGTATTTCCCTGATGATGAGTGATGTTGAGCATTTTTTCATGTGTTGGTTGGCCATCTGGATGTCTTCTTTGGAGAAGTGTCTATTCATGTCTTTTGCCCATTTCTTCACTGGGTTATTTGGTTTTTGGGTGTTGAGTTTGATAAGTTCTTTATAGATTGGATACTAACCCTTTATCTGATATGTCATTTGCGAATATCTTCTCCCATTCGGTCGGTTGTCTTTTAGTTTTGCTGATTGTTTCCTTCGCTGTGCAGAAGATTTTTATTTTGATGAGGTCCCAGTAGTTTATTTTTGCTTTTGTTTCCTTTGCCTCTGGAGACATGTTGAGTAAGAAGTTGCTGCGGCCAAAATCAAAGCAGTTTTTGCCTGCTTTCTCCTCAAGGATTTTGATGGCTTCTGTCTTACATTGAGGTGTTTCATCCATTTTGAATTTATTTTTGTGTATGGTGTAAGAAAGTGGTCCAGGTTCATTTTTCTGCATGTCACAGTCCAGGTTTCCCAGCACAAGTTGCTGAAGAGACCGTCTTTATTCCGCTAGATATTCTTTCCTGCTTTGTCAAAGATTGTGGCCATACGTTTGTGGGTCCATTTCTGGATTCTCTATTCTGTTCCATTGATCTGAGTGTCTGCTCTTGTGCCAGTACCATACGGTCTTGATGATTACAGCTCTGTTGTATAGCTTGAAGTCTGTGTTTGTGATGCCTCCTGCTTAGGTCTTATTCAATATTACACTGGCTATTCGGGGTCTTTTCTGGTTCCATACAAAATTTAAGATTATTTGTTCTAGCTCTGTGATGAATGCTGATGTTACTTTGATAGGGATTGCATTGAATATGTAAATTGCTTTGGGTATTTTGACATTTTAACAATATTTGTTCTTCCTATCCAGGACCAATGAATCTTTTTCTATTTTTTTTTGTGTCTTCTTCAATTTCTTTCATAAGATTTCTATAGTTTTCAGCGTATAGATTTTTCACCTCTTTGGTTAGATCTACTCCTAGGTATTTTATGTTTTTTTGTGCAACTGTAAATGGGATCGATTCCTTGATTTCTCTTTGTGTCACTTCATTGTTGGTATATAGGAATGCAACTGATTTCTGTGCGTTGATTTTATATCCTGCAACCTTGCTGAGTTCATGAATCAATCCTAGCAGTTTTTTGGTAGGATCTTTTGGGTTTTCCATACAGAGTATCATGTAATCTGCAAAGAGTAAAAGTTTGACCTCCTCCTGGCCGATTTGGAATGCCTTTTATTTCTTTGTGTTGTCTGATTGCAGAGGCTAAGACTTCCAATACTATCTTGAATAACAGTGGCGAGAGTGGACATCCCTGTCTTGTTTCTGACCTTAGGGGGAAAGCTGTCAGTTTTTTCCCCATTGAGGATGGTATTATCATTGGCTAGTTCATATATGGCTTTTATGATCTCGAGGTATGCTCCTTCGATCCCTACTTTCTTGAGGGTTTTTCAAGAAAGGATGCTATATTTTGTCAAATGCTTTCTCTACATCTATTGAGAGGATCATATGGTTCTTGTCCTTTCTTTTATTGATGTGATGAATCACATTAATTGTTTTGCCGATATATAACCAGCCCTGCATTCCAGTTATAAATCCCACTTGGTCGTGGTGAATAATTTTTTTAATGTATTGTTGGATCTGGTTGGCTAATATCTTGTTGAGGATTTTTGCATCCATGTTCATCAGGGAAATAGATCTATAGTTCTCCTTTTTAGTGTGGTCTCTGTTTGGTTTTGGAATCAAGGTAATGCTGGCTTCATAGAAAGAGTTTGGAAGTTTTCCTTCCATTTCTATTTTTTTGGAAGAGTTTCAAGAGAATAGGTGTTAACTCTTCCTTAAATGCTTAGTAGAATTCCCCTGAAAAGCCATCTGGCCCTGGACTCTTGTTTTTTTTTGGCAGATTTTTGATTACTAATTCGATTTTCTTACTGGTTATGGGTCTGTTCAAATTTTCTATTTCTTCCTGTTTCAGTTTTGGTAGTGTATATGTTTCTAGGAATTTGTCTATTTCTTCCATATTACCCATTTTATTGCCATATAATTGCTCATAATATTCTCTTATTATTGTTTTTATTTTTGTTGTGTTGGTTGTGATCTCTCCTCTTTCATTCTTGATTTTATTTATTTGGGTCCTTTTTTTTCTTTTTGATCAAACTGGCTAGTGGTTTATCAATTTTGTTAATTCTTTCAAAGAACCAGCTTCTGGTTTCATTGATCTGTTCTACTGTTTGTTTTTGGTTTCAATAGCATTGGTTTCTGCTCTAATCTTTATTATTTCCTGTCTTCTGCTGATTTTGGGTTTTATTTGCTGTTTTTGTCCAGCTCCTTAAGGCATAAGGTTAGGTTGTGTATCTGAGATCTTTCTTCCTTCTTTAGGAAGGCCTGGATTGCTATATACTTTCCTCTTATGACCGCCTTTGCTGCATCCCAGAGGTTTTGGGTTGTGGTGTTATCATTTTCATTGACTTCCATATACTTTTTAATTTCCTCTTTAACTGGTGGTTAGCCCATTCATTCTTTAGTAGGATGTTCTTCAGTCTCCAAGTATTTGTTACCTTTCCAATTTTTTTTTTTGTGTGTGTGTGTGTGTGGTCGATTTTGAGTTTCATAGCGTTGTGGTCTGAAAATATGCACGGTATGATCTCGATGTTTTTGTACTTACTTAGGGCTAATTTGTGTCCCAGTATATGGTCTATCCCAGAGAACGTTCCATGTGCACTGGAGAAGAATGTATACCTTGCTCCTTCAGGATGAAATGTTCTGAATATATCTGTTAAGTCCATCTGGTCCAGTGTGTCCTTCAAAGCATTGTTTCCTTGTTGATTTTTTTTTTTTTTTTTTTTTTTTTGCTGTTAATTTCTTTCAACAATGTTTTTTTTTTTTTTTTATTTTTTTTTATTTTTTAATATATGAAATTTACTGTCAAATTGGTTTCCATACAACACCCAGTGCTCATCCCAAAAGGTGCCCTCCTCAATACCCATCACCCACCCTGCCCTCCCTCCCACCCCCCATCAACCCTCAGTTTGTTCTCAGTTTTTAACAGTCTCTAATGCTTTGGCTCTCTCCCACTCTAACCTCTTTCCTTGTTGATTTTTTTGATTAGATGATTTGTCGATTGCTGTGAGTGGGGTGTTGAAGTCTCCCACTATTACGGTATTACTATTGATGAGTTTCTTTATGTTTGTGATTAATTGATTTATATATTTGGGTGCTCCACATTTAGTGCATAAATGTTTCCAATTGTTAGGTCTTCTTGGTGGATAGACCCCTTGATTATGATATAATGCCTTTCTGCATCTCTTGATACAGTCTTTATTTTAAAGTCTAGATTGTCTGCTGAGAACAAACTGAGGGTTGATGGGGGTGGGAGGGAGGGGAGGGTGGGTGATGGGTGTTGAGGAGGGCATCTTTTGAGATGAGCACTGGATGTTGTATGGAAACCAATTTGACAATAAATTTCATATTTAAAAATAAATAAATAAACAAATAAATAATGAAAATATGAGACAACCCCCCCCCAAAATAAAGTCTAGATTGTCTGATGTAAGTATGGCTACTCCAGCTTTCTTTTGTTGACCATTAGCATGATAGATGGTTTTCCATCCCCTCATTTTCAATATGAAGGTGTCTTTAGGTCTAAAGTGGGTCTCTTGTAAACAGCATATAGATGGATCTTGTTTTCTTATCCATTCTGTTACCCTATGTCTTTTGATTGGAGCATTCAGTCCATTGACGTTTAGAGTGAGTACTGAAAGATATGAATTTATTGTCCTTATGACGCTTGTAGAGTTGGAGTTTCTGGTGGTGTTCTCTGGTCCTTTCTAATCTTTGTTGCTTTTGGTATTTATTTATTTATTTATGTGTTTATTTATATTTTCATCTTTTATCCCCTCAGAGAGTCCCCCTTAAAATTTCTTGCAGAGCTGGTTTAGTGGTCACAAACTCCTTTAATTTTTGTTTGTCTGGGAAACTTTTTATCTCTGCTTCTATTTTGAATGAGAGTCTTTCTGGATGAAGAATTCTTGGCTGCATATTTTTTCAATTCAGCACATTGAATATATCCCACCTCTCATTTCTGGCCTGCCAAGTTTCTGTAGATAGGTCTGCTGCAAATCTGATCTGTCTTCCCTTGTATGTTAGGGACTTTTTTTTCTTTGCTGCTTTCATGATTCTCTCCTTCCCTGAGTATTTTGTGAATTTGACTATGATATGACTTGTTGATGGCAGGTTTTTGTTGAATCTTACGGGAGTCCTCTGTGTTTTCTGGATTTTGATATCTGTGTTTTTCCCCAGGTTAGGAAAGTTTTCTGCTATGATTTGCTCACATAACCCTTCTACCCCTATTTTTCTCTCTTCCTCTTCTGGGACCCCTATGATTCTGATGTTGTTACTTTTTAATGAATCACTGATTTCTCTAATTCTTAAATCGTGCTCTTTTGCCTTAATCTCCCTCTTTTTTCTGCTTCATTATTCTCTATAAGTTTGTCCTCTATATCACTGATTCTCTGTTCTGCCTTGTCCATCCTTGCTGCCGCTGCATCCATCCGTGATTGCAGCTCTGTTATAGTATTTTTAATTTCATTCTGGCTATTTTTTACTTCTTTTATCCCTGCAGAAAGGGATTCTAATCTATTTCCCACTCCACCTAGTATTCTTATTATCATGATTCTAAATTCTGGTTCAGACATCTTGCTTGTATCTGTGTTGGTTAAATTCCTGGCTGTCATTTCTTCGTGCTCTTTCTTTTGGGGTGAATTCCTTCTTTTTTTATTTTGAAGGGAGAAAATGAATTAATGAAGTAGAAAAATTGAAATTAAAAAAATCAAATTAAAAAAATATTAAAATTAAAAGTTAAACACACACACACACAAATCGAATAGATGATGCTAGATCCTAGGTGTTTGTTGGTCTGGGTGCTGAAAGTGGTTTGACAGATTAGATTAAAAAAAGGGGGGGAGAAGAAAAAAAAAAGGAAATCATTTGAGAATTTGAAAAAATGAATACACTGAAGTAGACTAAAATGAGATGATGGGGGTAAAATAGAATTTGAAAAAATACACACCAAAGAATATAGTAGAAAGAAAAAAATTAAAGAAAAATATCTTTAATAAAAATTAAAAATAAATATGAATTTTTTCATTTTCTGTATTTAAGAAAAAAATGAAAAAGAGAAAAGATAAAAAAAGAAAAAAAAGAAAAAAAAGAAAAAATCATTTGAAAATTTGAAAAAGTGAATACACTGTAGGAGACTAAAATAAAATGATGGAAGTATAATAGAATTTGAAAAAAAATACATAAAAGCAAAAATTATAGTAATAAAAATTAAATAAACATTTTAGTAGAAATTGAAAGTAAAAATGAAGTTTTTCTCTTTCTGAATTCAAGAAAAAAGAAAAGAAACGAAAAGAGAAAAAGAAAAAAAGAAAGAAAAATTGAATAGATGAACCTGCTAACAGATTGAAGTAGGATTGAAATTGCTTTGTTTTCCCCTAGAAGTCAGTCTATATAGCTCTTTATAGTCCATAAATTAAGCTGGCAGTGAGACTTCTGTTCTTGAAGAGCGAAGTTGTCTCAGTTCAGCGGGACTCAGTGTAACAGCTCCGCTCTCCACTAGATGGTGCTGCTAGCCTACTGGGGTGAATTGTTGTGGCGCTTGTAGGTGCATATGCGCATGCGAGGAAGCGGTGAAAATGGCGCCACACAGCTACCCAGTCTGTTCTCCCGGATCAGCAATTGCACACTCGTCCTCTGTCTTCAGCTCTTGTCCACTCCCCGCTTTTTCACTCTCCATGGCCAGGCCTCAGGCAGTACCTCTCTCCCAAGTTTTGTCTCAGATGTGGCTGTTTTCCCCGGCCCCTTACTTCTGAAGGACTGTGGCTTTGACCTGTTCCACCCCTCTGCAGGAGGGTCTCACTGAGCAATGGCTGAATGAGCAATGGCCATACATCGGCTGCACCCAGGAATGCCTGCTGAACCTTGTTGCCGGTGCCCTGAGACTGCAGCCAGGTGCCAGCCTGCCCCAGAAAAAGTTCACAAGACAGCATAGCAGCAGCATTTCAGGGATTATGGAAAATCATGACACACATCTGGCACCAGGCTTCTCCCTTAATGACCTTGCCCCAGCACAAGCGAATGTAGCCGCCTTCTGGGGTCTGTTGGGACTAGGTGGCTTCAACAGTTTCTACCAAATGTCCTTCCAGCAGTGGAACCACTTTTCCCCATGTGGCCCGAGAACCTCCCGGACCCCACTCTGTTCCTGGGGATTTGCCTTCCCACCAGAGCACCGCCAGGTATTGAGCTGCGGAGTTGCAGCCTTTGTGCTCCCCTTGTTTACAGTCTTAATGGAATTTAAACCCTCTCCTTTCTCCTTTCTCCCTTTGTAGTTTAGTCCCTGCAGCTGTTTCCAATTTTCCACTTTCTCTCCAGCTGCTCTTGGGGAGGAGTGCTATTCCCATATTCTCCCTGCATCCCCAGTCTCTGTCCTCTCTCCACCCACAAAAGCGGTTCCCTACCTTTCATGACTTCTTGCTCCCCAAATTCACCTCTCTGTGCTGCGTACCTGCTGAATTCTGTGGTTCAGGTTGTGCAGATTGTTGTGTTAATCCTCCAGTCAGTTTTCTAGGTGTGTAGTATGGTTTAGTGTTGGTCTGGCTGTATTTCATGGACACGAGACTCACAAAAAGCTTCCACACTGTTCTGCCATCTTGGCTCCTCCCTGTTTCCACATATTTTAAATTTCTTCTCTAATTGCCTGGTTGACCCATTCATTCTTTAGCAGGATGTTTTCTAATCTTCATGCTTTTCAAGGTTTTCCAGACTTTTTCCTGTGGTTGATTTCAAGTTTCATAGCATCGTGATCTGAAAGTGTGCATGGCATGATCTCAATTCTTTTATATTTATTAAGGGCTGTTTTCTAGCCCAGTATGTGATCTATCTTGGAGAATGTTCCATGTGCACTCAAGAAGAAAGTATATTCTGCTTCTTTGGGATGCAGAGTTCCAAATATATCTTACAAGTCCATCTGGTCCAATGTATCCTTCAGGGCCATTGTTTCCTTATTGAATTTCTGTCTAGATGATCTTTCCATTGCATCAATAAGATTTTTTATGTTTGTGATTAATTGTTATATATATTTGGGTGCTCTCAAATTTAGACATTTATAATTTTTAGCTCTTCCTGATGGATAGACCCTGTAATTATTGTATAATGCCCTTCTTCATCTCTTGTTACAACCTTTAATTTAAAGTCTAGTTTGTCTGATATAAATATGGCTACTCCAGCTTTTTTTTGACTTCCAGTAGCATGATAGATAGCTCTCCATCCCCTCACTTCCAAGCTGAAAGTGTCCTCAGGTCTAAAATGAGTCTTTTGTAGACAGCAAATAGATGAGTCTTGGTTTTTTTATCCATTCTTATACACTTTGTCTTTTGATTGGAGCATTTAGTCATTTTATTCAGTGTTATTGTTGAAAGATAGGGGATTAGAGTCACTGTGTTATCTGTAGGTTTCATGCTTGTAGTGATGTCTCTGGTACTTTGTGGTCCTTGCAACATGTCACTCACAGAGTCCCCTTGAGGATCTCTTGTAGGGATGGTTTAGTGGTGAAGAATTCCTTCAGTTTTTGTTTGTTTGGGAACACATTTTTCTCTCCTTTTCTGAATAATAGTCTAGCTGGATAAAGGATTCTTGGCTGCATATTTTTCCTGTTCATCACATTGAAGATTTCCTGCCATTCCTTTCTGGCCTGCCAAGTTTCAGTAGATAGGTCTGGTGCTACCTTTATGTGTCTATCTTTGTATGTGAAGGTCCGTTTATCCCTAGCCGCTTTCAGAATTCCCTCTTTATTTTTGTATTTTGCCAGTTTCACTATGATATGTTGTGCAGAAGATTGATTCAAGTTATGTCTGAGGGGAGTTCTCTGTGCCTGTTGGATTTCAATGCCTATTTCCTTCCCCAGATTGGGCAAGTTCTCAGCTATGATTTGTTCAAGTACACCTTCAGCCTTTTTCTCTCTTCTTTTTGTGGAATTTCTGTGATATGGATATTGTCCTATATGACTGAATCACTTAGTTCTCTATGTCTCCCCTGTGATCCTGGATTTTTTTATCTCTATTTTTCTCAGCTTCCTCTTTTTCCATAATTTTATCTTCTAATTCTCCTATTCTCCTCTCTGCTTCTTCTTTCTGTGCTGTGCCCACCTCCATTCTATTTTGCATCTCATTTATAGCATTTTTAAATTCATCATGACTATTTTTTAGTGTCTCAATCTTTGTAGCAATAGATTCTCTGCTGTCTTCTATGCCTTTTTTCAAGTCCACCAATTAATTTTATGACTATTATTCTAAATTCTTGTTCAGTTATGTTGCTTAAATCTGTTTTTATCAATTCTTCAATGGTCAGTGTTTCCTGGAATTTCTTCTGAGGAGCATTCTTCTGTTTCATCATTTTGGCTAGTTTTCTATCCCTTATGTGTTTTAAAAGCTTGTTATGTGCTCTGCACCTGTGAGCACTGCTGTATTAAAGTGGGATCATACACTGTCCAGGGCCTGGCCCTTCAGGAGGTGTTTTTTGGATAGAGGTACTTGCTCTCTGTTTTTTTGATTTTGATTATTTTATTTCCCTACTTGTATTGATGTTTTTGACCCTCCACCAGGTGTGCTTTCATTTGTTCCTGGAAGTAGCCTTGGAAAGCAAGACAAACAGACAAATAGGAAAGAAAAACCCACAAACACAAAAACAAATATAACAAACAAACAAAAACAAACAACAAAATAGCAAAAACAATCCAAGAGCAAAAAACAGAAACACCAGCTACAAGTAAAGAACAGGGTGGAGGTGGTGCTGATGGAAGAGTACATACAAATAGAGAAATGACAGGGGTGGGGACAAACAAGAAATAAACATTGACTAGGCAGAAAGATTAAATGGTTTAATCCAGAGAGAGAGAAAGGAAAATAAGGAATAAAGCGGGGGGGAGGGGGAGAAGATAAAGTTGCCCAGACAGAGAAACTATAGAGCTTGATTATTTCTGAAAGACAGAAAGGAATGTAAAGAAGGAGGTGTAGAACATGTATCAAGAGAATGGATTAAATATGTGTGTTTAAACAAACCAATAACCAGAGTAACCAGCCTAGAGGAGAGAAGAGATAAGAGGGAGAAATGGGGGGGGGGAGAATATACCTATATGTAAAGAATTATCCTAGAATTAATCCAGGCAATGCAGCAGCATTGGTCTGGAGGAGGGGTCTGAATGGTTCCAGTGTCTATCCTGCTCCAGTAGATACAGTTACCCAGTGGGAATGGGCGTGGTTTGGTTTAGGCTGGTCCCATCTCCACTGTGGGCCCCGCAGACTGATCCCTGAGGCCCCGCCTTGGTTGTGGTGGGGAGAAAGCAGCGACCCTGTGTCCCAAATCACTTCTTTTTAAAAAAAAATTTTTAAAATATTTTTATTTATTTTTGCAACAGAGAGAGACAGCATGAACAGGGGAGGGGCAGAGAGAGAGGGAGACACAGAATCAGAAGCAGGCTCCAGTCTCTGAGCTGTCAGCACGGAGCCCGATGCGGGGCTCGAACCCACAGACTGTGAGATCATTACCTGAGCCGAAGTCAGACGTCCAACTGACTGAGCCACCCAGGAGCCCCCCAAATCACTTCTTTGGAGCTGTCCTCACTGTGCTGCTGGTGCAGACGAGGCTGTCTCACTCTGTCGACTCCTTTGCCCCAGGGGCTTGGCTGGGATTTAAACTCCCACTCCATGAGTCCCAGTACTGGGGAATCACTTCCCGATATGAGGTCCCAGCTGGTATTGTCCTGTGCCACAGCCCTTCAGGGGAGGGACTGGTTTCTTCTGCTGAAGTCTGTGCTCCTGATCTACCACTGAGCCCAGGGGTGGCTCCCCTCCTCCCCAGGTGTGTGAACAGGACAGCTGGCCCCAGTCAGAAGATGGGATCTTCAGTTAGAGATCCTCTAACTTGCAGTTAGAGATGGGATCCCCCTCTGATACTGGCCTGAGGTTTTTTCTCTTCTTCAGATACAGTCCTACACTTCCCCAGCTGCTCTTTGTCTTCCCTTGGTCTCTCAGCAGAAGGGGGTCCCTCCCCTCCATGCCTACACGACCTGTTTTATCTCCCCTAGTTCACAATCACCCGCCTATGGTCTCTCAAGTTGTCCCAGTTTCTCCCTGGTAGACTCAGTCTCTTTTCCTCCAAGATTCTTGGGGTAAAAGTCCTTTGGTTCCAGCCCTTCTTTGTTTGGGAGACGCAGGAAGTACTGATCCCCCTCCTTCTCTGCCATGTTGGCCGTCCTCTCTCTTTCACCCATTTTGAATTTAGTTGTGTGTATGGTGTAAGAAAGTAGTCTAGTTTCATTCTTGTGCATGTTGCCATCCAGTTTTCACAGCACCATTTGTTGAAGAGACTGTTTCCATTGGATATTCTTTCCTGCTTTGTTGACGATTAGTTGTTTGTATAGTTATGGGTCCATTTTTGTGTTTTCTATTCTGTTCCATTGACCTATGTGTCTGTTTTGTGCCAGTACCACACTGTCTTGATGACTACTGCTTTGTGATATAGCTTGAAGTCCAGAACCATGATGACTCCAGCTTTTTCTTTTTTAGGATTTCTTTGGCTATTCAGGGTCTTTTCTGGTTCCATAAAAATTTTAGGATTGTTTCTTATAGCTTGGTGAAAAATGCTAGTGGTATTTTGATAGGGATTACATTAAATGGGTAGGTTGCTTTGGGCAGAATAGAGATTTTAACAATGTTTGTTCTTCCAATCCATGAGCATGGAATATTTTTCCATTTTTGTCCTCTTTAATTTCTTTCATAAGTGTTCTATAGTTTTCAGAGTACAGACATGTTATCTCTTTGGTTAAGTTTATTCTTAGGTACCTTATTGTCGATGGGATCGATTCCTTTATTTCTTTTTCTGCTGCTTCATCATTGGCGTCTAAAAATGCAACAGATTTCTCTATGTTGATTTTATATACTGCAACTGCTGAATTCATGTATTAGTTTTAGCAACTTTTTTTGGTGAGTCTTTTGGATTTTCTATATAGAGTATCATGTCATGTGCAAAGTGAAAGTTTTACTTTTTCCTTGCCAATTTGTATGTCTTTTATTTATTTTTCTGGTCTGATTGCTGAGGCTAAGACTTCCAGTACTATGTTAAATAGAAATAGGGAGAGTGGACATCTCTGTATTTTCCTGACCATAGAGGAAAATTCTCAGTTTTTCCCCACTGAAGATGGTATTAGCCATGCGTCTCTTGTATATGGCCTTTATGATATTGAGGTGTGCTCCATCCATACCTATTTTGTTAAGGGTTTTTATCAAGAAAGGATGCTGTATTTTGTCAAATGCTTTTCCTGCACGTTGAGAGGATCATATGGTTCTTTCTTTTATTAATGTGGTGTATCATGTTGATTGATTTGTGAGTATTGAACCCACCCTGTAGCCTAGGAATAAGTCCAATTTGATTGTGGTGAATAATTCTTTTAATGATTTGATTTGATAGTATCTTGTTGAGAATTTTTGCATCCATGTTCATCATGGATATTGGCCTGTGGTTCTCTTTTTTAGTGGGGTCTTTGTCTAGTTTTGGAATCAAAGTAATGCTGCTCTCATAGAATGAGTTTGGAAGTTTCCTTCCCTTTTCTATTTTTTGGAACAGTTTGAGAAGAATGGGCATTAACTCTTCTTTAACTGTCTAGTAGAATTCCCCTGGGAAGCCATCTGTTCCTGGACTTTTGCTTTTGGGAGATTTTTAATAGCTGACTCAATTTCTTTGCTGTTTATGTGTGTATTCAATTTTATATTGTTTCCTGTTTCAGTTTTGTATGTTTGTATGGTTCTAATTTGTCAATTTCCTCCAGATTGCCCAGTTTGTTGGTATATAGTTTTTCAGAAAAGAGTCTTAAAATTGTATTTCTGTGGTGTTGGTGGTGATATCTTCTTTTTCATTCATGAGGATTTTATTTATTTGGGCCACTCTGTTTTTTTGATAAGTCTGATTATGATTTCATCAATTTTATTAATTCTTTCAAAGAACCAACTCCTAGTTTCCTAAATGAGAGGGTATTTAAAAGTTTCCCTCCTTGAGGAATTGCAACTGGCACTTAAAGTCCTGGTTGGAGGTTCCCTAACTATAGGCACTGATGTCACTAATTCCATGGAGTCAAGCCAGAGATCTCCAGGGAGAACCAGGAATAACTGTGGATGTAAGTGAATGTAAAACTGGTGTTTGGAGAATTCTGAAGCTGTGAGATAATCTGGGGCTGCTCATGTTGGCAAGGAAGAACAAAATGCAGCAAAAGTGCAGGGTCAAGATGACTAGATTGTATATTTGTGAAGTAGATGCTTTGTCAAATCACTATCTTAAGCCTTCTTGAAAACTCTCTTGAGAGTGATTGGTGTGAAAGGATGAAAGTAAAATTCCAGGGTAGGAAATGAGGGGGTCACAGGGGTCAATTGGACAGTGTCCATCAATGTCCAGGAACTATTACTGCAGAGTTCTCATAGAGTGGGTATATCATTCAACATTTATCAACATGCAGGGATTATAGATGATTGATAGGTACATAGTTAATAGATGATAATATATAGATTAATAGAAGATATAGATGATATAGACATAGACATAGACATAGATAGATATAGATATATAGATATAGATATATAGATAAATATTTCACACATTGGACTTTGGACATCTCAATACAGAAAATACTTATAATACTCAACAGATTGCCCACAATGACCCACATTAATGACCCTTTTTTTCAACCCCAGAAAACAATGGAAAGAAGAGGGAAAACTAATTATCAAAATGAGAGAATCAGGAGAAATAGTGAAAAGGATGACTCTTGCCCTCTTCCCCCTGGTGGGTCTCAAGCCCTGTCAGAACTGAGCAAGGCATAGTTGATCAGGTAGGTTTTGAATTAGATGGGATATTTAAGTTGTGACTTGGATAAGACTGGATCATAGCCTACTGAAAGCCAGTCTTGATTAGCTAAGTGGGATGAGACTTACACCTGAAGCTGATCTTATACCTGAAGCTCTGCAATCGTTCTGACATCCACTAAGAAATGGGCAAGAAGATTCCAGATGTGAAGTGGTCCTAGTTTAAAATAAAGTTGCTTTGTTTGTATGCCATCACATTTCACATAATCAGTATGTAGGTTAGATAAATGGTAATATAAAAGATTTCACATGACATAAGAGATATAATTGCAAATTGTACAGGCAATAGTCCAAAGGGGACAGAGGCTGAAGTGAATGTGGATCAAATTTTGGAAGGTGAGAAAAGTAACGATGAACATTATATAAGTCCTCATAGAATAAAGTTTCAATAAGAAATAGAAAGCTGGCAAAGTAAGTTCCAATAGGACAATAACTTGAATGAGAATGTGGAGATGGGAATTCTTCAGTTATCTATGGGAACCAGAGAGATCAGTGGGTAGTAGACAATAAGTAGAAAAGGAAGCTGAAACAGAAGAGTGTGATATGGCTGTAGGGAGTTTTTTTCAAAGCCAGGTTGGTGTTCCTGGAACGTTTGGCGGAAGGCCTATTTTTTGTAGTTGCCTCTAACTCCACCTCGTTATATTTTACAACATCTCCCATCAATCCCCTTTATCCTAGCCCTCTGACCCAATGTCTCCTATCTGTACATCAGTCTTCAACTGAAGCCCCTAAGAGTTTTGTATGGCAGGTAAAACACTTTTTTTTGTTGTTATTGTGAAAATTAAAAAAAAAAAACCAGTCAAATAAAACTGAGGACTCCTGCCTGACTCAGTTGGTTGAGTATCTGACTCTTGATCTCAGATCTTGATCTCTCAGTCTTGAATTCAAGCTCCACATTGGGCTCCATAATGTGCATAGAGCCTACTTTAGTTAAAAAAAAAAAGGCTCAGGGTGCCTAGGTGGCTTAGATGGTTGAGCGTCTGACTCTTGGTGTTGGCCCAGGTCATGATCTCATGGTTTATGGGTTTGCACCCCGCCTCAGTCTCTGCACTGACAGTGTGGAGCCTGCTTGGGATTTCTCTCTCCTTCTCCCTGCCTGTTCCCAGCTTTCTCTCTCAATAAATAAATAAATAGATAAATAAATTTCAAAAAGAGCTAAAACATAAAAGATAAATTGGTCATGTGGCCAATTGGTTTACAATGAACTGGCCATTTTGAAAACTGACCTGCTTCCATGGTAATAAGGCCAAAAACAGAGGAGATATAAAATTATCATCCAAACTGGAAGACTTTTCAGAGTTCAAGAGAGTGCTATCCATGATTACACTGGGAAGACAGGCATAATATCTGTAGACCACAGGGCTATCCACAGCAAACTGTGAAGGGCACTGAGTTTAGGGAAACATTAGACAGTTTTGGGATGACAACTAGCTCCTTGCCACCATCTGACTCTCCTGAATGTGGGTACTCTTCTTTCCCTCCCACTTGGTTATAATATCCATAAGGCCAGATTGTGTTTAGTCCCCACCTTTGATTCAAGTACAATATCTCATCTAGTGTTCTGTGTATCATGGACCCTCGATAGATGTAGGCTGACTTCATGGGGTCTGTAAAGAACAGGTGTGACTTCCATCATACAGGGATAGACTGCTGGGACAGACACAGATGGAAACCTTTTGAGGTCTCTCAGAGTCACTGGGGAAGTATGGGATATGTCTTTGGTTGAAGATAGAGCACCAAGAGCCAGCTTCCCTCCCCTGACCAGGTTTCCTCACACTGGCCCTCCTCAGGTCTTGTCCTCAAGCTCCCTGTTTGGGTTTCTTTAATTGTAGGCTTGGGAACTACTGTTCCAGAGATCTAGTTTCTGGGCTCCCCTGGGATTCATCAGCTTCACCCTCCTTGCTCAGGTTCAGTGTTAAGTTCTTGCATGGGCAGTTGGTGACAGCTGCAACCCGGTCTAGAGACAGTTTGTGGAAGGTGGATGAGCATCTGTGGGTGGGCTGGGATGCACAGGTGCTGATCCTGTTTCCACCTGCCCACCACCATCTCCTTGACCAAGTCTCCTTTCTTTCTTTCTCCTTTTGCTGAGAAGAGGCTGTTGTCTGAGCCTTACTGTCTGAGCTAGAGAGCCAAAGGAAGGCTGAGGGTGACAAGAGCATTGGCAGCCTGATTGAGAGGTAGGTGAGGTGCTGAGGAAGAAGGACAGAACAGGAAGGCTCCTCCTTCTCCCCTCTGACCTAGTAAGTACAAACTCAAGGAAGGACGAATGAAATTATTTTGTTGTTAGAAACTCCTCTACAGGACATCTGAATTTTTTTTTCTTCTCGGCATCCCACTCAAAGGTGAGTGAGCGTCTTTTCCCTATCACCCCATTATCTCTTACTTGCAGTTTCTATTACTGATTATGTCATTTATCCATTTCTATTTGTTTATCAGCATTTCCTCTTCTTCCTATTGTCTGCCTCCTTCAGTTTTTTTGGGGGGGCTTGAGAATATTCTTTCTAGTGCTATGTATCTCTCTGATATTTCCTCTAGTCCTTTTCCTTTGATCTGTTTCTCTATCCTTCTGTTTGGATTAGGGTTCTCAGTGATGGGTTTCTGGGTTAAAGAGTGATCTAAAGCAGAAAGACAAAGGATGAGTGGAAAGAGGTGCAGGTAAAGGGGAGGAAGAAGGACTTATATAAGACAGACAGTTAACTTGTCTCCAAAATTATACTGTAGAGACAAAGTGGCTTCTTTTATGGTGTAATTCTGAGAGAGGAAATGGAGCCATTAAGTAAACATCCATGAACTATATGAAGTTAGAGAGCAGAAAATGAACATGTGAGATGCTAGAACAGTTTCTTGAGTTGTTTGCATATTACCGTTAATCATTCAACAACATTTACTAAGAAAATAATATATGGCATCATTGTTCTAGGAGCTGGAGATGCCCCCATGAGCAAAAATGGCATCAGGATACAGGTTCTCATTGGGAGAGCAGAAAACAAATCCATTGAATTAAATGTAGCATGCCTGATGGTATTGAGTACTCTGAGAAACACAAGGGCAGGGAAGAAATGGGGAGGGAAGAAGGATTTCAACTCCAAATAAGTGTTGAGTAAGTCATAGTTGGGTAGGTGAGGAGAAGGTGAGGGAACAATGTTGAGCATATCTGGGAAGAGTTGTCTGTGAGGAAGTTAGAGCAAGTACAAATTCCTCCTAAGACTGGTGTCTGCTCTGCCTGCTAGATGAGAGAAAATGCAGGGAGACCAGTTACACCAGAATGGAGGGAATTTCAGGGAAAGCAAAAGAAAAGGAGGTCTGGGTGGTGATGGAAAGCTAGCCAGATGAGTCTTCCTTTAATCTTGAAGCATTTGGTCTTATTTTATGGAGATGGCTTCACTCTAATGCCATGGACAAGTAGACTAAAGTTGGGAACAAGGATAGAAGGGGGAGGCAAATCCAGTTAAGGGCAATTCACAGTGTAGCCAGCTGGGGCCTGCAGGAGTGAGATGTGGCCAGGAGTGAATACATTTTTCAGGATAAGCCAGCAGAGTTTCCTGTGTTGGGATGCATATACAAAAAGAGGAATTAAGGACACAGCATACTGTGTCATGGACAATTGACAGACATGCAATTCATTAAGCTGGGAAGGGAGGAAAACAGATATTTCTGCCATGCAGATCATGGGTTCTGTCTGGTCAGTTTAGGTAGGAACAGCCCATTGGACATCGTAGTGGAGGTGTTGAGTGTAAGTAAATGTAAGAATCAGAGTTCATGGGAGCTGTCCAGAAAAGGAGAGAAATGTCATTAATCAGCTATGTAGTATTGTATTATAAGAGTTGGGAGGAAGGAAAGGTGTGAAATGCGTCTTTTTGAAAATGTGTGTGGCTGAGTGCCTCTGCACACAGTTGGTAAGGCTGGTTGTCCTCAGCACAGAAAGAACTACTGATGTGGCCTGGGGAACCTGGTTTGTTCAGTTGGGAGGTTCAGTCAGGGGGTGATTGTCCTAGATGGTATTTGAAGGCTAGAAGAACAGTGGTTTGCCCCTGTAGAACACCCCTCCCCAAACATCACACCTGGGTGTTGATGGAGGTAAGGATTCCTGGGTGCATCTTCGTGGGTATGAGTCAGGGCATAATCCCTTCTGTAGGTACACAGCTCACGCAGCCTACCTCCCTAATAGTGATTCTATGCAGGCACATTCTAGTTTAGAAAAATACCCTGAGTCTTTACACACAGAGCATTCTGTGGGGTTGCCTCATTTCCTCTTTGTAGAGAGTTTAGGTCGACATGAATACACCCCACACAAACATCTGATAGATGATGCTATCATTTTATAAAATTCTTATCTTTTAAAAATGCCCGGGATATTTCTTACTAAGTCACTCACTGTTCCTCAGAGGAAGGAATCTGGCAGTGAGGTAGCACATTCAGGTCAAGAACAAGGACTCCTGCAATTAAAGCAGGAGTCTTTCTGCTTTCATAAAATGAAGGTTGCAGTCATATATCGCTTCATCATATATTAATTTATTCAGTCAACACATATATATTGATGTTATACTATGACCTGGGAAGCCAATATGGGATCTACCAATGTCATGCTGAATAATAAGTGGTGCTTATCTTCCAGTGGGATGAGAAAGACCATAAAAGTAAAAAAATGTAAGCAATGTGTGTTAAATGGTGTAAGTGCTGTGGGAAAAGAACAAGAGTGGGAAGGTCTCGAGAATGCAAGACGTTTTTGGTCTTTTTTTTCCATGTTTACTTTTTAGAGAATGAGAGAGCAAGGGAGGGGCAGAGAGAAAGAGGGAAATAGAGGATCTGCACTGACAGCTGCAAGCCCAATGCAGGGCTCAAATTTACAAACCATGAGATCATGATATGATCCAAAATCAGGCACTCACTGACTGAGCCACCCAGGGGCCCCAAGATGTTTTTAGTCTTACTATGACTTTCACAGAAGACATCTCTGTAGAGGTAAGCATTTGAGTAAAGATCTGCAATAGGTGAGAGATAGAAATTTGGGGAAAAACATTACAAAGAGAAGAAAATGCAAAATCCCAAAGTTGGGAGTGTGTCCAGTTTGAGGAAATTCAAGGAAAACAGTGAGCAAAGGGGGCGTGGTAGGAGATAAGGTCAGAAGTAGTGGTGTGTGTGTGTGTGTGTGTGTGTGTGAGAGAGAGAGAGATACATAGGGCCTTACTACTACAAGGATTTTGATTTTATTTGGAGTAATTTGGGTAGTCATGACATACTATCAGCAGGAGATTTACAATGTGTGAAAATTTTCATTTATTTTTTAATTTTTTCAACATTTACTTATTTTTGAGAGATGGAGAGAGACAGAGTATGAGCAAGGAAGGGGCACAGGGACAGCGAGACACAGAGTCTGAATCAGGTTCCAGGCTTGACCTGTCAGCACAGATCCCAATGTGGGACTTGAATGCATGAACTGTGAGATTATGACCTGAGCCAAAGTCGGTCGCTTAATCGACTGAGCCACCCAGAAGCCTCTTGTTTGATATATTTTAACAAACTCGTGTAAAGTGTTAAGAGAATAGACTCAAAGGATTCAAGGGCAGAAGCCAGGAAACTGGGAGGAGCCTATAATTATCCATCTGAGAGAGGATAGTGGCTTGGACCAGGGCACTTGCAATTGAGGTGATAGGAAATAACTGGATCTGAGTATTCTGAATGTAGAGCCAAGAGGCTTTTGTGATGATTTAGATCTAGGAACTAAAGAAATGGATTTCCAACTAAATGAAAAATGATTCCAAGATATTACTCCTGAGCAAAACAAAGAACATCTCAAGTCTCCATTAACTGCTCTTATTGTTAACACATATAAATTATCTCTTGGACATGAAATGGTCCAAGTCCTGTTACAGAGAGTTTACTGAGGCTGTGTAATCCCAGCTAAGAAGAATCCTGTCTTATGGATGAAACCAATCTTTTCCTGAAAGAGAAGGACTGTCCAATAGTCTTATGACACATAAAGTAATTTAACTTTCCTATTATTTTTGGTATGGATACATACAAATGTAGATATGTGATACAATTCTATGAGCTGGCAAAGGTCATATAATCTGTGTTATGGGAATATGAAAGAGCACCCTCTTTTATGTCTCAAAGGACATGTTTTTGAGCTTCGATAAATTCAAAAAGATACAACTGACTGAAGAAGAAATCAGAGATGCACAAAGACATGTCACTCAAACCCAGAATTTCTCTGTTCATGTTCTCAGGTGATTGTGAACAACTGAGCCATGGGGATATGGTTGAATCGATCATCTATAGATGGCTTCACCCTCTTGGGCATCTTTTCCCATAGCCAGACTGGTGTCCTCTTCTCTGTGGTTATGGTAGTCTTCACTGTGGCCCTCTGTGGGAATGTCCTCCTCATCTTCCTCATCTACATAGATCCTCGGCTTCACACACCCATGTACTTCTTCCTCAGTCAGCTCTCCCTTATGGATCTTATTTTGATCTGTAATATCATGCCAAAGATGGCGGTCAACTTTTCTCTCTGGCAGGAAGTCCATCTCCTTTGTGGGTTGTGGCATACAAATTGTTTTTTTTTGTCTCTCTTGTGGGATCTGAGGGAATTTTGCTGGGACTCATGGCCTATGATTGTTATGTGGCAATCAGCCACTCACTTCACTATCCTGTCCTCATGAGTCAGAGAGTCTGTCTCCAGATTTCTGGGAGTTCCTGGGCCTTTGGGATACTAGATTGAATTATCCAGATGGTGGCAGCCATGAGCTTACCTTACTGTGGTTCAAGGAATGTGGATTACTTCTTCTGTGAGGTACCAGCTTTATTAAAACTGGCCTGTATGGACACAACCCTTTTTGACACTCTGCTCTTTGCTTCTGTGTCTTCATGCTGCTCCTTCCCTTTTCCATCATAGTGGCCTCCTATGCTCACGGCCTGAGGGCTGTGCTCCTCATGCACTCTGCTCAGGCCCGTAAAAAGGCCCTGGTCACCTGTTCCTCCCACCTAG